>NC_059201.1:30963216-31304716 GCF_020615455.1 Coregonus clupeaformis | reverse complement strand
TGTGATGTCAGCCATTTTAGGTTGGACAGGACAATGCGCGATACGCCGCCATTTTTCTTCCTTTTTCTTTTTAAGTTGCCAAATCAATGGCCTGGAGTCCCAGATACAGAACTGAAGGAAAGTTATTCATAAAAAAACACAGAAATAGGCTCCCATTACTCAGGATTCTTTCACACATTTTTGGTCCGTCATTCAGCCAGGCCATAGAGGAAGGCTTTGGTGAACAATATAAGATTGTGATGGATGACATGAAAATGCATTTGAGCAGAACAAGAGATGCTTTGGCAGTGTACATTATACTGTATTACAATACCTCAGTCCTCAGACCTTCTCTGTGCCAATTTTACAAGACAACACTGACAGGATGTCCTTTGCAATGTATATATCCCTTGTTTCTCTTTTATGAGAGGACTGTCACAAACACTTAATCAGTAGAGTGGACTGTGCAGTGGAGCAGGTATGTCTGTATTGTCATTGTGAGGTGTCTTTACCAATGACCCACCCAACCCCAATGGTCCGGAACAGCTAAGCCAAGACTGGCCTTTTCAAAGATGGCACAGCAGGAGGATTAACTTTGTCCTTTGCCTGGCATATAAGGTGGTCATTTATATGTGTGTGTTAGTGTGTGTGTGTGTGTGTGTGTGTGTGTGTGTGTGTGTGTGTGTGTGTGTGCATGCGTCTGGATGCGTGGTGGGTGTAGACGAGAGACTCCTCTGTGTGTGGTGTGGTGGGCAAGGAGAAGAGAGGGGTTGCTATGGCAATGTTAACACATGAGTGGCACCGCCGACTGGTCTCCCAGCGGACCGGGCTGCAGTCATGGAGGTAAGGGGGTGAGGAGGAGACGACTGACAACACCTGCGTCTCTCAGCAGGCATTCACACGTTCACACACACTTACTCACATACTGGTACACACATAAATACATAGAACAGACACACACACACACACACACACACACACACACACACCCTGAAGACACAGTCAAACACAGAATTGAGGGGCATACAAACAAGCAGATACTGAAGACAGATCCACTGTATTAACACAGGGTTAACCACTTACATCCTTGGTAATTCATGTGGATATTATGGACATACAAACACTAACCCATTAGAATACACTTGAATTATGATGTGCCAACTAAGTCGCAGCCATTCAGTCAAACACACATTACTAGACACAGAAATCATAATAGACACAGCAGACATCCAGGAAATGGAACAATGGCAAGTTGACGGTCAGTCTTCTGAATAAGGCTCCCGGTGCTGGATCACGTTTCTCTGATAAATGAGGCGCCATTGTTCCCAACATCTTCCCTGTTCAGGGCAGTAATTGCTATCTGTCTCTGACTTATATTTGGATGTCCAGCTGATCCATTCACATGACTTGAATCTATTTAATGAACATTTGGCATCTATCGTTTAGATGTGTCTATCAGGAGCTGTTCTGTCTATCCCACACCCACTTGCTGTATGCCTGGCGCTGTTTCTGTTGATTTTCAACTCAAAACCAGGGAAGTAGGCTGAGGCTGTCAGCCTTTCAAGACAGCCATGGATCACTGAAATGCTAATATATGTAAAACAAATGTTGTCATAAAACAGCCAAGATTTCTCCTCAGCCCTTGTGTGACTGCAGCATCACAGACTGTTTACTGGAAAGCTTTGGTGTAAAACGATGTAGAAGAGAACAGGAAAGAAGGGTGTGTGTTGTGTGCGTGTGTGTTTTATGTTGTGTGCATGTATTGGAGGAGGTGGAATACTAAAACACTTCATTGCTTTCTGTCATAATCACCCATGGCCTCCTCTCACCCCAGCTGTCTGTCTGGGTCTGCTTTCCCTATGTCCTTCTTCTCTGTCCTCTCACTCCTCAGTCATGTGTCCAGCGACATGGCATTGCAAATACCAATCTGTTTGTAAATGTCAACTGCACGAGTGCCTGTGGGCTATTTTATTGAATGTGTACCACTTCACATCCCTTCAGATATGAAGCCACATTGCTTCTTAACATTTTATTATAAAAAGCCAAACATGAAGTAGTTGCTTGAAATGAAATCATGCTGGCTGAGTTGAGCACACAAGGTAACACGAGGACTTTGCTTGTGAAGAGTGAGCGGAGGTGTTCTGAGAGCTCTGTCACTTTGCCTCAGTTCAGATCAGTACTCCCCAGGTCTACGGAGATGAAACTCTTTTCATCTCAGCCATAGAGCCAGTGCCAGTATCGGGACATACGACACACCGGGAGACGGTGCTCGTCTGAGTCGTTTCCTTCAGCGCTGAAACACGAGGCCCCTCTTTTCAGAGTGCAACATTCATTGGCTCCAGTCCCTGTCTGGAAAGCCCTTGTCTTGTGTCTGATCGCACATCTTGCTCACTAGATAATGCACCCCATTATTTTGATAGGTGACCTGGTTCTTTATGTACCCTTGCTAAACTTTTGGCCTGTCTTGGGTTTGTCATGCAGGGAATTTAATGTTTTCGGAGGAGAGATACCAGGGCAAAGGTTGTCTTGCCACTAGGATATCTCTCAGCACAGTACTCCTGTCCTGGACCACGTCCACACAGGTTACATAAAATAATCTTTTAGTGCTCAGATAACATTATTTTCCATCACATCGTATTTCTGTAAATGGCATGGCCTTTGCATTAAATCAAATCAAATTTTATTTGTCACATACGCCGAATACAACAGGTGTAGACCTTAGAGTGAAATGCTTACTTACAAGCCCTTAACCAACAATGCAGTTTTAAGAAAAAAATGTCTTAAGTAAACAATAGAGAAGTAAAAAATAAAAGCAGTAAAATAACAGTAGCTAAATACAGGGGGTACAGAGTCAATGTGTGGGGGCACAGGTTAGTCGAGGTAATTATGGTAATATGTAGATGTACAGTTGAAGTTTACATACACCTTAGCCAAATACATTTAAACTCAGTTTTTCACAATTCCTGCCATTTTAATCCTAGTACAAAGTCCCTGTCTTAGGTCAGTTAGGATCACCACTTTATTTTAAGATAATTATTTATTTCAGCTTTTATTTATTTCATCACATTGCCAGTGGGTCAGAAGTTTACATACACTCAATTATTATTTGGTAGCATTGCCTTTAAATAGTTTAACTTGGGTCAAACGTTTCGGGTAGCCTTCCACAAGCTTCCCACAATAAGTTGGGTGAATTTTGGCCCATTCCTCCTGACAGAGCTGGTGTAACTGAGTCAAGTTTGTAAGCCTCCTTGCTCGCACACACTTTTTCAGTTCTGCCCAGGGCTTTGTGATGGCCACTCCAATACCTTGACTTTGTTGTCCTTAAGCCATTTTGCCACAACTTTGGAAGTATGCTTGGGGTCATTGTCCATTTGGAAGACCCACTTGCGACCAAGCTTCCTGACTGATATCTTGAGATGTTGCATCAATATATCCACATAATTTTCCTTCCTCATGATGCCATCTATTTAGTGAAGTGCACCAGTCCCTCCTGCAGCAAAGCACCCCCACAGCATGATGCTGCCACCCCCATGCTTCACGGTTGGGATGGTGTTTTTCGGCTTGCAAGCACCCCCTTTTTCCTCCAAACATAACGATGGTCATTATGGCCAAACAGTTTTATTTTTGTTTCATCAGACCAGAGGACATTTCTCCAAAAAGTACGATTATTATCCCAATGTGCAGTTGCAAACCGTAGTCTGGCTTTTTTATGGCGGTTTTGGAGCAGTGGCTTCTTCCTTGCTGAGCAGCCTTTCAGGTTATGTCGATATAGGACTTGTTTTACTGTGAATATAGATACATTTGTACCTGTTTCCTCCAGCATCTTCACAGGGTCCTTTGCTGTTGTTCTGGGATAGATTTGCACTTTTCGCACCAAAGTACGTTCATCTCTAGGAGACAGAACGCGTCTCCTTCCTGAGCGGTATGACGGCTGTGTGATCCCATGGTTTTTATACTTGCGTACTATTGTATGGTCCTCTGTAGCTCAATTGGTAGAGCACGGCGCTTGTAACGCCAGGGTAGTGGGTTCGATCCCCGGGACCACTCATACACAAAAATGTATGCACACATGACTGTAAGTCGCTTTGGATAAAAGCGTCTGCTAAATGTCATATTATTATTATTGTTTGTACAGATGAACGTAGTACCTTCAGGCGTTTGGAAATTGCACCCAAGGATGAACCAGACTTGTGGAGGTCTACAATTTTTTTCTGAGGTCTTGGCTGATTTATTTTGTCAAGCAAAGAGGCACTGAGTTTGAAGTACATCCACAGGTACACCTCCAATTGACTCAAATGATGTAAATTAGCCTATCAGAAGCTTCTAAAGCCATGACATTTTCCAAGCTTTTTAAAGGCACAGTCAACTTAGTGTATGTAAACTTCTGACCCACTGGAATTGTGATACAGTGAATTATAAGTGAAATAATCTGTCTGTAAACAATAGTTGGAAAAATTACTTGTGTCATGCACAAAGTAGATGTCCTAACCGACTTGCCAAAACTATAGTTTGTTAACAAGAAATGTGTGGAGTTGTTGAAAAACAAATTTGAATGACTTCAACCTAAGTGTATGTAAACTTCCGACTTCAACTGTAGGTATAGTTAAAGTGACTATGCATAGATAATTACATTTACATTTACGTCATTTAGCAGACGCTCTTATCCAGAGCGACTTACAGTTAGTAATAATAAACAGAGAGTAGCAGCAGCGTAAAAGAGGAGGTGGGGGGGGGGACAATGCAAATAGTCCGGGTAGCCATTTGATTAGCTGTTCAGGAGTGTTATGGCTTGGGGTAGAAGCTGTTAAGACTTTTGGACCTAGACTTGGCGCTCCGGTACCGCTTGACGTGCAGTAGCAGAGAGAACAGTCTATGACTAGGGTGGCTGTAGTCTTTGACAATTTTTAGGGCCTTCCTCTGACACCGCCTGGTATAGAGGTCCTGGATGACAGGAAGCTTGGCCCAGTGATATACTGGGCCGTACGCACTACCCTCTGTAGCGCTTTGCGGTCGGAGGCCGAGCAGTTGCTATACCAGGCAGTGATGCAACCAGTTAGGATGCGCTCAATGGTGAAGCTGTGTAACTTTTTGAGGATCTGAGGACCCATGCCAAATCTTTTCAGTCTCCTGAGGGGGAATAGGCTTTGTCGTGCCCTCTTCACAACTGTCTTGGTGTGTTTGTTGGTGATGTGGACACCAAGGAACTTGAAGCTCTCAACCTGCTCCACTACAGCCTCGTCGATGAGAATGTGGGCGTGCTGGGTCCTTATTTTCCTGTGGTCCACAATAATCTCCTTTGTCTTGATCACGTTGAGGGAGAGGTTGTTATCCTGGTACCACACAGCCAGGACTCTGACCTCCTCCCTATGAGAATCTATGAGAAGTCTGCGAAATTTCACTCACAATTGTGAAAAATGTTCAGTTAAGATGAAGCAGTAATGGTTAAAGGAAAAATCCACTAAAACTATATTTTGTTTTGCATGTCAGCAGTCAAGTTGTCAAGATATTGGACTTTCAAAAAGCACATTTGCAGCATTCAAAACAACTAGGAACTCGGAAATCTCTGACTTCCGACTTCAGTGTGTTCAAGACAACTTGAAACAGGAAACTGGGAACGATTTTTCAGACTGGGAAAAATAGTTTTGAATGGTCATCCAACTTGGAATTCCAAGCCGGAAACTCAGGCATCTTTCTAGAGCTCTGACGTTCTGACCTGAAGATCACTGACGTCATGATTCAACCTTGTTTTTTTCAGAGTTCCCAGGTGTCTTGAAAACACCATTCGTCACTTGCCACATCATCATGATTGCATCATATAATGCAAAACGCATCATCATGATGATGTGGCAAGTGACACTTTGCTAGTCTGATGGTGCTTTCAAGACAACTGTCATCATTCCTCGCACATGTGCTGATCATCATAATTTTGTTATACTAATTTCAGTTATATTATTTATCATTAAGAGATGGAGTCTAGACAGGCTACTTTAGGAAACTTTTTGAATGGAACTAGCGAACTCACACACGTCCTAAAAGTCTAGATGATAAAAGGCTACACTGAGCACTCGCGCTTGGCTGCCATTTTGGGACAGTATCAACAGTGGACTAATGAAAAAACACCAAAAGATCGTTTTTTTTTGTGTGGATTTGTCCATTAACTACGTTATCATAACTAGTCACTTAACTTGATCGGCTGCCTGTCCCCTGTCCACACTATACTAAAACCATAGCATCACATTTTATTAGATGAGCATGAGAAGACCAGACTCTCTTGCATGAGAGCTGTAGCCTACGTCTCAATGGAATGCACTCACTAAACCTGCTGTCCTCATCAGGGGTTAATTGTGTGCCGTCGGAAAGTATCATGACCTCTCCGCTGGCTAACCATACAGCAAATGCCCACGTCTGGATGCAGCGAGCCGGGATTACTGCATAAAATGCTGGTGACCTAGTTTTTTTGGGTGTTTTTAGTCGAAATAAATAAAAAGAGGCAGTTACAAAAATGACGTCACGGCCCGTCTGGGAACAGCATGTATTGTGGGCAGCCATTTGGGATTTTAAATTCTGGAACAGGTTCATTTTTTATTTACCAACCAGCAGGCCATGGTGAATGCATACATTCACTGGCTGAAGACGTATCGTTTTGTTTTAGGAGTATATCCATGTTCAAGAGAATGTGGATGACTGGTAATAATTTGACTTAAGATTCCTTGAATGTAATAGTGTGCTCATTCTGCATACTGAGCAGTGGGCTAGATTGTAATATATTATGTAATAACACTCCTTGTAATAAATAGTTTAAAGTACTGAGAGCGGCACATGATGATGATGATGATGAACATTTCCCAAAGAGAGACAGGTATCAGCTATCTACCAAAGCATCATGATATCTCTGTAAAAACTAGATGGATCAAGAGCAGTTTTCAACACCACATCAACAAATTCACAGCAAGAGAGTCAGAGAGAGGGAGAGAGAGAGAAAGGGAGAGAACATGTGTGGGGAGGGTAGGGTTCACCAAGAGTGCAGCGAGTAAGAGAAGCAAATTTGTGTTCTCACATTCAGATTCTGTTTTTGTGCTCAGAATGTTGTTAAATATGATAGAGTGCCCAGAGTAACAATCATAATGAGATATTTAGCTACATACAGTGCCTTCGGAAAGTATTCAGACCCCTTTACTTTTTCCACATTTTGTTACATTACAGCCTTATTCTAAAATTGATTAAATAAAATTGAAATCCTCAGCAATCTACCCACAATACCCCATAATGACAAAGTGAAAATAGTTTTTTAGAAATTTTAGCAAATGTATTAAAAGTAAAACAGAAATACCTTATTTACATAAGTATTCAGACCCTTTGCTATGAGACTCATTGTACATCCTTGAGATGTTTCTACAACTTGATTGGAGTCCACCTGTGGTAAATTCAATTGATTGGACATGATTTGGAAAGGCACACACCTGTCTGTATAAGGTCCCACAGTTGACAGTGCATGTCAGAGCAAAAACCAAGCCATGAGGTCGAAGGAATTGTCTGTGACGTGTCACAGATCTGGGGAAGGGTACCAAAAAATGTTTGAAGGTCCCCAAGGACACAGTGGCCTCCATCATTCTTAAATGGAAGAAGTTTGGAACCACCAAGACTCTTCCTAGAGCTCGTAGCCCAGCCAAACGCAGCAATCGGGGGAGAAGGGCCTTGGTCAGGGAGGTGACCAAGAACCCGATGGTCACTCTGATAGAGCTCTAGAGTTCCTCTGTGGAAATGGGATAAACTTCCAGAAGCACAACCATCTCTGCAGCACTCCACCAATCAGGCCTTTATGGTAGAGTGGCCAGACGGAAGCCACTCCTCAGTAAAAGGCCCGCCAAAAGGCACCTTAAGACTCTCAGATCATGAGAAACAAGATTATCTGGTCTGATGAAACCAAGATTGAACACTTTGGCCTGAATGCCAAGCGTCACGTCTGGAGGAAACCTGGCACCATCTATACGGTGAAGCATGGTGGTGGCAGCATCATGCTGTGGGGATGTTCTTCAGCGGCACGGACCGGGAGACTAGTCGGGATCGAGGCAAAGATTAACGGAGCAAAGTACAGAGAGATCCTTGATGAAAACCTGCTCCAGAGCACTCAGGACCTCAGACTGGGGTGAAGGTTCACCTTCCAACAGGATAACAACCCTAAGCACACAGCCAAGACAACGCAGGAGTGGCTTCAGGACAAGTCTCTGAATGTCCTTGAGTGGCCCAGCCAGAGCCCGGACTTGAACCTGATCAAACATCTCTGGAGAGACCTGAAATCAGCTGTGCAGCAACGCTCCCCATCCAACCTGACAGAGTTTAGAGGATCTGCAGAGAAGAATGGGAGAAACTCCCCAAATACAGGTGTGCCAAGCTTGTAGCGTCATACCCAAGAAGACTCGATGCTGTAATCGCTGCCAAATGTTCTTCAACAAGGTACTGAGTGAAGGGTCTGAATACTTATGTAAATGTGATATTTCAGTTTTTTATTTGTAATACATTTGCAAAAATGTATTAAAACCTATTTTTGCTTTGTCATTATGGGGTATTGTGTGTAGATTGAGGAATTAAATAAAAGTTTGGTTTTTTTTAGAATAAAGCTGTAACGGAACAAAATGTGGAAACGGTCAAGTGGTCTGAATACTTTCTGAAGGCACTGTAACTGTAAAAACAGAATAAGCGGAAAACACTGACCTTTGTCCTGAAAAATCTTCAAACTGCATTGTGGTGTGCGTGCATATGTGACATTTTAAGCAATTGTGAGGAACGTCATGCGTGAGTATTTTACAGTACAAAGGGGGTATATTTACAGAGGGGTATTCATGGATGCAGGGGCGTCATGCACCCCACAAATTAGAGGGGCACAAAGTACATGAGGATGGCTGGGGGTCGGTCTGGAAGGGGGATAGGCCCCCAGTCCTGAAGTCTGAGAATTTAGCATCTTTCAAACAGCTTCTTCCTACAATCTAGAGCCATAATCATTATGCTTAATTCAATGCATACTTCTTGAGCTGTCTGTATCCTCCCGACTGGTGGTTCTTTAAAAAAAAAGAAACTAACGATGCTTCTCTGCATCTCTGCAAAAATCTGGGTAAAAGATTGATAAACTTATTCATTACATTTAGTTATTGCTTGCTTTTCTAAAGTCTACCAACCTTGCCAGCAGGCATGCCATCTAAAATAGTTATACAAGCTAGCTACTCTAACTTGATTGATAGCCTGAAATGGCTTCTTGGTAGCTAGTTATGAGGTTGGCAACCTATCTGGGATAGTTAAAGCCAACTTCATAAAATTGCTAGGTGCCTGGTAGTATTACAGAGAGAAAAGTAATTTTAAATAAATACATTTTTCTTAAACAGGAGAAATCTGAGGGTGCATGTGCCCGAGTGTCCCCTATGGGCATGAAGCCTCTGCATGGATGTGTGTGTGTGCCAACACGCATACCATACCTCATCGTAAATATGTGAACAGTGGCTCTCATCCAAGGTGAGGCTCATGATCAGGATACTCATTAGACACTCGCTGATGGTATGGATGGGGGGTTAAAGGACCCATATAGAAGGATAGGATACAACCATCATTTTTTTACTGACAGTGTAAAAATAACTAAAGAACTAAATAGCTAATAACCAATTGTGTGTGGTTGTATTCTTATAATGAATGATTTACCTCATCACATATTTTTTCTGTTTTCTCTCTTATAGGTTCCCAGTGAGCTGCTAAAACAGCCCACTGTCTAACCCTAACTCGTCGTGTGAGAGGAGTCCCAGAAGCTGAGGACAAACATGAAGCAACACTGTGATGTCATCGCGGCTGGCCCATGACACTTAAACTCTCAGCCCTATCCACAAACCACCCACCCTCTGTTACCATACCGGACAACCAGTCAGTCACCCATCATCTACACACAGCTACAATACAATGGCCAGCAAGAGGAAGTCAACAGTGCCCTGTATGATCACATCCAAAAGCAAACACATGCGCGAGGAGATCATACTTGGCTGCCTCCCTGAGCTCCTACCCACAATCCCAGAGGACAGCATCCTCAGTATATCTGGAGAAGACAGAGGTCATTTCTCCCATGATTCCTCCAGACCTGAAAGGGGAGACCGATGGCAGAAAGGTAGCACATACAGCTGCCCACCCTGCCGCTTTGGGTCCAGAGAGCTGAACTACTTTTTGGATCACCTGCACAACTGCCACATAGACTTCAGGGCCCAACCCAGCTTCTCCTGCCTGAACTGTGGTGTGTCAGTGGTCAGGTTTGAGGCTCTGGCCCTGCACAATGCTAAAGCCCACCCTGGGGTGTCAGGGGGCTCTGTCACTGCATCCCTGCATGTCAGGAAGAGAGATGGTGCGACCACCGTGGAGCAGAGCCTGTTCACGACCAATGGGGAGGACTCGAGCGACACAGCAATCTCCCTCACTAAAACTCCTATAGTGAGGGTGATGAAGGCCAAGGGAGAGCACAAGAAGATTGTGGTCTCTCACACGGTGGAGGTGCGGAGGATAGACACTGGGAAGAAAATGGAGCGGGCAGACCCCACCATGTTGACGAATGTGCCTGAACTACAGAATGGGTCTCTCAGTGGGACCGGTGGCGCTGCCATGTTGAGAAACCCTGTCACTCATGTAATAACAACAACAGTGCCCAATCAAGACTATCACCAGCACAGCCCTCCCACCTTCTCATCCTCCGATTCCAGCAAAAACCTTCCAAAGGTGATGATTCCCCTGAGCAGCATCCCCACTTATGATGCTGCCATGGACACCAGCAGCTTTCTCAAGACTTCCTTTGGCAAGTTCCCCTACCCGACCAAAGCTGAGCTCTGCTACCTGACTGTGGTCTCTGATTGGCCAGAGGAGCAGATCAAACTGTGGTTCACTGCCCAGAGACTCAAACAGGGGATCAGCTGGTCCCCTGAGGAGATAGAGGAGGCCAGGAGGAAGATGTTCAACACAGTCTTCCAAGGAGCAGCACCACAAAAACAGCCCCCCAAGCAACGGCACACAAATCACATTGTGACCCATCACACTGTCCATGCCCAACCTGCTCCAGTGGGCCCCAGCCACCAGGCTGCCAGGGTGCCCCATGGCAGTTTAGTGAGCAGGCATACTGGAGTCGTATCCACTTCGGCTTGCATGTCAGCCGATGGTCACCCGGTTACCACTAGGGTCTCTTATGCTGCCCCAACCATGATCCCCCCGAAATATCAGACTGTAGTCAGCAGAACAACACAGGTAGTGGCCAGGAACAATATCCCCACTACTGTGCCCAGCCTGGAGTCTGACAAGACTGTTGCTCTGAGGTTGGGCAACAGTTGTGTCATTAGCACCAGCGGCAGAAGTAGCAGTAATAGTAGTAGTTGCAGTAGCAGCAGCAGCATTAGTAGTAACTCCTCCATTAGTAGTAACGGCGGAGACCATGGCACTAGGAAACCAATCAACAACAGCAGTTCCAGCAACAACATTGTCAGTTGCTCCTCCAACATTGGCAATAAAGATGATTGTAGCACTGACAGCCATGACAAACCAAACAATCAAAGCAACAGACATTTTAGCATACCATCTGTCTTGGAAGGCTTCAGCAGCAGCAGCAACAAAGGTAAAGTGATCATGAGTAACACCAGCAAACCTAACGTTATCACCTATAACATTCATAGCAACGGCAACACAGCTAACCAGGATCAGTACCCATCAACAAAGAGCGATGATAACAGAAGTAACAACAATATCCACAATGGCAGTATTAGCAGTGGCTACTCCAGCACTAGAAATAATGATAGTGTCAACAACCTGAACCTTGCTAGCAAAGCCCAAAATGAAAACACCAGCATCAGTGTCATTAGCAAAAGCAGCAGTAGCAGCATATCTATCATAAAGGATGGCAAATGCATCAAGGAGGTTCCTATGGAAGCTATGTCAGTCCTGCGGCAGCTTATCAAAGAGGATGACCATTTTGGGGACGACAGAACCTGCCCTGAAGTAAAAGTTGACCCCATCAAGATCAACCTGCAGAGGCTCATGGTGAGCGATCCAACTGCCAAACCTGGTTTAGAGGCCTTCCCTCCAGAGCTCAAGTCTGAGACACATGTCTCAGACCCGTCACACCCGTCCAAGAAAAGCCCCCATCAGGTGCACCTTTTGAGGCAGGCATTCACCAGCACACGGTGGCCCAGCAGCCAGCAGTACGAGGAGCTGAGTATCATGACGGGCCTGCCAAATCCAGAGGTGGTCCGCTGGTTCAGCGACAACCGCTACATCCACAATAACGGCCAGCTGAAATGGCTGGAGGGCTACCAGTGCCTACCAGCAGAGGGAGAGGAAGGAAAGGGCCACAGAGACTCCGACGCAGGGTCACTGATCGATCCTCAGGAGGTTAATAGGAAACTAGTGGAGCAGGAGGTGAACAAGCAGCTTGATGGAGGACCTAAGGGGCTGCACTCAGGGCAGCTGGGATTCTGGTGGGGCGCAGACACACAGAGGCCGCTGCTGAGTGCAACAGGGCCAGAGGAGACTGGGCAGAGAGGGAGAGCTGTGGAGACAGGGGAGGCAGAAGGACTACATGGTCACTGGGCAGAGAGGGAGGAGGACCACCCTCAGCCAGTTAGCAGCCAGGCCTTTGGGGAGCAGCAGGCGGAGGCCAGGTGAGTTCTATCAGTTACCGTTGTCTAATGAAAATGACTCATACCTTCATGGAATTCATGTTAGGTCAGTTGTTTGACTCTTTGAGAATGATGATCATTTTTCAAAGGTTATTATTGCTCCTTGGCCATCATATAATATGTCAAAACTATACTGTTGATTTCTACAGTAGCTAAATATTGTTCTGATACAGGATATTATTTATTTAGGGCTTTGTAAACTGAAAAGTTAAGTTAAAGAAAAAATGTAAGTTATGTTTGTAGTTGTTACTGTGTGATGTCTGAAAAATAAACCCGGGGAGGGAGTGTGGGTACTCATACAGAGTAGCTTATACAGACAATCAAAGGTCTGTGTATTAAGAAGCTATTTTTAGAAGAGTTGGAGTCTGGGCCATTGAATTATAGATTAAGAGAGAGTGCTAATATATTTGAATAAATCATGACAATTGTCTTTTGTGAGTCAGCTGTTACCGAAGTCTCTGATTTCCTACTATCTGTTAACGGTGCTGATTCTAAAGATACTTAATATAACATGTATTCATGGAAAATGTAATTTAATCAGAACAATATTGTACTAATGCCTGTTTGTTTTCAGGGATCATCTGAGGATAGAGCTTCTTGAAGTCTGATGGAGTGACCCAAACCTATTGGGGGTAAAGGATGGGTTGGCTGTCCGGCTTTACAGATGGCCATGGTCTGGTGTGTTCATTATGACAGCAGATGTGATTGTAGCTGGACCATTGGACTGTAACTGTGAATACCCCCCCCACACTTTCCTCTTATACCATCACTTCCTGCCATCCTCTAAAGAAAGAACTTCTCACCTTTGAGTCCTGTGATCTTCAAGCCTTTCTTCATGCTTCTTTGTGGTCATGTGGGGAATGGTATGGTGCATATAGAGGGCGGTAAGCCGGATGAGACAGAAAGAAGGCGCACACTGTCTGGACAACTGACTTGAATGAGGGAAGATGGGAGAGGGATAATGAGATGTACAGTATGATTGAAACTGCACTATAGAGGCTTTTTGTTGACTGGACAAAATGAGAAGTGTCTAGGAGATGTTATTGTTGGCTTTGTGATATTTTTTACTTTTTTAGCAACCAGTACTTCAATGCCTTGAATTTTACTTTTCTCCGTACATTATAAAAATACAAAAAATAAATTCTTAATCTTCTTCTATAGTCACTGTAAGTCCAGAAGCAATTGAGCCTTGTTTTATTTAGCTCTGTATAAATGTTGGTGATCACTTAACAGTTCAGCTATACGCAACAAACAATACAATGCACTAGCAGACAGCAATGCTAAAACCACACTGCCCCAGAGTAAAGATATTGACAGAGCGCTGACAAAATCAATAAACTGCCCTGGCTTCATCTGCAAACCCAACCATAAAAGAAGCCTGTCACGCAAACGTTGCCTTAGTCTGTCCATGCATTGATATGACCTGTCTGCCCATCACTTATAGCTTTCCAGCTGCTGTGATCAAAACAAGGTGCCAGTGCATTAAAGTTAAATATGCTGCTTCTGTATTCTTGGAAAACATTCAGCTGTAATAATATAAAATAGAATTACTGGCAAATGTTATAAAATAAAGGTCAATTTGATCAAATGCCCTGGAGGACACAGAGGGTAGATCTTGTGCTAGCTAGAGAGCCAAATGAGATCTTTTCACTCTTCTGAATTTTCATATAAACGTACATAGTCACTACATGAATCCTACAAAGCTGCATCTCTGATAAGCTGCTAAATAGCGAAGAACGGTGCTATACCATCCAAATTGGAGGCGATCTCCTACCAGCAGTGTATGCACTTGTGTTGAATGTTAGCAATTTATTTTGGTTAGAAAAATAAAGATGAATAGAAATCTGGACTTGTGTTATGATCACTTTAACTTTTATGAAATAGTTTGATCATAAAGCACTGTTGTATCATCCTTTCTACACTTCTGAATCTTTACAGAATAAATACTCACTGAGAAACGGTTTACTTGTTTTTACTGCCACATTAAAAGCGATCACACCTGTAGAATGATTATTATAGAACATGAAATTTGCTATTTAATTCAAGGTGCCATTGGATATTTATGTGTGTATTCATTCATTTACATAAATTGCGTTGAAGAATTGGCAAACATGCAAAATTGGCAGGTTTTCTTTTTAACACAGGTAGTGCCATCTACTGGTAGAGGACAAGTTGATACACTTCTCTCTTAACTACATGCCAACAAGAAAAATCAATTGGTTACAGAAATTTAGGTTTGCTGCCATGGCAGCAGATTTGTCTATAATCATTATTTCCAGTGTACTATATTGGCAAGTTGTAATCAGAGCCATACAAAAATTGCTTGTGTAGGCCTATGTCAATATGAACAGCTTGATCTCAGACACCAAAATCTAACAAGGCCTAATCACTAGCTACTTTCGATATGGCATTTCACCCGTCCTTTGAATGACTTTCATACTTAAGTCTAGGGACATGAACAAATGCATAATAGTGGGTTTAAAGATGTAAGATATTTAGATACCTTTTATGATAGAGGATAACAATCCTAAAATCTGCAGATGTTCGCCTTACTGATATGACATTTATTGAATAATGCTTAACCCATTATGCATCATAGAATGGCTACAAAATGATTTTATCAGTCCAGTCAGCCCCAGTTACTGCTCATGTTGAATGGATCCCAGCTCGGAAACATGCCCTCACGCAGAAATTCACCGTCTTGGAAGTCTGCACTCATGTTATACTAAATCTTACGTACATCACTTGTATGGTGCTTGACATCTGCACTCAACTGGTCTCAATATGGTCTTGGTCACCCTGCACACCGCAGTCTGTCAGAGGCACAATTTGCAAGCTTAATCTTTTCATTAAAAATAAAAGATGTCAAGGGTTGATAAATAGATCCAAGGTGTTAATAAAGAAGTCCAAACATGAGAGCCAGGCCTGTGCAAAACCCTGCTTGATCCCTCATAGCGACTGGTCCGAAATCAACAGGCAGTGGTGCTTCCTGGGGCCTGTTGTTCTCAGGACAGACAGACTGAGCTAGTTCAGGGAACACAGGAAGCCTCCTGAAACATTACCACAGAACATATTGAGAAATGTTGAAAAGTGACTGTGAGCAGGCGGAACATACTAGTGACAGATCCAACTTCAGTGGAGGAAGTTTGACAAGAAAAAAACAATCCCTTTGGTGCAAGGCCTATCAGTCAAGTGCAGCAATAACACAAAATAGACCCCAAGTGTGGAGTTGAGGGGTTTTATTCATTTTCAACCTACAATGAGCATAAAACAAGAACATGATTGGAGGCTATGACAGAAGAGGTTGAAAAACAGGAAAAGGAAGTTGAGCTTACCACTATAAACACCGACTTTCCTCTGACACTAGAGTGGAATAAAATTCACATTGAAACTCCTGTTAATGTTCTTCGTCCTCAGTCTTTAACACAATTTAAAAAATAACTGCCTAAATTGTAACAGATTTGTATTTGTTTTTGGCAATGTTGATGTCCCTCACATACCCTTCTGGAAGAAAAAAAACATTTTCCATTAATTAAAAATAGCATTTTTTTTTTTTCAAGTAACAGATATGGGAGTTTTTTTCCTCTCAGAAACAAATCATTAAAAATTATTAAGTTAAAACCAAATGAAGACTATGCAGAAATATTCAGAGGATGCTGGCAATGCAAGGTGTGAAAAATTAAACGATTGGTTCACATTTACATTGAAAATCAGTCCCTGATAGATACTGTAAAACAAATTAATCACATTCTGCCTGCTTATGTAAATATTGACATGGGTGTAGCATTTTCTCCTTGCGTGTCAATGCATCCTCTTTCATGGTACAAAATCAACATAGTCCAGTTTAAAACATCACACTCACCCAAACACAGCTTTCATGTCTCCCCCCCACAACTCACACCTAGAGATCACATTTCATTTCCTCAAAGGCGCGTGGGTGTACATCAGGATTTCATTTGATTTAACTTTTCTCTATTAAAATATAGAATCCATTAATAATACATGGGAGGGCTAAAAATACAGACCAAGTGAACAAAAAAGAATAAATCTAAACGATACACAAAGCAGTCATTTTTTGTTGTTGAATACAGTAGCGATAGGACCCCAGAGTTCAAAGTTCAGACACCTTTAGGTCGTGCATGTGGCTGAAGAGGAAGAGAGAAAAGGTAATCCACTGGTTCTCATCCAATCATTGGGATAACCGCTTCACCTTTGGGTGTGGGTATAGTCCTGCCCTTGAATCTGACCTCCAACCTTCAAAGACTAACCCACATCGTCCCCCCTCCCTCCAGCTCATCTGTAATGGCCTATACATCCTGACACCCGACCTTCTACCTCACCATGCTTGTTGAGTGCACACTCATTATCATTTCCTTGTCAGGCTGGCCATTTGGTGTAATCGGTTAAGCTAAAAACAAGTATCCAATAAAATTACAATACAAATCGCATAATTATAAAACCGCAAACAGGATTTAAAATTCATAGTCGTCATCTGCCATGTCGATAGCCCAGGCAAACTTTTCACGCTGAGTTTTGTTGTAGATCTTCTCGATAGGGATGCTCCACTTCTTACACCTAGGAGACCGCAGAAGCAGAAGGATATTAGAATGATCAACCCTCCAGGAGTTCAGACACTCAAAACTAAACCCCTCAACACACTCACTACTTTTAACTAATCAAAAGACACCCACATATCCTGAGCAACGGAGTATGTGGGCCAAGGAACAAGCAATGGAGAGAGCAAGACATTGTGCATGATGGTCAACAAGTTTGCGGTCGTGTCTCACCAGGCCACAGAGATACGTGGATCCAAGTAGTTGAGTTTGGAGGTGCCCAGGGCAATCTGCTTGTTCTCCTCGCGGTCAGTCGCCTGCACCTCTAGCTTCATCAGCTGCTCTTCTAGCCTCTCCACAGCCTTCTTCTTGGTCTCCACAGCTCTGGGGGAGCAAGGGAGGGAATCAGCTACTTCTACATCCCAGCGCATAAGTACCAGTGGATGACAATCATATCCACATACTTACTTTTTGGACTTCTCGTCTCTCCGTACTTTGAGGTCAGCCTTGGCACTCTTCACATCCCTCTTTGCATCAGAGAGCTGGTCCTTCTTTGCATCAATCTGGTATAAATATTATCAACGTTAATAATCTTGAAACTAAGGCCAAGTATAGCTGGATTCTTACTATGTGGCTATAAAAGACACTGCCAATACAGAGCCAAGTATTCCCAAAATAACAAAGGGAAGAGTATGCCTCCAGCAGACATCAAACAGTTAACTCTAAAAACAAAATCCCAAATCGTAGCAATAGTATTTGTTTCCTTTTTCGCCATCTGTCAGGTCGACTGGCCGTGTCCTCCCCGTGACTCACTTTGGTCTGGAGGTTCTGCATGGACTTCTCAAAGGTCTTGGGCGGGGCCCTCTGATGGTTACACAGGATGGCCACGGCTCTGTTGGCCCTGTTGTACGACAGGATCTTGGCTGGAAGGTTCTCATCAGCTACAAAATAGGGGAGAAAATGGACATTGCTATGACTCTTGCTATAGACTTTACACCATATTACAAGTTACCACCTGCACACAAATATCTACAACATTCTGGAGCTCTCATGTCATCAACACGGCTCCTCCCACCTCTGGTCATACCAATCCAAAATCTGAGATAAATATGTTTTGGGTAGGTTGTGTATTCTTAGAACCTCCGTCCCTGGGTGGGGCTTCATGGCCGTGGGTGACTTACGGCTGGTGAGCTCCTTCAGCTGCTGCTGCAGGGTGATGGAGGCGTTGTAGGTACGGAACACTTTGGCCGTCAGCCCGTCCATCAGCTCCTGAAGGTGCTTGTTCAGAATGGAGGTCTGCAGAGATGGAGGATGGAGAGGAATGCCACCATTAAATATGACTGATGGCAAGAGGGGCAGAATTACAAGACGATATCCAATTCCCACACTTCAGTGTTTTTCCCCTCACAAGGTCCAGCGACATGACTAATACGCTGCAATTCACAAGTAACGTGGATTGAAAGTCCTTCCTCACAAGTATTTTTTTGTTCTTACATTGAGTCGGTCGAAGAGGTCGTCCTCTGGCTGCTTGTTCTCCACGAACAGCTGCAGATTCTTGAATACCTAAGGAGGACAGAATATTTACAACTCGTAAGAATAACAAGGAGCAAGCATTCTCTGAAGTGAGAGTAATCTGGAAACCACTGTAGTTCATATCGAGTGAAAAAGGACACCGAAAATGTTGCGATGAAATGTCAATTCTTCAAGGCCTGCCTTACCCTCTTCTCCACGGGGACTTTGTTGTAGTAGCGGATGGAGTCTTTACCCAGGAAGTCAAACTCCACCACGAACTCCTGGCCGTCCTTCTCGGGGTACAGGTTGATGTGTTCCACCCTGAGGGAGCAGCAGCCCACCGTGTCCGCCGACTCCCCTTCCTCCTTCTCGTTACCTGCTCTCAGAGCCAGCTGCGGCACAGCACCACAGGGAACATGTTACAACCAAACTTGGGGCTGTGTGTGTGTGTGTGTGTGGAGCAGCAGTCTCACCTTGTCGATGAAGTAGAGTGCCACGGCTCTCTGTCGGATCCTCATCTCTTTGGACTTCCAGTCCTCGCGGTACTGGTTCCTTAGCCGGTCTACACACTTCTTCAGATTTCGGGCCGTCTCATACTTCTGCCAGTCCTTCTCTCCCTGAGGACCAACACACACTACCATTACAGCAATCAGGGGGAAGAGACATGGGGCACAACAATGAAAAAATATGTAGGAAATAAACAGAATCGAGAAATGTTTAATGGGATTGCAGCCTTTGGCGTCTCAAGAGTGACTTCATTAAAAGCTAACAATACATCTCCCGCCCCCACAATCACTACATCCACCATGAGCCATAATAAAGATGAACTTGCTAGTCAACCTACCTTGATTCTGGAGCTGGGGTTCAGCATGATGTACTTGATAGAGCCTTGGATGTTCTCTGTCCACGACACCAGCCAGGTCACCTTGTTGTCATGACGCACCTCCTTCCATTTGGTGCCAGGGGGAGGCTTGGGATGCTTGGAGTCCCTGTGGGAGAGAGAAATAATAAAGTGGCTGAGTCAGAGCAAGTATCCACGGCGATACAAACACACACTAATCTGGTCCAAACAAGCAGTCCATCGGTCAATGTAATCAAGAGAAGGGGATAGCACATTGTAAGCCTTTTCTTTCATTATGTTCATATTGCCACCTGCACCTAGGACTAGGAGTATAGCGGTTCACCCACGGTTCGTATGTATTGCGGTTTTGGGGTCATGGTTCGGTTTTGGTACAGTGGGAAAATGAAATGCCAACAGTTACGGTTTACATTTTTATTTTTGAGAGCACCATCAGGAACAACACTTTGTATTTTCTTCAATGAAAACACGATTACTCAACACAAAAAGTACAAAATGCATGTGAAATTAATATGTAACATGGCTCAGACATTGTATAGGGCTACGCTATAATGTTTTCTAACAATAAGAAATGATGCGCTCGTGTGACTCATAGCACGGTAGGCTACTTCTCATTTCCCACTCCAGGGTAATGTGATAGGCTGTCAATGTTAAGTAGCTCTCTGTAGCCCTGGAGGTCCATCCATCTGTACTAAGCGCAACACAGGGTGCAACCGCCAATTCATTGCTATATAAGCAAGCTGAAGTTGTCAAAGGTACTACCCGTTTGCTGAAATGGGTGCGAGTACGAAGTTCGTAAAATGGCCCGAGCACTTTCATGAGGTGCTGAAACCCCTATTCTTCTCAACCACCGAGAACGGGAGCATATCCACGGCTATAAACATACCTATCGCTCTTGTCATTTCTTTGGCCTGGTCAGAATCAGCTGTGAAGGGGATACTAAGTGGTCACAAAAAGATAGTTTGAAATGTGCCAATTAAGACTAGAATTTTGATTACAATGTGCGCATAGGCTCTAGTTGTTTTAACGGAATAGCCTGAAATGTTTTTTTCAGCTCAGATTTACTCAAGAGGCATAGCCTATAGGCCTAGTGTTCTTTTAAATATATATTTTATGTATTCATTCGGGTTCACAGCGCGGACCGAACTGAGGTCCCCATACCGAACGGTTCGGTACGAATACGTGTACCGTTACACCCATACCCAGGACCCTGTCACTCACTTGCTGCAGTTTATGATGATGTCCTCAGGACGGATGCGGCGTTTCAGCATGCCCATCTTGGGGTGGTCTCCTCGGCCACGGAACAGGCCCGGGGGCTCAATGCGAAAGTTAGCAATGCGCTCCTTGTGGTTGTCCATGATGCAGAAGCCATACTCCTGGAGGAGGCGTTCGTTCTCCACTTTGATTTTCTACAAGAAGCAGAGAACCAGAGTCAAACCAGTTAGATCTTGGTACAGTTGTTGGAACACAGGACCAGCCTGAAGATTCAAGGTATTACCACTACTGCCTCATTTAGAACTTCACTGGACAGTCGTTGTCTGAAGGGGGTTATAACATTTGAAAAAGAACAAATGTTTTTAAAAAGCACAAAGTATTGTTCTAGCTCACCAGTTTATCATCTTTAGTCATGGCCTTTCTGGCCTCAGACTGAGCCTTGAAGTATTCCCCCATCTCATTGAAGTTACACTTCTTCAGGTCTGTGATCTTAGACTTCTCCTCTGAGGTCATTTCCTGTAGGAGAGGGAACAAAGGTAGACAAATCATGATCGTGTGTGTGGAATTACAGTTCCAAATCACAATTTCTAAAAAAAATATGAAATAATTCTAAGAATTTAAATTGCAAACCCCCCAGGTCTACAGCCTTGAACATTCCCTACCTTTCTCCAGTCTTTGAAGAAGTTTTTCCGGAAGGCATCCTTGGTAGTGTACTCATGGTCCAGCATTTTGGCAAAGAAGGTGGCCACCTCCTCAGCCTCTGGGCTGAGCTTCATCTGCTTCCCTACAGAGGGATTTCAACAGAGACTTGTTCAACCAGCCAAACCCACCATTTCCACTCAGCAACGCCCACTCATAGATGGACCAAGCGTCATAGAATTAGCAGCACAAGTATTAATCTTACCATCATAGAAAAATCGGACTTTGCTGGGAAGAGGTTCGTATGGTGCTGCCATGACTGGGCCTTTATGTTCCAGAAACCTCCATTTGGAACCGTCTGTTGCCCTCTCCTCTTCCCACCTGTAGTCCAACAGGGTACAACAACGTGAAGTGATGAGAACGAAATGGTTGATGCACAAACTAATTCCTTTTTTCCAACAGAGATACACAGAACATCCATATTTTAACCATCACCATAATGAGCATTCTATAACAAGGAAGCAGTCAGTCAGTGTGCCTTCACAAAAGCTCTGTGCAGCAACACAGCTGGAGGGCATCTATGAAACTCACCATTTCCACTTCTCCTCAGGTTCCTTCTTTGCTTTCTTTTTCCCGTCAGCAACTTCCCCTTTCTTGTTTTTTTGTGTCTTTTTGGGCTTGGTGTCCTTTACAAGAAACAAAGAACGCATGAGTCTCCTTTCTCGCAACGGATCATTGAAATAGACCCAATATAAAATCAAAAGATTTCCACTTACCTCGTCTTGTTTCCTCTTCTTTCCCTTCTTGTCCACTCTGTCATTTTCAATTTTAATTTTTTTGGGCTTGAATTCAGTTCTAAAACAACAAAAACATCTTATAAGGAGGCCTGACTAATGGTAGATTCAACAACTATCTTGGTCTTCTCTACACCAAACTACACAATAGTCATACCGAAAGGCAGCTGTAGAGTTCCTGCAAAGCCAACAATGATCAAACATTGTCATTTCCCAACAGAATGACGAAAAACCAGATGGGGTTGGTCTAAACATGGCAACTACAGCCAACATAATCTTTATTGTACAAATGTAACAGGGCCAAAGACTAAGGAAGAAGTGGGCCAGTTGACAGAGGTCAGTACAGATCTACTCACTCGTCATTGTCACGCTCTCTTTTCAGGGACTTGGGAGAGTGGTAGAAGTCATCATTGTCCGGCTCCGTCTTAATGCGATGAGGGCTGGTGATAGAAATCAAACATTTACATTAATTGTGCATTTGAAATCAAATATATAGGGTTCTATCAAATCTGTTGTGGAAAACACGCACAGAATCCAGACATTATAACAGAATTCAACCATTTTAAGAAATGTATTGAAATTAGTAGGAAATCAACTAAATGTATTGAACTTATTAGAAAACTCATTAATTTGCCCAAGTTAATCATAAGACATGAACAACATGCATCCGTGATTCGTATTTTCCTGCAACGGCACAGGAATGCCCCCATCTGTATGCATGTGTGCAGTGCACACATGTCTACACTGTGTAGACCTTAGCAATTATGCTAATAATAACCTTCTGGTAGAGATGAGACTCTCAAAAACCTTCTCAATTAAATGTTAACTACAAAGTAGCCCATGTCTAACTGGCAGAATTATATTATTTGCATCAATCAAGCAGCAATTTATTTAGTAAACTCTGGAATCACATGAACGCGACAGAAACATTGCTAACCATCGCTGCACTTGAATTAAAGGGTAACTGCACCTAATATTTTTTCAGGACCCCAAAAGTGGTCTCCTGGTGTGGTTTAAGCATTGTTATGGACTTAGAAAAACAACATGGGATGTTCTATTTAAAAAAAAAAGTGTGATTGAGACCAAAAACAAGGAAAAAACTGGGGGAAACAATGTTGGGAAAAACAAAGATTGAGGCAAAATAAATAACACATTTTATAGGGCCCTAGATATGTAACCAGTAATTGTATGCAGCACAAATGTTAAATGTACAATACATAAACTAAACCTACCTGGCAAAGCCATTCTCTTTTTCCTTCTTTGGCTTGATCTGCAAGATGACAACAAAAAGTAAAAAAATGCATATTTTGAAATGTTAAGAGCTATGCATTCAGGTTTTCACTGAGGAAGAGACTGGACAAACTGATTGACACATCTAAACCAAAATGGCAGCAATGCATCCATCTCCATTGGACAATTAGCACACCTTCTCCTCCTTCCTCTGGTCTTTTTCCTTGTGTTTGTCCTTATGTCTGTCTGTGCTGCCATCTTTGTGTTTTATTCTCTCCTTTTCCTTTTCTCTGTGTTTCTTTTCCGAGAACTCCTTATGGTCACTGGAATTTCACAGATTACATAAACATTGCATCAGTTATCAGACCGAACATACCAATAAGGAAATCAACTAAGAGAGTATGTAATACAGCAATAAAACAGTGAGGAGTCTCTTGCCCTATGGCCATTCATACACACCCTGCTTATCAGACAAATGACCATACAAACAGCTACGTTAAAAGCTT
The DNA here is from genome assembly GCF_020615455.1 of Coregonus clupeaformis. NCBI lineage: Eukaryota > Metazoa > Chordata > Actinopteri > Salmoniformes > Salmonidae > Coregonus > Coregonus clupeaformis. Next base: position 31,280,746 of record NC_059201.1, on the reverse strand, counting down.
GACAAAGCAAATGTGTGGGTGTCAATTACTGCCCCAGTGACGCACTACGTTTCACCTACGCAACCCTGCTTTAAAAAACTGGAGAGTCATACCTGTTGCCATATTTTGATTTCTCACGCTCCTTGTCCTTCTTGTGGTCCTTGTGTTTGTGTTCTTTATCCTTGTACTTATCTTTATGCTTGTGAGAATCTGCAAAAATGAGAAAGTTATTAAAACGAGGACTGACGAAAAAGCTAAATAATGACCATTGTCAACATTTAGGCTACAGAAACATTCTGTAAAAAATATCCACTTTCCCAACCCTTCTCTAAACCCAGCAGGTGAAAACATTCAATACTAAGCACAAAAGAAAACATCTACCTCACCAGGAACAATGAGTAAACACTACTCTTAAGAAACACAAAACAAGTTCAGACAAGATTCCCATGATGAAAACTAAAGTTAGTATAAAAAAAAAAAAAAAGGCAATGTAAGAAAAAAAACATGCATCATACAAATATGTGCACAAAAAGACATGGGAAGATTCTACAGCGTTGTAATGTATGAATGACTGACTAGATAGAGCAGGATAGAGTGCCTCTTGGCTCAGGAAGTGCAAGGCCAGAACACTCATCTAACACCTGGGTGTGAATCTGAATACTGACGTCGGATTGTATGTGCATGCGTGTCAGCTGGAATACATTACTGGTTGGTAGTGGTAACATAGAATAGGACCATCTGCAGTCAACTTGAGGCACATTTGGATTTGGGGCCCTTGTTCACGACAAATCAAACACTTAACAGAATACCCTTCACAAATTAAGTTTAGTCAGACTAGGGCCATGAGGATATACATTGGTGCCAACCTGGGGAGAATATGTGGCATACATGGTAAGACAGCACCTCCTAGTGCCCATTGACAGTTGAGGTTAATTTTTCCTCGGACACAGTATCAACATGGATGAAGAGAGGGAGCAGGTTCTAACAGGCCTAGTCCATCTGCTTTCATTTAACCACACTCCTACAAGCAGCAACAGTAGCTAAATCAATGACAATCTTCTCTCCTTAGTTGACACATACACAAGACAGGTACTTCACACAGTCAAACAAGAGTTGACAGCCAAAGAAACATAATACATTAAATGACTTTCTCCTAGTCCCATCCAGGCATGTTTTGAAAAGTGTGAGTCTTTAAAATAGGGACTCAGTCACAAGGCTCTATGCCCCACAGCAAGCTACTGGTTAAGACACCAATAAACAGATCATGGTATTTACCCTTCCTCATGATCTGACTTCACCTATGGCAGGCAAATGCATTTAAAACCAAAGAGGATACAGATGCAAGATTAAATTAAGATATTTTGGCATCGGTAGAATCTATTAGTTAGGGGTTGCAGTAGGAATGTAGGCTATAGGTCTTCAGAGCCATGAAATAATCAAATCTAAATTTGTATCGTGGTATTTATAAACAAACTCGTCTGAGGATTCTTTGGGACAAGCCCTTGCAGAGCTTGGACTGATGTTTGCCTATAGACCTTGTAATGGATGTGGGTAGTGGGTATATCATTACAGCGTTTCTTGTAGATCTTAAATCTAACAAATAAGAGCAAATCGGTGACTGGCTGCTTTCACTTCAGGGCCCCATGCTCCATTACTGCGGAAGACAAAACAAGGAATAAATATATATTGTATACAGGGACAGCGCTTAACCCCTGAGTCTCCATTGGACCCTTCTATTCTATGTTCTAACAAGGTACCAGGTTTTGTGCTTGACGTAGGCTGTTCTGACCAACAATGGATAGCCTACACTACATTTACATTTTTGTCACTTAGCAGATGCTCTTATTCAGAGCAACTTACAGTAGTGAGTGCATACATTTCCATACCCCCCCCCAATGGGAATCGAACCCACAACCCAGGCGTTGCAAGTACAAACTGAGCCACATGGGACCATATCAGAAGCCCACTATGTGATGTGAGAGCCAAGACGACAAACTAAGATATAGGCCTAGTATTCATACAAAATCGCTGTGAGCAGGGAATTTTTTTGAACCAGGAAAGGCTGTTCCTTGCAGGTTTCAATGCAGTGTTCTGACAACTTTATATTCGAATTGAGACAGCGATCGCTTCTTTACATGTCAAAAGCCCACTCCCTATCTGGACTTTGAAACGGATCCACACAAAACTCATCAGGAAAGATTATTAGTTTGTCCAAAGCTGTAGAATGTTGAGGCAGCCAACCATGCTGTACCAAGGGCTAGGAGTGGAGTCCTTGTCCATAAGAAATACATTGTTGTGTGATTAGTAAACATGAATTGACATTACCTGTTTTGAAATTGTTCAAAAAGAGAATCTTTCAGAAAAAGTGCTTTACTCTGTGGTGAGGGGAAGCATGTAGCTTCTGAAACCTCAAAAAATGTAATTAATACTTGTTAAATACCACTGCTGGGGGTTTAACTTGTTAGGCCTCTGTGGCCATGTGGTTTAGGCCATGCCAACAAAGCTATCAAATCAATAAATTCAGTCATCAAAAATTGTGTTAGTAGTGTATGTCAATGTGTATTGTCAAACTTGCACCACAAATCTGTCAGGGGATGTTATTAAAATCCCGCATTGTAGTCTACAACTAGCTAATGTAAATGTATTTCTATATGATACAAAATTATCCATAATAAATTCGGATAAGACTATACAATAATGTTGTTTAAAAGCAAAACGGGTCCATCAGATGATTTTACTTCCTCCACCGCTGGAAATCATGTCTTGATACAAACGGTCCTGCGTGTTTCCCCTCCATATCACAGCCATCTGCACTTCAGCTATGTTTTCTACAGTCAGACCGCTAGACAGAAAAAAGAAAATGGCGCAGAGACTAAGTTCTCAACCCCCAAACCCTTACTTTTAGACTCGGAATGTGGCATTTTAAGCCGGTCAACAACAAAATCTAATTTGGCATACCAATAAAACACCTCCAGTTCTTTAAGAATTTGTGATCAAGTCTAGATTTTAAAATGTCTAAAAGCTATTAAAGAGCCACCCATTTGAACAATAGGCGCTTGTGAGTGAGGCAGAGGACTTAGTCTCTGGACGCCATTTCTGTCCTTTGCTAAACTAGCTATCTGTCTGTTAGCGAACTAGCCCATGTTAGCAGGTAGATAACGTTAGCTAACTAACTACAGTGCGGACACGTCAGAATTTGGAGAAAATCATTGTGACATTTCAGTTTGACGTTACACTTACCATTGACCCGAGAGCCGGAGTCTATCTGCAAATTGTAAAACAAAGATTGGTTAGCTAGCCATGTTTCTTGATTGATTGCTTACTAGCTGGATAACTTTGAACTTGTTGGCTAGCTTACTGGCTAACGACTAGCTAGCTAGCAACCCTGCTGATGGTTGGCCAATGAGACTAGTCTGATAAAATGGATAACGAGCTAGCGCACAGTGCCTTTGCCATCGTTAGCTAACTACAAAGTTCACAGTTGAATGGACTATCTGAAAATCACAATATTAAAAGTATGACAAAACAAGTATTTCTGTCACATTTGTTGCAATTATATTCACTGTCGATTGGCTAGTTAGCCAAGTTACCTTGCTAGCTAACGTTAGTGTAGCCTGGCTGCTGAGGCAAATAAAACAGCAAGCGAGTTTAATGTTCTACAAAGCTCATTCGCAATGACACGGCAAACGATTACAAATATTACCTGGCTATCGTTGTGGGAATGATCTCCACTCATTTCCAATTATTAATCTGTTAAAAGCAAAGTGTTAAACGTGTTGGAGGAAAACGCCGGCGAGGTGATGCGGGCAGAATGAAGAAAGAAACAGTTGTGTAACAGACTAAGTCCAAATTGTATGTAAGTGCGCATGCGCATGTGTTTTTAAATGGGTGGGTAAAAGCTGTTGGCCCGCTTTTAGCCCCTCCTTCAAAACGTGCTCTTCGTCCCACGCGTTCAGTGGTCCTACGTAGTTTCTACAAAACATGCATACGTACTTAGGCCTATCAGAAATTGTGTAATATAATTTTTGTTAACCTAAAATATTGTCGTATAATTATAAATACAGTTTATACAGGTGTTATACACATTTTCTGTATAAATAGCCTCTAATATATATATAAACAAACCATAAATGTCTCAATGTTTGTTTTATTGAAAAGCTGTTAGTGTTGTAATTAAGCAATAAGGCCCAAGTGGGTGAGCTGTTCTTATGCGCTACGCATCGCGAGGTGCCTGGATACCATGGTATATTATCCATGGTATATTGGCCATATTCCACAACCCCCCGAGGTGTGTTAATGCTATTATAAACTGATTATCAACATAATTATAACAGTAAAAATAAATATTTTGTCAGCCAATCAGCATTCAGGGCTCGAACCACCCAGTTTATAATATCAGTATTTATTGCATTTACAATTTGTCTAAGTCCTATCATCAACCGATTTCAGCCAGTGTCGATTTACTGCATTTTTGGTATGGAATGTTTGCATATTGGCAGTTAATTTGAGAAATTATTGGAATCATTCCACTTGCTAGCTAGCTAATAAACATACTGTGCAGATCAAGTTTCAAGTTTCAAGTTTTATTAATCTTATGTACGGGATATACATGGTATACACAGTCCAATAAAATGCTTACTTGCAGGTTCCTTCTCGACAGTGCAACAACAATAATAAATAATACAACAAGAATACGAACATAAAGTAAATGTCTCAGTAGAATAGAATAGACATTTTAGCATAAGTATAATACAGGAAGGCACAATTTATAGTCCAATATTTACACGTGTTTTGAAGAAGGGGGGATTGGGGGTCAAGTGTTTAAATTGTGCAGAATTAGAAATCATAATAAGAGTCTGGTAGCAGCAATTGTGATGTGTGTGTAGCATGAATGTGTGTGTGTGTGTGTGTGTGTGTGTGGATGTGTGTTTGTCTGTGTGGGTGTGTGCGTGAGTGAGTGCATGTGTGCGGAGAATCAGAGCAGGTGGTCATTCCAGTTCAAGTGTTCAGCAGTCTGATGGCTTGTAGATAGAAACAGTCTCTGAGCCTGTTGGCATCTTGTGGCTGGGGTGTGTGGGGTCCTTGATGATGCTACGGGCCTTCCTCAGGCACCGTTTTGAGTTGATGTCCTGGATGGGTGGAAGCACGGTCCCAGTGATGTACTGGGCCATCTTCACCACCCGCTGGAGGGCCTTGCAGTCGTGGACGGAGCAATTCCCTTACCAGGCCATGATGCAACCGGTCAGGATGCTCTCGATGGTGCAGCGGTAGTATTTGGAGAGGACCCGGGGTGGCATAATCTTCAAATTCATTGTTTTACACAATATCTTATCACAGCACATCGGCTGACCATGGTTTACCAACTCCCTGACCAAAATGGCTGACCTTTACTGTCATAAGACCTTTTATGTCCATTCTAGTATTCTAATTCCTAATTCTATGCAACACAGCACCTAACAGCACACACCAAAGGGCCATTTTTATCAGATAGAGGTTCCGTTGTGCATTTGAACTGAATAGATAAATAGCTGCAACATATATTTTTCTTTAGCAGTGCCAATTTGAGATGCAGAAGCAACTGTGTAGAGCCCATAGGAGATGGAATGGTGATTTGATAAATAAATTGAGGCTGTTCTGGCCCCTGTGGAAATACTGCAGTCCACCACCACTATCTGAGAGAATGTCCATAGGATGGAACTGTCATGACCAGCCAGGTCACCCGTGATACAAGTCAGTATTCGATGTCCATCTATGTCTGAGGACGTTGGGAAATGAAGTGGATACTGGCCACTGATTCACGGGAGCCAGACATGTATAGCCGTAATGGACATTTTGATGACCTTATTTGACCCTTTCTGTTGCTTTTGAGACACGGTTCGATCCCACCTTGGGGCACTACTTGTTGAGTAAATGAAACATGAAACAATCACAATACAATAACTATTGGTCACTCTATTATGTATTATTATTCTAATATGTATTCCTTATAGAATTGTGTCAGTTATTAATGATAAACCTTTAAACTGCACTCTTCCTCCCCTCCCTCCCTATCTCTCCCCATCGCTCTATTTTTCAGCTCAAGATGACAAAACCTGCACACATTCCGAGGGTTGCAGGTCTGCCGACTTCCTCTTGGTCACACATTTTATTCGGAGAAATATCCAATAAACCCCCAAACCAAAGACATTGCTTTAACTGTGAATGTACTTTATTGCAGACATTTTCCTCAAATAAAATGGAGCATACATAAAATAAACAAGTTATTACAATTTATTTACATTGGGTCTAATGTGGGTATGTGAGAGTGAGTGTGAGAGAGAGTCATGTTTTGTAACTCAGACAAAAGCACACAGATATTGTGTGCAGGTGTGGGAGAGCGAGAGAGAGGGAGAGAATATGTGTGTGCATGTTGTATTTTATTTTTCACCATCTCACCTAACCATGACCTCTCCACCAACTGTGAGTAAGCACAACTGCACATGTTCGTTGTGGGAAATGGATAACGCAATCTGTAGGCCTAAATATCTCCAATCCTAAAATAAATGGAGCATACACATAAATAAGTAATTACAATATATTTACATATTTACATTTTTATAGTCATTTAGCAGACGCTCTTATCCAGAGTGAGTGCATACATTTTTCATACTGGCCCCCCGTGGGAAACGAACCCACAACCCTGGCGTTGCAAGCGCCATGCTCTACCAACTGAGCTACAGGGGACCTACATACTAATGTGGGTGTAACATTTATTGACAATTTTGATACCTTCTGGAAACAAAGCTTGTATTATAAGGAGGATGGGATCCACCCAAATCATTTGGGTTCCTGTATCCTTTCACAGCATTATAACATTTACATTTGACATTTACGTCATTTAGCAGACGCTCTTATCCAGAGCGACTTACAAGTTGGTGCATTCACCCTATAGCCAGTGGGATAACCACTTTACAATTTGTATTTTTAATTTAATGTAATTATTTTTTTATTATTTTTTATTTTTGTTGGGGGGGGTAGAAGGATTACTTTATCCTATCCCAGGTATTCCTTAAAGAGGTGGGGTTTCAAATGTCTCCGGAAGGTGGTGAGTGACTCCGCTGTCCTGGCGTCGTGAGGGAGCTTGTTCCACCATTGGGGTGCCAGAGTGGGAACTATGCTTCCGCAGAGGAAGGGGAGCCAGCAGGCCAGAGGTGGATGAACGCAATGCCCTCGTTTGGGTGTAGGGACTGATCAGAGCCCGAAGGTACAGAGGTGCCGTTCCCCTCACAGCTCCATAGGCAAGCACCATGGTCTTGTAACAGATGCGAGCCTCAACTGGAAGCCAGTGGAGTGTGCGGAGGAGCGGGGTGACGTGAGAGAACTTGGGAAGGTTGAACACCAGACGGGCTGCGGCATTCTGGATGAGTTGTAAGGGTTTAATGGCACAGGCAGGGAGCCCAGCCAACAGCGAGTTGCAGTAATCCAGACGGGAGATGACAAGTGCCTGGATTAGGACCTGTGCCGCTTCCTGTGTAAGGCAGGGTCGTACTCTCTGAATGTTGTAGAGCATGAACCTGCAGGATCGGGTCACCGCCTTGATGTTAGCGGAGAACGACAGGGTGTTGTCCAGGGTCACGCCAAGGCTCTTCGCACTCTGGGAGGAGGACACAACGGAGTTGTCAACCGTGATGGCGAGATCATGGAACGGGCAGTCCTTCCCCGGGAGGAAGAGCAGCTCCGTCTTGCCAAGGTTCAGCTTGAGGTGGTGATCCGTCATCCATACTGATATGTCTGCCAGACATGCAGAGATGCGATTCGCCACCTGGTTATCAGAAGGGGGAAAGGAGAAGATTAGTTGGGTATCGTCAGCGTAGCAATGATAGGAGAGGTTGCGTTGAGACAATTACTTATCAATGACCCAAGTCCAGCTCATTTAATCCCTACCATTGTGTCGCTGAGTTGTCATAAGGCTTCAGCAAATGTACATTATCCTATGGGCGTTGGAAGACACAATGTAAATAACCAAATGTATGTCCCTCTTACTGCCCGGAATGCCTCTGCTGATCCTACAGCTATTGTATGCAGTAATCATATGCCTATGAACCAGAGTAAAATGTTTTGCACTGAGGTGGTGTGCCCTAGTAGGAAGTCCACTGTGTGCATCTCACCCTGCACTAATAAAAATAACTTGAGTATGTCTACCTCTGCTAAGCTTCCCAGTAAAGCAAGAAAAATAACCAAGCATCCCAGAAAAGTGTTAAAAATAGCATACATTAACATAAGTAGCTTAAGAAACAAGGTTCATGAAATCAATAATTTGCTAGTAACAGATGACATTCATATTCTGACAATCTCTGAAACTCACTTAGATAATACCTTTGATGATACAGTGGTAGCAATACAAGGTTATAACATTTACAGAAAATACAGAAATGCCAACGGGGGCGATGTTGCGGTCTATATTCAGAACCACATTCCTGTAAAGCTTAGAGAGGATCTCATGTTAAATACTGTTGAAGTAATATGGCTACAGGTTCACCTGCCTCACCAAAGCCCATTCTGGTGGGAAGCTGCTATAGACCACCAAGTGCTAACAGTCAGTATCTGGATAACATGTGTGAAATGCTTGATAATATATGTGATATCAATATGGAGGTATACTTTCTGGGTGATTTAAATATTGACTGTCTTTCATCAGGCTGCCCACTCAAGAGAATGCTTCAAACTGTAACTAGTGCCTGCAACCTGGTTCAGGTTATCAATCAACCTACCAGGGTAGTTACAAACAGTACAGGAATGAAATCATCAACATGTATTGACCATATCTTTACTAATGCTGCAGAAATTTGTTTGAAAGCAGTATCCAAATCCATCGGATGTAGTGATCACAATATAGTAGCCATAGCTAGGAAAATCAAAGTTCCAAAGTCTGGGCCTAATATTGTGTATAAGAGGTCATACAATATGTTTTGTAGTGATTCCTATGTTGTTGATGTGAAGAATATTTGTTGGTCCGTGGTGTGTAATGACGAGCAAACAGACGCTGCACTTGACACAATTTCAGTTACTAATAAGCATGCACCCATGAAGAAAATGACTGTAAAAACTGTTAAATCCCTGTGGATTGATGAGGAATTGAAAAATTGTATAGCTGAGAGGGATGAGGCAAAAGAGATGGCAAATAGGTCTGGCTGTACAACCGATTGGCAAACGTACTGCAAATTGAGAAATCATGTGACTAAACTGAATTAAAAAAAGAAGCTACACAATGAAACAAAGATAAATGACATAAAGAATGATAGTAAAAAGCTTTGGAGCACCTTAAATGAAATTTTGGGCAAAAAGGCTAATTCTGCTCCAACAGTCATTGAATCAGATGGCTCATTCATCACAAAACCCACTGATATTGTCAACTATTTTAATGATTTTTTTCATTGGCAAGATTAGCAAACTTAGGCATGACATGCCAGCAACAAACGCTGACACTACACATCCAAGTATATCTTACCAAATTATGAAAGACAAGTGTCGTATATGATGAATGGTGGTCATTATTGCTGTCAACAAAGAATCCGTTATGCTGTATCGTGTTAGAGGCTTTTATTAAAATCACGAGGTTTACAGCATAAATACAGACCCGCGATGTCCGGAGAACGGCTCCTCCAATTGCTATGGCCGTTCTGACGTCTCATCGTTTAACCCCTATTTATAAACAATGCAAAAAGAGGGGTGACTCCCTCTTCTGGCCAATCACCAGTCTCCCCTGGGGCATCACCCTCCAAACGCTACATTTTAACTAAGATCATAAAACAACATTCTTTGTTCCTCCAAAACATTTAACAAAGGCATAATCTTCAGATACAATACAAGCATTGTAATTTTGAATTCCGTAAAGTAAGTGTGGAAGAGGTGAAAAAAGTATTATTGTCGATCAACAACGACAAGCCACCGGGGTCTGACAAGTTGGATAGAAAATTACTGAGGATAATAGCGGACAATATTGCCACTCCTATTTGCCATATCTTCAATTAAGCCTACTAGAAAGTGTGTGCCCTCAGGCCTGGAGGGAAGAAAAAGTTATTCTCCTACCTAAGAATAGTAAAGCCCCTTTAACTGGCTCAAATAGCTGCCCAATCAGCCTGTTACCAACCCTTAGTAAACTTTTGGAAATAATAGTGTTTGACCAGATAAAATGCTATTTAACAGTAAACATATTGACAACAGATTTCAGCACGCTTATAGGGAAGGACATTCAACAAGCACAGCACTTATACAAATGACTGATGATTGGCTGAGAGAAATTGATGATAAAAAGATTGTGGGCGCTGTTTTGTTAGACTTCAATGCGGCTTTTGACATTATCGATCATAGTCTGTTGCTGGAAAAACGTACAGTGGGGGAAAAAAGTATTTGATCCCCTGCTGATTTTGTACGTTTGCCCACTGACAAAGACATGATCAGTCTATAATTTTAATGGTAGGTTTATTTGAACAGTGGGAGACAGAATAACAACAAAAAATCCAGAAAAACGCATGTCAAAAATGTTATAAATTGATTTGCATTTTAATGAGGGAAATAAGTATTTGACCCCTCTGCAAAACATGACTTAGTACTTGGTGGCAAAACGCTTGTTGGCAATCACAGAGGTCAGACGTTTCTTGTAGTTGGCCACCATGTCACGCCCTGGCTCTGGGGACTATGTTATGTTGAGCCAGGGTGTGTAGTCTATGTTTGTATATCTATGTTGGCCTGAGTGACTCCCAATCAGAGGCAACGAGTGTCAGCTGGTTGTCTCTGATTGGGAGCCATATTTAACTATCGGTCTTTTCACTTTGTGTTGTGGTTTCTTGTTCTCATTTTGGTTTGTTTATGTAGCCAGAGACATCACGTTTTCGTCAGTTATTTTGATCGTGTGATCAGTCTAATAAATACTATGTTCACTTTCAACGCTGCGCCTTGGTCCTCCTCATTAGACGATCGTGACAGAAGAAACCACCAAGACCAGACCAAGCAGCGTGACGAGGAGAAAGGCTGGAATTACAAGAAGTGGAGAGAGAATTGGACGAGAACCATGGAGGCCTGGTCCACGGGGGAGAGACAAGCCCAGAATTTTTTTAGGGGGGGGCTCACGCCGTGGACGACGGGGCAGCAGGAGTACGGGATAGAGTGGTGCAGAGGGTTGGCAGAGAAGGCCGCCAGGTTAAGGGGGCCACTGGTCACAGAGGAGAGGGAAAGTGTGGAGGCACGGCGAGAGGTACTGGGGTGTGTTACCAGTCTGGTCCGGCCCGTTCCTGATCCCTGCGTAGGGCCAGTGGTGTGTGTCCCCAGTACGGTCCGGCCTGTTCCTGTTCCTCGCATCGAGCCTGTGGTGCGTGTCGTCAGCCCAGCGCGGCCCGTTCCTGCTCCCCGCCCCAAGTCAGTGGTGCGCGTCGTCAGCCCGGTCCGGCCCATTCCTGCTCCCCGCACCAAGTCAGTGGTGCGCGTCGTCAGCCCGGTCCGGCCCATTCCTGCTCCCCGCACCAAGTCAGTGGTGCGCGTCGTCAGCCCGGTCTGGCCCGTTCCTGCTCTCCGCACCAAGTCGGTGGTGCGCGTCGCCAGCCCAGTCCGGCCCATCCAAGCTCCCCGCATCAAGTCTGTGGTGCGCGTCATCAGCCCGGTCCGGCTCATTCCTGCTCCCGCACCAAGTCAGGGGTGCGCCGTCAGCCCGGTCCGGCCCGTTCCTGCTCCCCGCACCAAGTCAGTGGTGTGCCCGTCAGCCCAGTCCGGCCGGTCCCTGCTCCACGCACCAAGCCTACGGTGGCGTCGTCAGCCTGGTAAGGCCCGTTCCTCCTCCACGCACCAAGCCAGGGGTGCGCGTCGTCAGTCCAGCACAACCCGTGCCTGGGTCATGTCCGGAGCCGGATCCGCCGCCGAGGCGGAGTGCCCACCCGGTCCCTCCCCTGTTGTGGTTGTTTGGCGCGGTCGGAGTCCGCGCCTTTGGGGGGGGGTACTGTCACGCCCTGGCTCTGGGGACTATGTTATGTTGAGCCAGGGTGTGTAGTCTATGTTTGTATATCTATGTTGGCCTGAGTGACTCCCAATCACAGGCAACGAGTGTCAGCTGGTTGTCTCTGATTGGGAGCCATATTTAACTATCGGTCTTTTCACTTTGTGTTGTGGTTTCTTGTTCTCATTTTGGTTTGTTTATGTAGCCAGAGACATCACGTTTTCGTCAGTTATTTTCATCGTGTGATCAGTCTAATAAATACTATGTTCACTTTCAACGCTGCGCCTTGGTCCTCCTCATTAGACGATCGTGACACACCAGGTTTGCACACATCTCAGGAGGGATTTTTTTTCCACTCCTCTTTGCAGATCTTCTCCAAGTCATTAAGGTTTCGAGGCTGACATTTGGCAACTCGAACCTTCAGCTCTCTCCACAGATTTTCTATGGGATTAAGGTCTGGAGACTGGCTAGGCCACTCCAGGACCTTAATGTGCTTCTTCTTGAGCCACTCCTTTGTTGCCTTGGCCGTGTGTTTTGGGTCATTGTCATGCTGGAATACCCATCCACGACCCATTTTCAATGCCCTGGCTGAGGGAAGGAGGTTCTCACCCAAGATTTGACGGTACATGGCCCCGTCCATCATCCCTTTGATGCGGTGAAGTTGTCCTGTCCCCTTAGCAGAAAAACACCCCCAAAGCATAATGTTTCCACCTCCATGTTTGATGGTGGGGATGGTATTATTGGGGTCATAGGCAGCATTCCTCCTCCTCCAAACACGGCGAGTTGAGTTGATGCCAAAGAGCTCGATTCTGGTCTCATCTGACCACAACACTTTCACCCAGTTCTCCTCTGAATCATTCAGATGTTCATTGGCAAACTTCAGACGGGCCTTTATATGTGCTTTCTTGAGCAGAGGGACCTTGCGGGCGCTGCAGGATTTCAGTCCTTCACGGCGTATTGTGTTACCAATTGTTTTCTTGGTGACTATGGTCCCAGCTGCCTTGAGATCATTGACAAGATCCTCCCTAGTAATTCTGGGCTGATTCCTCACCGTTCTCATCATCATTGCAACTCCACGAGGTGAGATCTTGCATGGAGCCCCAGGCCGAGGGAGATTGACAGTTATTTTGTGTTTCTTCCATTTGCGAATAATCGCTCCAACTGTTATCACCTTCTCACCAAGCTGCCTGGCGATGGTCTTGTAGCCCATTCCAGCCTTGTGTAGGTCTACAATCTTGTCCCTGATATCCCTGGAGAGCTCTTTGGTCTTGGCCATGGTGGAGAGTTTGGAATCTGATTGATTGATTGCTTCTGTGGACAGGTGTCTTTTATACAGGTAACAAGTTGAGATTAGGGGCACTCCCTTTAAGAGTGTGCTCCTATTCTCAGATCATTACCTGTATAAAAGAAACCTGGGAGCCAGAAAATTATAGACTAATAATTTATTTGTCAGTGGGCAAATGTACAAAATCAGCAGGGGATCAAATACTTTTTTCCCTCACTGTATGTGTTATGGCTTAACACCCCCTGCTATATTGTGGATAAAGAGTTACCTGTCTAACAGAACACAGAGGGTGTTCTTTAATAGAAACCTCACCAACAAAATCCAGGTAGAATCAGGAAATCCCTAGGGCAGCTGTCTAGGCCCCTTACTTTTTTCAATCTTTACTAAGGACATGCCACAGGCTTTGAGTAAAGCCAGTGTGTCTATATATGCGGATGACTCAACACTATACACATCAGCTACCACAGCGACTGAAATGACAGCAACACTTAACAAAGAGCTGCAGTTAGTTTCAGAATGGGTGGCAAGGAATAAGTTAGACTAAAACTAAAAGCATTGTATTTGGGACAAATCATTCACTAAACCCTAAACCTCAACTAAATATTGTAATGAATAATGTGAATCTTGTAAAGAATATACTTCTCCTATGGGCAAAGAAACTCAAAAGGGGTGATGATATTAATTAACAGTAATTTCGATCCAAATGTGCAAATTGCCCAAACAGATATGCAAGGTAGATGGATTATTTTAAATATGTTATTGGACCATAAACAGATATGGCTCATTAACCTTTACGGACCAAATAATGACGATCCACATGTCTTTGACAATATACAGTGGGGAAAAAAAGTATTTAGTCAGCCACCAATTGTGCAAGTTCTCCCACTTAAAAAGATGAGAGAGGCCTGTAATTTTCATCATAGGTACACGTCAACTATGACAGACAAAATGAGAAGATTTTCTATGCGGTTGAGATCAGGAGACTGGCTAGGCCACTCCAGGACCTTGAAATGCTTCTTACGAAGCCACTCCTTCGTTGCCCGGGCGGTGTGTTTGGGATCATTGTCATGCTGAAAGACCCAGCCACGTTTCATCTTCAATGCCCTTGCTGATGGAAGGAGGTTTTCACTCAAAATCTCACGATACATGGCCCCATTCATTATTTCCTTTACACGGATCAGTCGTCCTGGTCCCTTTGCAGAAAAACAGCCCCAAAGCATGATGTTTCTACCCCCATGCTTCACAGTAGGTATGGTGTTCTTTGGATGCAACTCAGCATTCTTTGTCCTCCAAACACGACGAGTTGAGTTTTTACCAAAAAGTTATATTTTGGTTTCATCTGACCATATGACATTCTCCCAATCCTCTTCTGGATCATCCAAATGCACTCTAGCAAACTTCAGACAGGCCTGGACATGTACTGGCTTAAGCAGGGGGACACGTCTGGCACTGCAGGATTTGAGTCCCTGGCGGCGTAGTGTGTTACTGATGGTAGGCTTTGTTACTTTGGTCCCAGCTCTCTGCAGGTCATTCACTAGGTTCCCCCGTGTGGTTCTGGGATTTTTGCTCACCGTTCTTGTGATCATTTTGCCCCCACGGGGTGAGATCTTGCGTGGAGCCCCAGATCGAGGGAGATTATCAGTGGTCTTGTATGTTTTCCATTTCCTAATAATTGCTCCCACAGTTGATTTCTTCAAACCAAGCTGCTTACCTATTGCAGATTCAGTCTTCCCAGCCTGGTGCAGGTCTATAATTTTGTTTCTGGTGTCCTTTGACAGCTCTTTGGTCTTGGCCATAGTGGAGTTTGGAGTGTGACTGTTTGAGGTTGTGGACAGGTGTATTTTATACTGATAACAAGTTCAAACAGGTGCCATTAATACAGGTAACGAGTGGAGGACAGAGGAGCCTCTTAAAGAAGAAGTTACAGGTCTGTGAGAGCCAGAAATCTTGCTTGTTTGTATGTGACCAAATACTTATTTTCCACCATAATTTGCAAATAAATTCATTAAAAATCCCACAATGTGATTTTCTGGAGAAAAAAAATCTCAATTTGTCTGTCATAGTTGACATGTACCTATGATGAAAATTACAGGCCTCTCTCGTCTTTTTAAGTGGGAGAACTTGCACAATTGGTGGCTGACTAAATACTTTTTTTCCCCACTGTATATAATAAATTATCAACTCTGCAAGCAATTCAAGACTCTATTATTATGGTGGGAGATTATAATACCGTTTTAAATAGCTCAAAGGACCGCAAAGGAAATCACACTACAAACAATCACACTCATGCTCTTAAGGAAATCGTGAACGTCATGGAAACATTAGAACTAGTAGATATATGGAGGTTTAAATATCCTGATCTAGTGAGATATACATGGCAGAGACTCAATCAAGCTAGTCGTCTTGACGTCTTTCTTATGTCATTCTCGTTGGCACCAAAAGTTTAAAAAGTGTTGATAGGGGACAGAAAGCGGTCGGACCATCATATAATTGGCATATACATTACTCTTACTGAATTTCCACATGGGCGAGGATATTGGAAATGTAATCAAAGCCTATTGGATGATAACTTATTTTTAACTAGGACAGAGGAATTTATAACAGATTTTTTCCGACATAACATAGGTACAGCAAATCCCGTTATTGTATGTCCACACTAACAAAGGAAATAGAAGGTCTAACAGAACAGATAGATAGCAATACAAACTGTAACATAGAGGCTCAGAATAAATTAGAGGAAAAACAAAAAGAAATGGAGAAACTTATTCAAGATAGATCAAGTGTAATATATTTTTTAAATAAAGCAAACTGGATGGAATATGTGGAGAAATGCACCAAATTATTTTTAAATATTATTATTATTATTAATCTTCAACATAGGAATGCTATCAAAAATAACTTATTGAAACTGGTTAAAAATGACGGAGTCACCCATGATTCACTAAATTATATTTTGAAGGAGGAAACTAAGTACTTTAAGCATATGTTTTCGTTTCAGTCGCCTCCATCTCCTCTAACTGAAGAATATTGTAGAGATTTTTTTTCTATTGATAATGTACAATTAACAGCCATACAGAAAGACTCATGTGAAGGTGAAATTACAGAGGAGGAACTTCTGGATGCAATTAAATACTTTAAGTCCGGGAAAACGCCAGGGTTGGATGGACCAGTCGAGGTATACCAAACCTTTTTTGATATACTGATATGAGGTTTTTATAGTGTTATGATGTCATGTCATAGTATCGTGGGGACCAGGTTAGAGTTACGAGATAATTGACTTGGTTCCACGGAGTCTACATTCTGTTATGTCAAAGGAGATTACTGATGTTTATGATAGCATGATGGATGGACAGGATATACTGACTTGGGGCAAATGGTAATAACATCAGAGAAAGGGAGTGCCCATGGAGGGTTACCAGATGTAGGTTAAGGAATGGTAACCAAGAGTATAAAAGATGTGAGATTTGTGTATGAGGGCAGTTCAACTGACAAAGGGCAGAGCTATGTCAATTTTGTTAGATGAACCCACGAGCTCGTGATCCAATAAACACTTGGTATAAAATCTCCACCGAATGTCTCAGTAAATTCTTGCATCCTCACTTCTCAATACTAGAAACTCATCATAACATATACTGAGAGGAACGTTATTAGCATGTTTTAACCACTCCTATGTAAATGGTAGATTATCAGACACTCAAGAAGAAGGTCTGATTTCATTATTACTGAAACAGGATACAAGTGGAAAATATAAAGATCCAGTCCATTAAAAAAATTAGAGGCCCCTTACACTTCAGTGTTGTAATGCAAAAATTCGAGCAAAATGTATAGCGCATAGAATTAAAAAGGCATTGTCGGACATTATACATTCTAATCAGACAGGTTTTTTACATGGGCGATACATTGGAGATAATATAAGGCAAGTACTGAAAACAATAGAACACTATGAAAAATCTGGGAAACCAGGCCTACTATTCATAGCAGACTTCGAAAAGGCATTTGATAAAGTACGACTGGGGTTTATATATAAATGCCTGGAGCATTTCAATTTTTACAAACTCTTATAAATTGGGTTAAAATCATGTATAGTAACCCTAGGTGTAAAATAGTAAATAATGGCTATTTCTCAGAAAGTTTTAAACTGTCAAGAGGAGTGAAACAAGGTTGTCCACTATTGGCATATCTATTTATTATGGCCATCGAGATGTTAGCTATTAAAATCCAATAAGATTATCTCACCCAATGTTCAAGAATGGCCTTTTTCCCTTTATTCAGATTACAACCTCTCACTTTAAGTTATTTGAAAAGGAAATAATCTCCCAAATATCACTATTTCTAAAACAAGCCATAGAAAGTTGGTTGCAATTTCAATTTAATCCTCCAGAAACGACAGAACAAATAATGCAACAAATATTGTGGTTAAAGTCAAATATACTAATTGATAAAAAAAACTTGTTTTTTTTGGCAAAATTAAAAAAAAAGGTATAATCTTCGTAAATGATATTATCGGTAGGACTGGTGGAGTTATGTCGCACATGCAGCTAACAAAAACATATGGAAATGTCTGCTCTACCCAAAATTACAACCAAATTATTGCAGCATTACCGCAAAAATGGAAAAGGAAAGTGGAAGGGGGAGAAAGTAAGGAACTTGTCTGTCGGCCTTGCATTAAAGAATATTGTGATAAATAAAAAAGTATACCAGTTTCATTTAAGGACCAAAGGATTGACAGCCGTCCCATATAGATTGCAAAATAGTTGGGAAGAGATTATTGACGTACTGATTCCATGGCATAGTGTTTATGAATTGATACGCAAAACGACGCCGGATTCAAAACTTATAATTTTTCAATTTAAATTATTATATACAATTCTTGCTACCAATATAATGTTATTTATATGGGGGATACAATCTTCCCAGCTCTGCAGATTTTGCTGCGAAGAGACAGAATCATTAGATCATTTGTTTTGGTACTGTCCATTTGTAGCTTGTTTTTAGACACAGGTCCAAGAATGGCTAAAGGATTGCAATATTTACCTGGAGCTAACCCTGCAGATAGCACTACTGGGTGATCTGAAAAGTCATAGTCAATCGATCAATAATATAATAATACTTTTAGCAAAAATGTTTATTTTCAATTTACGATCAGTAGAAACAATGAGAATAGAAAGGTTCAGAACTTTTGTAAAACATCACAGTACAGTTGAAAAATATATGGCAAATAGAAGAGATGGATGGGAGGTGTTGAATGGAGCTGAAGGATGGGACTAATAACAACAACTAATAACAACAAGATAACTAATGTAAAGCATACTGTGTCCATAATAAGTATATAGGTTATAGGTTGAGAGTTTTTGTGAAAGAGCACAGAAAAATATGTCATATAGAAGCAAACCAGATGGACATCATGAAAACGATCGGAGGAAGTTCAGGAGTAAAAACAAAAAATATATAATTATTGTAGAATTTGACTGTGTCCATAAAATGTATATAGTATGTATGGGCTGGAAGTAGAGGCCTAAGCGTTGTTGTTCACTAGTTTACTCCAATTGGGGAAGGGGTGGTGGGGTTGGAAAGTAATGAAGGGAAATATAATTTTAAAAAATTATATGTGTGTGTGTATGGATATATGTATATATGTATATACAGTGAGGGAAAAAAGTATTTGATCCCCTGCTGATTTTGTACGTTTGCCCACTGACAAAGAAATGATCAGTCTATATATTTAATGGTAGGTTTATTTGAACAGTGAGAGACAGAATAACAGCAAAAAAATCAAGAAAAACACATGTAAAATTTTTATAAATTGATATGCATTTTGATGAGGGAAATAAGTATTTGACCCCCTCTCAATCAGAAAGATTTCTGGCTCCCAGGTGTCTTTTATACAGGTAACGAGCTGAGATTAGGAGCACACTCTTAAAGGGAGTGCTCCTAATCTCAGCTTGTTACCTGTCTAAAAGACACCTGTCCACAGAAGCAATCAATCAATCAGATTCCAAACTCTCCACCATGGCCAAGACCAAAGAGCTCTCCAAGGATGTCAGGGACAATATTGTAGACCTACACAAGGCTGGAATGGGCTACAAGACCATCGCCAAGCAGCTTGGTGAGAAGGTGAAAACAGTTGGTGCGATTATTCGCAAATTGAAGAAACACAAAATAACTGTCAATCTCCCTCGGCCTGGGGCTCCATGCAAGATCTCACCTCGTGGAGTTGCAATGATGATGAGAACGGTGAGGAATAAGCCCAGAACTACACGGGAGGATCTTGTCAATGATCTCAAGGCAGCTGGGACCATAGTCACCAAGAAAACAATTGGTAACACACTACGCCGTGAAGGACTGAAATCCTGCAGCGCCCGCAAGGTCCCCCTGCTCAAGAAAGCACATATACAGGCCCGTCTGAAGTTTGCCAATGAACATCTGAATGATTCAGAGGAGAACTGGGTGAAAGTGTTGTGGTCAGATGAGACCAAAATCGAGCTCTTTGGCATCAACTCAACTCGCCGTGTTTGGAGGAGGAGGAATGCTGCCTATGACCCCAAGAACAACATCCCCACTGTCAAACATGGAGGTGGAAACATTATGCTTTGGGGGTGTTTTTCTGCTAAGGGGACAGGACAACTTCACCGCATCAAAGGGACGATGGACGGGGCCATGTACCGTCAAATCTTGGGTGAGAACCTCCTTCCCTCAGCCAGGGCATTGAAAATGGGTCGTGGATGGGTATTCCAGCATGACAATGACCCAAAACACACGGCCAAGGCAACAAAGGAGTGGCTCAAGAAGAAGCACATTAAGGTCCTGGAGTGGCCTAGCCAGTCTCCAGACCTTAATTCCATAGAAAATCTGTGGAGAGAGCTGAAGGTTCGAGTTGCCAAACGTCAGCCTCGAAACCTTAATGACTTGGAGAAGATCTGCAAAGAGGAGTGGGACAAAATCAACTACAAGAAACGTCTGACCTCTGTGATTGCCAACAAGGGTTTTGCCAGCAAGTACTAAGTCATGTTTTGCAGAGGGGTCATATACTTATTTCCCTCATTAAAATGCAAATCAATTCATAACATTTTTGACATGCGTTTTTCTGGATTTTTTTGTTGTTATTCTGTCTCTCACTGTTCAGATAAACCTACCATTAAAATGATAGACTGATCATGCCTTTGTCAGTGGGCAAACGTACATAATCAGCAGGGGATCAAATACTTTTTTCCCTCACTGTATGTGATAATTACCTATATCACCTGTCGCGGCCGGTGTAGCAGGGGCAGACGACTGCAGCTGTGAGAGCTAATGGGTGTGTCACATCTGAAAGAGAGAGGAAACATTTTCTTAAGTGAAAATAATTAGACAACAAAACAGAGTTAGTGATTGAGTGAGTGAGTGTGTATACGTGTGTGTGATAATTACATGGACCACATCACACTGCTTCAGGTCTACAAGCCTCTGGAAGTTCCATCGTGCCATTCCAGGCCTGGAACAGCTTGGTGAAACACGGTTACCTGTCACCCACCGAGCCTGGTTGGCAGATCTAAAAGATAGGCACAATATTATTTTAATGACAAGTACGCTAAATCATGTGAAGTTACAAAACCTCTAGGGCTTAGTCTACACAAATTAAATAAAGGATGCAGGACCTGAGCCCTAGGACCAGGACTACCTGGCCTGATGACTTCTGGCTATCCCTGTCCCCTGTCCACCTGGTCGTGTTGCTGATCCAGTCTCTGCTGTTTCTGTCTGCGGCTATGGAACCCTGACCTGCTCAGGGCTCACCGGAAGTGCTACCTTGTCCCAGACCTGCTGTTTGATCCTGTCTTGCTCTACCAGACCTGTTATCTCAACCTCTAATTGCTCAGCTATGAAGAGCCATCTGGCATTTACTCCTGATGTGCTGAACTATTTCACCCTCTGTAACTACTGTGATTATTATATGACCCTGCTGGTCATCTATGAATGTTTAAACGTCTTGAAGAGCGATCTGGCCTACACGGCTGTACTCTTTAATAATCTCCACCAGCACAGCCAGAAGAGGACTGGCCACCCCTCAGAGCCTGGTTCCTCTCTAGGTTTCTTCCTAGCTACTGTGCTTCTACTTCTGCATTGCTTGCTCTTTGGGGTTTTAGGCTGGGTATCTGTATAAGCATTTTGTGACATCTGCTGATGTAAAAGGGGCTTTTTAAAATACATTTGATAGATTGCTTGAATATGCTTCTATTCATGTCAGTAACTCTAAATCTAAATATGACATTGAGTTATCTTACATTTCCTCAATAGGAAGTTGTACCTTAAGCCAACACTTTTTCCTGGTCTTTCCTGCTGGGGACAGGGGGCTTCAGGTTTGGGAATGGAGGGCCTAGAGAATTGGAATATTAACAATAATTAGTGTCCACATTTATGAATGAATGAAATTCAATTTGGGTTAGCTGTGTATCTCATCTGATTGAGAATTGCTGATGATATACTGTATATGTCTATTTTCTTTTGACAATCTGCCACCGAACGACACAATTCTATCTAGTGACAGTGCACACAATCTTTAGCTTATTTTACCAGGTCAAAAATAACATCATTTTGTCAAGGGAGACCTGATAAATAGGACAGAGCTCTCAAGTAAAAGGCATATCCATAGCTGGTAGGTCATGACAGCATGCACTAAACTGGAGCATGCAGTTACCAGGAGCAATCAAATATAGTTAAACTGGTAGGCCTACTGGAAAACTGCATCGCATTTAAAACACATATTCAAAGTGCACAGTGGAGACCACTGAGTTATTAGTATGTCAATATTATAAACCTATTTTTGGATTGAACATTTGACAGTGTGTTGATATAATGCCCTCTGCTGTCCATCAGGAATATTGCAGTAAGCCCAACTCCCTTGCATCCCACTTAGTTCTCTCCCAGGGCTCATAGTTTTGGCTGGCAGAGTTGAGGATGTCTTGTAAGATCAGGCTGAATGAATGTGGAATATTTGAGAGTATTACTCTATTTGCACTGTAGTCAAGGTACTACTGCACTGGAATATATCGTGAAAATAGGCATTTTAGTGGTGCATGTACAGTGTGTGGATCATACACACTTTTGTTGAGTCAGCAAATCATTCATAGTCAGCGAATTATTCACATTTGGAACATTGGTTTTTCTGCTATATTTCCCCTCAGTTCTCAGATTGACAAGTAGAGAAGTCTGTTCTGTGTTTGGATCATTTTAAGACCTCTCAGATCCATATGGCTAAATCTCATTAAGAGAATTATCAACGTTGATGGAGGAACAACATGAGATAATACCAGCAACTCCCCTCAGTAGAGACCACATGCGTTTGTTCATAATATGCCAAATCTGCTCCTTTCTTTAGAAAGTACACTATACAGTAGATACAAAACTATGTGGACACCCCTTCAAATTGGTGGATTTGGCTATTTCAGCCACACATGTTGCTGACAGGTGTATAAAATCGAGCACACAGCCATGCAATCTCCATAGACAAACATTGGCAGTAGAATGGCCTGACTTTCAACGTGGCACCGTCATAGGATGCCACCTATCCAACAAGTCAGATTGTCAAATTTCTGCCCTGCTAGAGCAACTGTAAGTGCTGTTATTGTGAAGTGGAAACATCTAGGAGCAACAATGGCTCAGCCGTTAAGTGGTAGGCTACACAAGCTCACAGAACGGGACTGCTGAGTACTGATGATCGTAGTGCGTAAAAATGGTCTGTCCTCGGTTGCCACACTCACTACTGTGTTCCAAACTGCCTCTGGAGGAGGAATAATGGTCTGGGGCTGTTTTTCATGGTTCGGGCTAGGCCCCTTAGTTCCAGTGAAGGGAAATGTTAATGCTACAGCATACAGTGACATTTTAGACGATTCTACGCTTCCAACTTTGTGGCAACAGTTTGGGGAAGGCCCTTTCCTGTTTCAGCATTACAATGCCCCCGTGCACAAAGCGAGGTCCATACAGAAATGGTTTGTCGAGATCGGTGTTGAAGAACTTGACTGGCCTGCACAGAGCCCTGACCTCAACCCCATCGAACACCTTTGGGATGAATTGGAATGCCGACTGCGAGCCAGGCCTAATCGTCCAACATCAGTGCCCGGCCTCACTAATGCTCTTGTGGCTGAATGGAAGCAAGTGCTCGCAACAATGTTCCAACATCTAGCGGAACGCTTTTCCAGAAGAGTGGAGGCTGTTATAGCAGCAAAGGGGGGACCAACTCCATATTAATGGCCATGATTTTGGAATGAGATGTTCGACGAGCAGGTGTCCACATACTTATGGTCATGTAGTGTATGTTCAGACATGATTTACTAGGGTGAAAATGAAAACGCTGGATGGCTTACTCTCATGTTTTAATTAATTCAGTTACAGTAGTATGGAATTAAGTTGAAACAGACACACATATTTTAAGATCAAGATTGAAAGTTACCTGACCAAAGGTCATTGTACTTGTCATTTCGAAAGGACAATCACTTCCATACCATAACTACTTTTTCCACTGTGTGAGACGTTGCATCCTCTTGATATACATTTTATCCACAAGAGGGCACCTCAGCTCTTTTAACTTCCCTGGCCTCATCAATAGTTATACTCAGGCATAACCAGCTAGACAGCAGATTTATCAACAGCCACCCCTACCTCTTGGCAAACCCAAGCTCTTTCAAATGGTTTACATATGACCTGAGAACAAAATTAGGCTATTTTAAAGAATTCAACATAATTACAGTAGAACCTTGATATGAAATAAAATTAATCAAATCAAATGTTATTTGTCACATGCTTGGTAAACAACTGGTGTAGACTAACAGTGAAATGCTTACTTACAGGGCCCTTCCTAACAATGAAGGAAAACAAATAAATAATAGCACAAGGAATAAATACACAATGAGTAACGATAACTTGGCTGTATACACGGGTGTATACACGGGGTACCAGTACCGAGTTGATGTGAGGGGTACGAGCTAATTGAGGTAGATAAGTACAGGGTAAAGTGACTAGGCAACAGCATAGATGATAAGCAGTAGCAGCAGCATATGTGATGAGTCAAAAGAGTTAGTGCAAAGAGGGTCAATGCAGATTGTCCAGGTACCTATTTTGTTATTAACTATTTTGTAGTGTTATTTACATTTACATTTTAGTCATTTAGCAGACGCTCTTATCTGTTAAGATCATTTATTAACTAACTATTTCAGTGTCACTGTGCGTTTCCCAAAGTTTGTAAGACTTTGGTTCAAGAAACGGACAGAGCCTCAGTGCAATAGCCAGGTCTTTATTCAGAGAATTCTGCCCAGAGAATTCTGTTATCACAATTTCAGAGTCCATCTTTTATACACACACGTCATACAAAAATCCCACCCCGCTTTAGGCGGGCTGTATTCTTCCACTGTACATGGGTTTAGCTGATGTTTTCCTCTGCTCTCCTGACCATCAGGTCACACACACACACATATTCTTATCAGAGTCTACTCCTTGCTCGGGCAGGCTGCATTTTTTAGTTATCGCCGTTCTCACAATATTCTGACTGCCTCATTGTACTTCTAACTAAGCTACACATATTATCAGATTATAGTTATAGATTATTATTATAGATTATGATTCTAACACTTTTCATACAGTTTCAGGGTGTAGTAATTAGTCATTAATAATTAGTAATTACCAAATTCTTCTATCACTTATCCAGAGCGACTTACAGTTAGTGAGTGCATACATTTTCATACTGGCGCTCCACCAACTGAGCTACACAGGACTACATGACTTGGGGGTAGAAGCTGTTCAGGGTCCTGTTGGTGCATCGGTACCGCTTGCCGTGCGGTAGCAGAGACAACAGTCTCTGACTTCGGTGGCTAGGGTCTTTGACTATTTTCAGGGCCTTCCTCTGACACCACCTGGTAAAGAGGTCCTGGATGGCAGGGAGCTTGGTCCCAGCTATTTTATTTGGCCCCAATTTTTTCGATAGAATTTATTTTTATCAAAAGGTTTTTTGTTGTTGGACATAAGACTGTAAAATCACCAGGAAATCAGATCAAAGTGATTTTAATTTAATAAATCTGTTCCCAAGTATTCCCACACATAGATAAATAATGTGATTGTATCTCAATGTAATCAAGGTTTGAAATAATAATGTTTTTGTCAAATACTATATCTGTTTGGGCTTCTTCGGTCAATTTGCAGTTTACAAATTATTTATAATTATGTTTCTGACCCCCTACCATCCGCTTAATGAATCGGTCTGTGGCTTAATGTAATCAGAAAACATAAACATTTAAAATAGTTTAAATGCACATTTTGAGTAGACTATTACAATCAAATTAAACTGGGCATGGATAACTCACCCCTTCTCATTTCAACATTTTCAGTCAATAAAACATAAAAAGGTAATACAGTATATAATTCATTCTTTAATTCCTTCAATATATAAAAAAAAGCAGGAAAACACTGACATTCAACAGAATTCCACAAGCAGTCATAGTCATAGATTCACTTAATTTCCATAAATTAAAGTTTACATAGAAATGTGCAATAAAACATTACCAATGGTCAGTGTAGGGGAAAAATCAGTGTAGGGGAAAGATTTGATAGTTCAATTGCCCTTCCTAACCCCAAATTCATCAATCAACCTTTATTGAAACAAAGGTCAATTACATTGGCAAATGAAAACATTTGAGAAGACCTTGGTGATTATTTCTGTTATCATAAACGCGTCCCTTTAAAGTTTAAGTTCTTCAACTAATCATCTGTGTTTTCGTTCTGTGAAAACGAACTGACGTCATGGCGACGCTGAAACCAATATTATTTTAGCACTGTTGTGAGAACGGTGTGTTCTCACCACATCTGTCTGCCATACTGTCGAAGAAGAGCCAGGAGCGAGGGCCAGGGCCATACTTCACAAAGGACACATAGTGGCTGGTGTGGATACAGAGCACAGCGAACAACTGCATCATGTGCCTGGGTAAAGGGGCATCTGCCGGAACCTCCGCTGGCACTGCCAGGGCTCTAGGGCAGTGGCCCTTCCGAGAGGGATGAGTGTGCACCTGTCACAAAGGGAGAAGTGGAGATAGAGAGGAAAGGGAGGTGGGGAAGAGGGAAAGTAGAGAGGGAGATTCAGTAAGATAAAGAAGAGGAAATCAATACACTTGCAGGTAGAAAAGCTGTAACTCAAACAGTCATGCTGCTTAATGGTGTCTACCTGTGTCTTGCAAGTAGTGCAGTACTGTTTAATTATTCCTGGCTGGAGCTTGCGGTCCTGTAGGCACTGGGGGCACTCATACTCTGCCAAACGCCCACAGAGGAAGCACTCACGGGGGGCTGATGGGAGAAGGAAGGTGGAAAGCTGTCACTCAACCTGAAGACAGTTTACTATGGCAAGCTATGCTTAGGGAGTTACTGTATGGCCTTTTATTCATAGTTACATACGTGGCTGACGTGTGACCAGCGTTTTGCAAAAACACTCTGTCAGTCTTCATTACATTGACTGATGGTGTAACTCAAAGTTGTATAGAAGATCTGTGATGTCAAGCTCTGTCGTGGGGATGATGTGGGGGAACATCTTGTACTTTTTCCCAAACCTTGGCATCTGGACCATGAGACAGGATGGGATCTGAGGGACATTTTAGAGACATTAAACATTAGAGCAAAGGGATTGCCTTCCAAACAAAACGTGGGCGGTCTACAAGGCCTCGTAAACATTGCTCCTTAGACAACCTTGCACAGTACCACCCACCTCCTCAAACCTGAGGCCACAAGACAGGAAGGAGGTATCCAGCAGCTGCTGAACAGTGGGAGTCTGTGTCACCTGCTCCTTATCCAGAATAATCTGGAATGTGTAGGCATCCTGAGATGTGTCGTTATTCGACCTGAGACCCAGAGAACAATCAAGCTAAGCAACTCAATCATGGCAGAGTGACCAAACAGAAACTCAGAGAGAAGCCCAGACCATTAGAATGGAGATGAGCAGTGTGAGGAGGGGAAGCAAGGAGCAATAAGTAGCCTACAGCATAACCTGCAAGAAAGAGAAAGATATGGGTCAGGAGGTCAAATAGAGCAGCAGAGAAAGGTGAAAGGTGAACTGGTTCAAACCTGAGTTTAAGCAATGGCTCCATGCACAGCACCCAGTAGAAGGATTGTGATGAACTCTTCAGGGTCTGCAGGGAGGCAGGATAACACCATTTAGGAGAAAGACACTGCAGCCATTTAAAAATGATAATTTAGACATCAATTGCCTTGGCTGGTATCACATTTCTGTTAAGAGACCCATAGAGACAACACTATGATAAGTATGTGAGAGTACCTTTCTCTTCTGTTACAAAGGTGTCACAGCCGAGCTGCTTGCGGAAGTTCATTACGCTCTCAGCAGGCACAAAACCTTGTCTGGGGATTACACACACTGATGTCACTCTCAGTGGCCACACGGCAATACACACAACACACTGTCACACAACACATGGAAATGCACATTCATATAAAGTGCATATACTGGACCTGAACATTCACTACCAATGTGCCAGAGTAATCAAGACATGCTCTTCAGTCTGGGTGAATTACAATGTCATAACGTCCTTATTTTGAAGAGCAGTTGATAATACAGGCCTGCCTGAGGGTCAAGAGGATCTAGAAAACTGAAAGTACAGACAATGTTTATACCGGCGCAAACAGTTGACGATGTCTTTCCTCAGAGTGTGTGATATGCTCTGTTCTGTGTCAGCTTGTTTGTGGCAAACACTGTCCAGGGTCATGGATGAGCTGAACAGACTGTGGAGAGATGTATTACCTTTGTTAGCTTGGCAGTGGTCCTGGCGCAGCATTAAGTAATTCTTACAAGAAACTGGGCTCAACAAAAAATTATGCCCAACAGTGTCAAACTGTCATACAACTATGTGTTAGGAACACTGAGCTAGATGAAGTAAGTTTACCTGAAGAGAGTGGCATCGAGGTAGCATGAGTTGTAGTGCCCCTGGATCCCCTTCATCTTGCCCACAAGCAAAGACAAGCCTTCCGACTCAGGGATAGGAGGGACATTCTCATCGGTTTCCTCCAATGGAGTGACTGATGCAAACCATACAAAAACATGAAGTACCACTTACATAACAGAAATACAACTGATGAATGTTTTATATCTGCTCATTGGTGGTGTTTGATTCATTTTGGTTTGGTTTGAGGTGTGGTCTGCAAACCAATGCTTATAAGGCTATTATTACAATGGCATAACCTGAGATTATCTACACTGTTTATGCATGTGTTAGGAAGGACCTATACGAGTGGTGTATAAAAATAAAATAAAATAAAAAATTAATGTATGCACTCACTGACTGTAAGTCGCTCTGGATAAGAGTGTCTGCTAAATGACTAAAATGTAAAGTGTAAAATGTGTCTAACCTGGGGGGATATCTGTGGCTTTGAGGGTCTCCTTTTCAGAGGGGGGACATAGGAACCTTCCATCTGGACTGCACTTTGTTAGGGGCACAAACAAGGCTCTGCCCCCTTTACAAGTGAAATACCGCTGACCTCCATACATCCCGTCTGAGCAATTATTCACCTCATAATCCTGATGGCAAAAGCATAATGCTGAGGAATCAAATCTGATTGAGATATTGAAATCTCAGAGGAGAATAATAGGCAAGCTCAATAACATTGCTTATACAGTTCACATCTTACACTCACCAGCTCAATTCCGGCCCAGTCGTTTTTATTTTCTGAAAAGACGCCCATCCACTGGATTACCCCATATACAGTGATCCCAGTGTTGGACGTTACCTCCACGAGGGAACCCACATGAAAAGGGTGGCTTGACAGGGTTTCGGTTGGGGTGACATTCTGGTCTACGTGGTTTATATCGCTCACTTGTCGCCCACGAGATCCCATATTAGGCATGGAGTTGATACGTAACACCACCTTTCTGTTTAGACCTGGGGGGAGAAGAAGTTGAAGAGGAGGGGTAAGAATGACAGATCACATAGTTTCTGTCCTTGTCACAAGACCAATGTCATGAGACTGACCTGTGGTAAACATGTCTATCTCCATAAGAGGTATGCAGAGAGCTCAGAGCATGCAATGTACACAGATTCCAGAGCATGTGATGGATCTCTGCTGCTACATTCCAGAGCACCTGGGCCAGTTTGACCAGTTCTGTACAAAGAACCGCACTTTGCCCACTGTCTAGCCACAGGTGCTGCTCATTGCCATCCAATAACGTTTAGCATTTATATTTTAGCATTTCTTTCTGATAAGGGGGAGGCGGGGTGGAGGGGTATTTTGCTTGCAGGCGCACCAATGCGCAGCAAGTCCTAAAGTGATGATAACCATTCAAAGAATTCTGTCTTTGTGAAGCAAGTTTGAAATGAGACCCCCAAGCTACTGGGTTCTGAAAGCTGATATTATTTTCCTGGCACCATTGCTGTGCTTCTTAAAAGAAAACAAGTAAAGTATGTAATGGGTTTAAAGACTAGAAAAGCCAGGTAAATGTGTCATATTTTGTAAATAAATGCATGTAGGCATATGTGCTTGCTTACTGATCAATGAGAATGCATGGGGATTGAACACTAGCAAGTAAACATACAGTCCTGACCCTTTGAATGACTGTCTTTCCAGCGAGGGCCAAGGCCTACAGAGTACGCTGGGACAACCTGGACAATGTCTGCTGCACTGAACAGGGGAAGAGGGGCAGGCTTCTTGGACGACACTGTTTGATTAGAGTCCTGCTGAAATTGAAAGGAAACAGGACAATTAGATGACGTAAACACAATCCCAATACAGTAGCTGTGCTGAGAGTTTTTACTGGCAAGCCAGAAATACAACAAACTGCATTCGAGCAACTGCAAATTGCTCAGTGTTATTACGTTTCAGATGTTACGTAAAAGTTATGTGCTGTAACTAATCCTATAACATTATGGATCTTCCCCTGATGCCTCGATCACACCTACAGCGTCGTTGCGCAAAATGGTACGCAGCATCATCTGGATATGTGTGCAACAAAAGTTCAACATTCACCTTCTGCTACCATTCTGTCAAGCTGTCTACGCATACAGTTTGACGCATAAGTTTGATAAATCGAACATATGCACCACACAGAACACACTGCACCTGCCTCTGCAACGTAATGCTGCAAGGCAAACGCAGCGTTCCATTGGAAATTAATGTACTTCTGGTGTACCAAAATGCAATGACGCTGTCGGTGTGATCGACACTTGAGAGAGACATTCTTGTCTCCTGCTTTCACTTCCTTAAACTCATGTAAATCAATGAGAGGTTCAGGTGTACTTGACACGTACAGTTCACAGTGTCTGCCATACTGTGGAATCATTAGGCTACATTTTTATCAATGAGAGGATCAAAGACAGTAATAATTCCTGATTATTTGCTTATACATTGGACAAAATGGTGAAAGCCATTCCACTTTCTCTATGGCAGTGTCTATGCTGATATGGACTTGCATACCAGATTTATATAAGTTGCATACTCACCACAAACTCAACCTCAAAGCCCAGCATCAGCAGGTCCCCTTGGTTCTCCTTCTTGCCGATCAGCATTAGGTTCCTAACCAGCCCTGGCTGGTGACCCTTCTTGTGCTTAACTACCACCAGGTCATCCTGAGACAGCACACAGATAGCCGAAAAAGCTGGGGGTTACACAGGAGCTCCAGGCATTTGCTGGAGGGGGATACGAAGAGCCTGGGCCTGGTGGCAGGTGAGGGGGTATGTGTCCTCCATCTTCACCATGCCCCTGCACTTAGGGTTCCCACTGCTGCCACCTCCGTACAACAGTCCCATCAGCTCTCCCTTCTGCATCTCTGCCTCCACATGGCCGATACATCCTCTGGCGAAGCCATTTCTCGCCTTCCCCCATGTCACTATAAAGAACTTGTCCTTCCCTTCTCTTTTTGATTCCATCCCTATTCTAAAGTGCACAATATTCCTGCTGACAAGCAATGCAGATGTTGTGTGACTAGAAGCCACCCTGTTATGGAAAGAAGTAAATAAATTATTATTGTATCCTTCTGATCATTCACTTGATTTACTCCAAAGTACTACACACATTCGATTGCAAGGTAAACTGAATCCTCGCCACTGTAGCTCAGAATAAGGAAGTACTTCAGCCCAGTCAACTGATACTGTAGCTCTGTGACCGAACAAGCCCGTCTTATACTGTCCTCTCTGACAGAGACAATTCAGCATGAAGATCGTGATTTTTTTTCAAGAAAATGTATTGCATCAGAGAATTCACAAATGATCATTATGATTTGGGTATACCTAGCTACATGATAGTGGTTATTAGCTAAGCAAGTACTTATTGTATCAGTCAGAGAAAATTGCAAGTTGTCAGTCACAGTGTCGCAAATCATTTATCAACACAAAGTAGCCTACTCTTATCTGAGGGGTATTTAAACTTCAATGTGGGGTAATGTTAACGTTATCACTCTTATGATCTACAATATAATATTCCCCTTCCCATGACAGAGACAGGGAATATCAGCTATGCACATAGATGTTATATATATTTTTTAAACATGTATACCCTAGGCCTATTATTAGAAACAAAAACACTTAACCTGGTCATAACCTTGGTCGGTCACACTGCAAGTTGTTGCGGTGGTGCGGCAAGCTAAAAGGAGCTAGCTAGCTAATGTTAGCTAACTAACTTTCATTAGCTAGCTAGCTGTGTTAGCTAGCTCGGTGAAAACTCTTGTTTGCAGGCAGTTAAACAAAATGTATTCTTCCTCTGTCACCCGCCATGTGAAAAACATATTTTAAATAATTGTTAGGCCACTATCCATGAGAAAGATTTTTGGGGCTTGACAGCTGCCCTTCTTCATCTGATGATGAAAATTCAACCCCTGCATTGTCAGTTGGAGGCGGGGCTGGGGCTTGACAGATCAAGATAAATATGTTCTTCAATTAACATATATTTTAAAATACATTCACATAAATATTCTATGATGGGCTCAAGTTGTATATTTCATAAATATATTCTGGACATACAGTACCAGTCAAACGTTTGGACACACCTACTCATTCAAGTTTTTTTTTTCTACATTGTAGAATAATAGTGAAGACATCAAAACTATGAAATAACACATATGGAATCATGTAGTAACCAAAAAAGTGTTAAACAAGTCAAAATATATTTTATATTTGAGATTCTTCAAATAGCCACCCTTTGCCTTGATGACAGCTTTGCACACTTTTGGCATAAGTATTGAACCCCCTGAGTCAATATGTTAGAATCCCCTTTGGCAGTGATTACAGCTGTGAATCTTTCTGGGTAAGTCTCTTAAGAGCTTTTCACACCTGGATTGTGCAACATTTTCCCATTATTATTTTCTAAATTCTTGAAGCTTTGTCAAATCGGTTGTTGATCATGGCTAGACAACCAATTAAGTCAAAACTGTAACTCATTCACTCACTGTCTTCTTGGTAAGCAACTCCAGTGTAGATTTAGCCTTGTGTTTTAGGTTATTGTCCTGCTGAAAGGTGAATTAATCTCCCAATGTCTGGTGGAAAGAAGACTGAACCAGGTTTTCCTCTAGGATTTTGCCTGTGCTTAGCTCCATTCCATTTATTTTTTATCCTGAAAAACTCCCCAGTCCTTAGTGATTACAAGCATACCCATAACATGATGCAGCCACCACTATGCTTGAAAATATGGAGAGTGGTACTCAGTAATGCGTTGTATTGGATTTGCGCAACATAACACTTTCTATTCAGGACAAAAAGTTAATTGCTTTGCCACATTTTTTGTATTACTTTATTGCCTTGTTGCAAACAGGATGCATGTTTTGGAATATGTTTTATTCTGTACAGGCTTCCTTCTTTTCACTATCAATTAGGTTTGTGGAGTAACCACAATGTTGTTGATCTATCCTCAATGTTCTCCTATCACAGCCATTAAACTCGGTAACTGTTTTAAAGTTACCATTAGCCTCATGGTGAATTCCCTGAGCGGGTTATTTCCGCTCCAGCAACTGAGTTAGGAAGGATGCCTGTATCTTTGTAGTGACTGGGTGTACTGATACACCATCCAAAGTGTAATTAATAACTTCCCCATGCTCAAAGGGATATTCAATGTGTGCTTTTTTTTATTTTTACCCATCTACCAAATAGGAGCCCTTCTTTGCGAGGCATTGGAAAACCTCCCTGGTCTTTTTGGCCAAATCTGTGTTTGAAATTCACTGCTTGACTGTGGGGTACAGAGATGAGGTAGCCATTCAAAAATCATGTTAAACACTATTATTGCACACAGTGAGTCCATGCAACTTATGTGACTTGTTAAGCCAAGTTCTACTCCTGAACTAATTTAGACTTGCCATAACAAAAGGGTTGAATACTTATTGACTCAAGACATTTCAGTTATTCATTAATTAATTTGTAAGAATGTTGAAAAACAATTCCAATTGGACATTATGGGGGTATTTTGTGTAGGCCAGTAAAAAAAAATCTACATTTAATCAATTTTAAATTCAGGCTGTAATGCAACAAAATGTGAAAAAAGTAAAGGGGTGTGAATATTTTGAAGGCACTGTATATTATAATACATTTGTTTTCCGTATGGGCTGGCCAGCGGCTTGAGCAGTGACATTGTCCATCACCCAGGAATATGTGGTTAGTCATCTGTGGTAGTCATCTGTCATAATTATGGTTTTGTATTATTCTCAATAATAACAGACAGTTTCATAACATGTGTTCTCAAGCCTTTACGATACCGTTTTTGATTTTTATAGTGGCATTGAGTGGCGGTATATTGGCTTGTCAACCTTCCAATGCCAGTTTTCTATGACTTCAGCCTTTTGGCACATTCTCTACTCCAAAGAGGCCCTGGCTAGTAGGAGAATATGTGTTGTAAGGAAGGTGTTGAGCACACAGCTTAATACTTTGGGGCTGCTGATAAACATGCTAGAGAGCTAAAACCAACAATGAAAACAGAGACATGCCTTTAAAATAAGGGTTGACAGTGACACTGATATTTGAATAAGTTAATTTTTTTTATCTGGATATTTGCCATTTCAACCCATCCCACGCTGCATTGATCATTAGGAGCAGGTTTTAGTGGCTTGTTTGTGAGTCTCTGACATTCAACATTCACACATGTGAAGTGCACTCTTGGAGATATACAGTAGCTGGTGGCTATATGTATTATCTTTACCTAGACAAAACAGCAGTGACTAACAGCAAATGTCAGATTTGTAAAGAGATTGAGCGATAATGTATTTGCCTCCAACTTTTACCAAACCTTAGGCCAAACTATATTTATCTAGTTCTGCCAAGGCAAGTAGTGCCCTCTATTGGACAACCTATACTATTGTGACCTAGGCTGATGGGTATAGGCTACTCACATCTTCACACATACATGATCTGAGATGAAATTCATGTCTACCACAGGAGGTTGGTGGCACCTTAATTGGGGAGGATGGGCTCGTGGTAATGGCTGGACCGGAATCGGTGGAATGGTATCAAATACATGGTTTCCATGTGTTTGATGCCATTCCATTGACTCCATTCCGGATATTATTATTCACGGTCCTCCCCTTAGCAGCCTCCTGTGATGTCTATCACCTTTCCATTAGATCTGCCTTAATGTATACTATCATCACATTAGGAAAATCTAAAATGTTAATACATTAATAATTTAATATACATACAACTCAGATATGACTTAATCTTCTTATGTTCACATTGAAATAAAGCCATATTCTCAGAAAGCTAGGCAGAGCCAGCCACAGCACGAGGGTCAACAATGCCCCTAATGATGTCGTTGGTTCTCTGGGCACCCTGCACCAGGGACAGCAGGCCCACCCTGTGGACAGTGTGTCCTTTCAGACGCAACACCTTCACATCCTCCTCCAGGAACTCAGCTGAGGGGAGACATTTGTGAAGATATGAATTAGAAAAAGTGAGTTGAAGTTTCAAACCATTTCAAAGCTGATTTCCCACCCACAATTATGTGGAGATAAAGAAAACATCAGAAATGCTCACAGTCCACCAGGAGGCTGCTCGGCTGAAGCTGGGGATGGAGTCGTCCCAGGGATATACTATCATTCAGATTTTTGTGGTATGATAAAATATTAATCAAGACCTGAAACAAAAAGCACAATGAAAGGTAATGAAATTACAAGGACATTTTACTTATAGACAACAACAGGCATGAACATTATGTGTGTGTGTGTATATATATATATTTTTTTTTACATGGCAGACCTGGGTGATACCACTGAGGCTGTGCTCTCCGTTAGAAGATCCCAGGGCCACATAGGATCCACATTTACCTAGAGACGGTATCACAATTGTGGGCATTATAAATGACAGAGGCCGCTTGCCTGGCTGGACCCTGTTCCTCTGCAAAGAAAACAAGTGTTGATATAGGATATTTTTACAAAATTGTTGTTTCTTTATCTGGGGCTAGGATTGAAAGTGTAGAATGTTATGTTAATACATTATACAGCCTAAAGGTGCAATGTACTGTGGTATGTTGTTACCAGGTTGGATATTAACAGTCCCTTGGTTTTAATTGGCCAGGAGAAGTCCACGATCTGGCTGTTCAGGAGAATGCCTGAAGGGGTTAAAATTCTACTTCCAAAGGGCCTGTTCAGTGAGCTGAAACATAAAAAATGAACAAGTGTAAGACTTAAGCTATCCCACCCAATATCCATCATGCTAATGTAAAGGTGCAGACAGTAACTGTTATCTCCTTCAGCTAAGGTCTATTATCACAGCACCTGGTGACAGACACAATGACGTCATCGGGACCCATGACCACCACCTGGCTGGCCACAGCTCCACTCGGCAGGTCATATAGAGTAGAGTAGTATCTGGGAGGAGACGCCTGCGAGTCACTGATCAACTGACGGAGCACTGCAGCCTGTGGCTTGCTTTAACCAAGACACAGATACATAAGTATTCATCCCCCTTGGCGTTTTTCCTATTTTGTTGCATTACAACCTGTAATTTAAATGGATTTCCATTTGGATTTCATGTAATGGACATACACAAAATAGTCTAAATTGGTGAAGTGAAATGAAAAAAATAACTTATTTCAAAAAATTTGAACAAATAAATAAAAGTGGTGCGTGCATATGTATTCATCCTTTGCTATGAAGCCCCTAAATAGATCTGGTGCAACCAATTACCTTCAGAAGTCACATAATTAGTTAGATTGTACACAGATTGACTTTATTTAAGTGTCACATGATCTCAGTAATTATATATATATATATATATAAATATATATATTGTGACGTCACGAGAGGCTACACAGCTTTCAGCGGGATTGCTCAAGTAGTGCAAGGAGACAAGGTTCAAACAAAACAAGGATTTTATTATAGGTCTTGGGAAGTTAACGAAAATATAACAAAATTCTGTTCTCTTGTGGCTTTTTAAGGGTTAACAGTTCAGGGATGTCTCTTCCACATCCAAAATCATAATTCTCACTCGCTCAGATAACTTTTCCACAGCCTTACTGTAGTCCACGTTGCAGCTAGTGGCCAACCCAGCAAAAAGTCCTTCCAAATGTCTCTCACGTATTTCCACAGGTGCATATATCCAAAGGTGAGTATTTCCCAAAGGTAAGTATCTCCAAATCCTTATATTCCTCATGGAAGTGGACGTGCAGCACTCTTGTCCTCCAGAGAGCCCAGGTTGGAGACTGTGTCTCTTCCCTTCCCAAACCTTCAGCTCATCAGCTCCTCATTTGTTTCAGCTACGTGGGAAGATTGGCCATAGAGGGGTGGAGTTCCCGACCATACCAGCAGATGGAGCCATAGCTGTCTGGGTTTGCAGCCACCTCAGGGGGATGTAACGTCCCTCCAGGACACAGCCTCTCGTGACATCACAAATATATATATATATATATATATATATATATATATATATATATATATATATATATATACACACACATACACACACACACACACCTGTTCTGAAAGGCCCCAGCATCTGCAACACCACTAAGCAAGGGACACCACCAAGCAAGCGGTACCATGAAGACCAAGGACCTCTCCAAATAGGTCAGGGACAAAGTTGTGGAGAAGTACAGATCAGGGTTGGGTTCTAAAAAAATGTCTGAAACATCCCACGGCGCATCATTAAATCCATTATGAAAAAATTGAAAGAATATGGCACCACAACAAACCTGCCAAGAGAGAGCTGCCCACCAAAACTCATGGACCAGGCAAGGAGGGCATTAATCAGAGGCAACAAAGAGACCAAAGATAACCCTGAAGGAGCTGCAAAGCTCCACAGTGGAGATTGGAGTATCTGTCTATAGGACCACTTTAAGCCGTACACTCCACAGAGCTGGGCTTTACGGAAGAGTGGCCAGAAAAAAGCCATTGCTTAAAGAAAAAAATAAGCAACCACGTTTGGTGTTCGCCAAAAAGCATGTGGGAGACTCCCCAAACATATGGAAGAAGGTACTCTGGTCAGATGAGACTAAAATTGAGCTTTTTGGCCATCAAGGAAAACGCTATGTCTGGCGTAAACACAGAACCTCTCATCACCCCGAGAACACCATCCCCACAGTGAAGCATGGTGGTGGCAGCATCATGCTGAGGGGATGTTTTTCATTGGCAGGGACTGGGAAACTGGTCAGAATTGAAGGAATGATGGATGGCGCTAAATACTGGGAAATTCTTGAGGGAACCCTGTTTTAGTCTTCCAGAGATTTGAGACTGGGACGGAGGTTCACCTTCCAGCAGGACAATGACCCTAAGCATACTGCTAAAGCAACACTCAAGTGGTTTAAGGGGAAACATTTAAATGTCTTGGAATGGCCTAGTCAATGCCCAGACCTCAATCCAATTGATAATATGTGGTATGACTTAAAGATTGCTGTACACCAGCGGAACCCATCCAACTTGAAGGAGCTGGAGCAGTTTTGCCTTGAAGAATGGGCAAAAATCCCACTGGCTAGATGTGCCAAGCTTATAGAGACATACCCCAAGAGACTTGCAGCTGTAATTGCTGCAAAAGGTGGCTCTACAAAGTATTGATTTGGGGGGGTGAATGGTTATGCGTGCTCAAGTTCTGTTTTTTTGTCTTATTTCACAAGAAAAAATATTTTGCATCTTCAAAGTCGTAGGCATGTTGTGTAAATCAAATGATACAACCCCCCCAAAAAATCTATTTTAATTCCAGGTTGTAAGGCAACAAAATAGGGAAAATGCCAAGGGGGTGAATACTTTCGCAAGCCACTGTACACATCAGAAGAGAAGACAATTGTTCACAGAAATTCCTGTCATTGCATTTCAGAAGGACTTAAATTGCATGGCTAATCTACTTAGAACATGGCGAGGAAGTGAATGCACGCTTGTTAATGTTTACCTTAGCATCTTGGAGACGAGTGCAGAGACTGACGGGGTATACACAGGGTCTCCGAGCCCACTGGCCATAGCCAGGGCCGCTTTCAGTGACTTCAAAATGAATACAATACACTTTTATTAGGGGAACCTTACCTGCACACTGTAAATAACATGGGTCTCACTTCAGAGCTTGAGATACAGTACCTCAGCAATCCAGTGGTTGTTCCCAGTTGTACTATTCCCCTTGAGGTGGAAGTCCTCCAAAATGTTGAGGGCTGAGATCAGAGCAGCACCAATAGAAGGGGGAGGTGGCACTAGAACTCGAAATCCTGAGGGAGGTGTTGCCAGGTAATATTGTTTAGACCTGAGGAGGCTGGTGAGGGGAGGATGGCTCATCATAATGGATGGAATGGAGTGAATTGTGTCAAACTCATGGAAAACCAGGTGTTTGTGTTTGATACAATTCATTATGTTCCAGCCATTACTATGAGCCTGTCCTCCTACCCATTTAAAGTGCCACCAGGCACCACTGGTGTAGACATAATATTATGTAGACAAATG
The DNA here is from genome assembly GCF_020615455.1 of Coregonus clupeaformis. NCBI lineage: Eukaryota > Metazoa > Chordata > Actinopteri > Salmoniformes > Salmonidae > Coregonus > Coregonus clupeaformis. The sequence continues at coordinate 31,241,677 of NC_059201.1, read as the reverse complement.
CAAGTAATCCCAACATAATGTAGGATTTCCTTGTTTGTAGGCTACTTTCTATAAAGAGTATGAAGTATGACTACGTTTACCCTGATACAGGCCTTCAATTGGCTGCTCTATGACTGCACTGTAGTTGCTGAGATCCTCCTCGGTTAGAACTCCTCCATTTACTTGCACCTAAAACACAACACTGGTCAAATCTGTGTATGATTCAATGCCATTTACTGAGGGCTATGTTCTTAACTAACACATTTATTTACCTCATTGGCCATTTCCTGTGTTAGAGTCCCACTGTAGAATTCTGACACCCCAGCCTCCAGGACAGCAGCCAGACTGGGTGTTTTCATAAGAGAGCCGGGGGACAGAGCATGGCCTCCTGGCAAGAACATGTCCCTGAAGCGCAATGACATATTCTGACCTTTCAGCTTGGTTATGGCCTCTGCTGCAGGGTTAGACAAACATCAAAAGTCTCCTGGTGAAAACCTGCAATTGGTCTAGTCCTGTAATGAGGCTTTTATACAGATTCTACATGCATGAGAAGTAAAACAGTAAGAAAAAAGACTTGGGATCATTGTGAATCACTCCTTACCAAATCTGTGAGATACATTAAAGCCGTTTCTGGCTACATTGGCAGCCCTGGTGACAATATCCTCCCATGACAGTCTGAGGTGAAACAATAACAACCATAGGCTAGTACACGCTTCTGAACACAAACATGAAATTGCACATAACAAATGACAACACCTCACCTTCCATACAGTTTATGGGCTTGGTACAACCCTCTGAGCAAGCCTGGCACACCTACAACCAGACCTGGCTGGATGGTTAAGGAAAGATGTTACAATTTCAACATCTCTTTTGAAGCCTCAGTGTACATGTTGAATGACTATCTGAGACTAGCCACACAATTCGAGATAATAGTTCAACACATCATTGTGTTATCCTACAAATGAAATATCTAAAATAAGTTATGTATTTTTACTCATACACTGTTGTCATACAGCACATCACCTTTAGCTCCGGGTCAATTTGCAGGATCTCCTCCTTGATTCCAGAGGGTGCCGTTTCCTGGAAATTAATCACCTTCCTTATATTCTTTCGGATGTCATGAACCAGCATCACCCCTCCCCTACAGACAAAGACATGAATGAAGTTGGGTGGACCACGGATGTCCTGTCCATCCACATGATCACCTCTGGACAATCATTATGCCACATAAATTGTGCACTTGCTGTTAACTTTCTCAAATGCAATAGACACTTACCCGCCAATACCTGACGCGTGTGGATGGACTATTCCCAGGCACAGGGCGGCAACAATGGCAGAATCCACACTGGAGCCCTGATCATTCAGCACCCTACGACCAAGCTCTGTACAGCGTTCATGGTCCGTCACCAACACACTCGCTCTGAAGACCTGCTGACCCCATTATAGTAAGGATGGGGATGAAAATAAGGTAATAAGTAAAAGTTGTTCTGAATAGCTTCTATACATTTTTCTAAGTCAGTGGGAGAGGGTGTACATACCTCATTTGTCCCTAGATAAATCTGCAGGACCATAGCGGTGGTGACTGCTATGGCAATGGTGAGAGAAGCAGCATAGATGGGTATCATGCCATCCTGCCAAGGGCCACACCTACTTGGTCCCCCAGACAGGGGGTCCTTATCCGTCTCTCTAAAGGAGGACAAGCTTAGATCAGCCAGGTTAGGGTTCTGGCTCCCAGAGGCTAGATTTTTCAGGGGCAATTCTTTTGGGAGACTTTTGAGGTCTGGGGCAAGGCTGAGGCCACCATGGCCATGGAGACCTGGAGAGGGAGAGATTTTAGACCCTGTAATTAGAGTGGAGGTGGGCTAAAAAGCTATGTGTGGCAATTTGTGGTTGATACAAGCAATATTTGACTTGACATCAGGTAAGTAGCGTTGAGTTGCTGCCAAACCAACTACCTGTGTTTCGGTTATGCTCTTTCTGCAAGTTCCCATTTTGCCCTTTGGGCAATGTGTCATCCACAGTCAACTGAGGTAAGCCCTCAAAGCTCTTGTAACCAACTGGTGATTGACTGCTACTAAGTTTAGTCTCAGGACTCACATCCATCTTCCCTATGTTCACACAGAGATAAGCACATGATGTACAATTAGACAGACACAGGACTACCCTCTCCCTTCCCATCTGATGACTGGCAAACCTGCAAGTCAGCATGGTGAAAAAAAGCTATACAATAAAGGTACAACACAGGTGTTGGAGCAGTAGAATTTAGAGATGCACAAAAACAATTCCACTATGTTACTAATCTAGAGGAACAGAAAGTATAACACAGTTTTATGAGCTCTCCATTGCTAGCTTCCCTCTTACCTGACCTTCCCCTTGAACATACAACACCTCAATAATGACAAACAGGGGTTAAGAATTACTCAGCCAATCAGATATGCCAATTAAGTAACCAATTGATCAGCCATTTAAAAAAAAAAGAGTAGTATACACAGAGCTGTTTCTCTGTAACCTTTCACATATTGTTTCGCATAACATTGATGAATTGGATAACATTAGTAATGCCTTTTGGTCATCAAATAGCCCTGATAATGCGGTTCTGACACTATAATGGAATAAAGGAACAATGGTGCAATCACGTGGGTCATCCTTTTTTATTGCTATAGGAAATATTTTTTACCCACACACAACAATCTGACAAAATACATACATGCAATGATACAAATACCTTTTAATTTCCCTCTACATATGTTTTAGCAATTTTTTTGCATAGGCGTTGCACAGAAATGTGCATGCCACTGACAGTTTTGCCATAGCCACACACTATCAAGCCTACAAACATCTTCATTCTCTTGTCATATACAGTACAGATTCAAAAGTAATTTTTAGCTGCCAGTGAACAGGTGACAATTCCGAGTAACAAGCTTAGTGTTTTGTATCATATGGTGTAGATAGGATTCATTTGGGAAATACCTTCATTTACACAAGAGTGAACTCTGCAAAATGTGTTTGAATTATGACTTTATTTCGCTGGAAATCTGCTGCCAATCAATTTATGTTGCATTTGTGAAGGTGTCTGAGCATGTCTGTCTGTGTGTGTGTGTGTGTGTGTGTGTGTATGGTGTGAGCAGATTAAAGGTTCCTGTTGCTCTTGTGTTAAAAGTGCTCCCTGGTGCTGGGTGTTCAGTGGCTGAAGTTGCGGTGGCCTGGCTGTTGGAGGTAGGTGGTGCGCGTGCGTGAGGAGTGGCGTTGAGCTCGCTGGCGGACACAGTTCTGCCGCTGGATGCAGCTCCGTGTGAGGTGGCGGCGGTCCACCCGGGTCTGAGCCCTCTGGACACGGGCAACCTGTGTGACCTTAGCCAGCTGTCCAGCCATGGACACTGATCCACGAATGATCCGGCTGGGGCTGGTGGCGCCTCTTTGGACTGGGACCTCTGGTTCTGACATCCTGCAGAGAAACACATGCTTGTAAGCCCACAAATGCACACCCACAACTGTTCACATATACACACAGACACTGAAACATTTGGAATCAGTGGCAGAACACGGATATTGTCAAATGCTTTGACAACTTCCTGTGTCAAACGCACAAAAGTATTTCTCTCACCTGACGCCAGTTTCTGAGATGGGTTCAGTCTCCTCAGTGACAGGTGGGTTGGAGGGACATCTGTAGATAGACGTGTTGGCACACTCCACTACCTGCTCCTCCAATGGGTTCACTTCATTGACAGCTTCTGTAGAGCAACAAGAGAGCCAGCGTTATCCATATTTCGTCCAGCAGAGCACACCGATCCACAGTATGTAGCTACAGTTCAACCACTACTTCCTGTGAGATACTGACCTTGATGGTTGATCAGAAGCCACCCTTCCTCAAGCATTTCTGAAGGGTTGGATGTCCTCTGGTCTGTAGGGATGTCCTCATCTCTTCCAAAAAACAGACTAGTGAGCCTTCGGAACATGACTGGGTTCTGTTCTGTGTGGCGGTTGCTAAGGAAGTGTTGCCTCGGACTCTGGGTCACAGACTTGGTTGTGATTTGGTGTTATGAGGTCGTTGCCTGTGTTCTCTTTCTTGTCCTTTCCTCTCCTTTCTTTGGCAGGAAATTCAGACTTAGCAGCAGAGGCTTTGGGTGTCTAAATACTTCTCACAAAGACCTGGTTGATCTGGAGGTGAGAAAAACATTGTCATAAAGTCTGGGTCCCATAACTCAAACCTGCTGTAACAACATTGTCTTATTCTTGTCATTTTGCATCCTTGGACCTTTTTGAAAATAATGGTAATTATTAATCAATCCCCCAGTGATGAATTAGGAGTGATTTCTGGACCCCACACATCCATACTGGCCCATGTTGATTAATGCAACCCAAGGTCAGCTGACCATGGTGGTCATTGATTGGCCAATGAGGCCTTTATGAATATAAGGGCCTGAATAACCAGTATCCCCTGCAGCGCTCCATTGTCAGATCCCATCTGCTATTAAACCTACAGGGGAGGGGCTACGCTATACTCTGCAGCATATAGTTTCAACCTCATAGCATCCTCTCAATGCAATGGCTCTCAGCATAGGACACATTTTTTAATGTTATTTTTCTGATACAGCTGTTTGTTGGCAAACGGCTATATTTGCCGGTCTCTGAATTTGCTTTTGTCATGCACACAGGGAATCCCTCCACCCCAAGCAGAGAAAGCATGGTTGCTTATGATAAACCACATTCAGCTTATGAGAACCGTTTTGGGATAGATAAGCGAGCAGATTTGCAGATCTAGGGGCATGAGGCCCATGGCTGCAGAGTTCACTGTGGTATTATGTGCTCACCTTGTATTCTCTTCATAACCACTGACCTAGAATCCTAACAAACGGCAGGATCCTTTTAGATACAGTAAGTGAAACAAGTATTTGATCCCCTGCTGATTTTGTACGTTTGCCCACTGACAAAGAAATGATCAGTCTATAATTTTAATGGTAGGTTTATTTGAACAGTGAGAGACAGAATAACAACAACAAAAAATCCAGAAAAACGCATGTCAAAAATGTTATAAATTGATTTGCTTTTTAATGAGGGAAATAAGTATTTGACCCCTCTGCAAAACATGACTTAGTACTTGGTGGCAAAACCCTTGTTGGCAATCACAGAGGTCAGATGTTTCTTGTAGTTGGCCACCAGGTTTGCACACATCTCAGGAGGGATTTTGTCCCACTCCTCTTTGCAGATCTTCTCCAAGTCATTAAGGTTTCGAGGCTGACGTTTGGCAACTCCCTCCACAGATTTTCTATGGGATTAAGGTCTGGAGACTGGCTAGGCCACTCCAGGACCTTAATGTGCTTCTTCTTGAGCCACTCCTTTGTTGCCTTGGCCGTGTGTTTTGGGTCATTGTCACGCTGGAATACCCATCCACGACCCATTTTCAATGCCCTGGCCGAGGGAAGGAGGTTCTCACCCAAGATTTGACGGTACATGGCCCCGTCCATCGTCCCGTTGATGCGGTGAAGTTGTCCTGTCCCCTTAGCAGAAAAACACCCCCAAAGCATAATGTTTCCACCTCCATGTTTGACGGTGGGGATGGTGTTCTTGGGGTCATAGGTAGCATTCCTCCTCATCCAAACACGGCGAGTTGAGTTGATGCCAAAGAGCTCCATTTTGGTCTCATCTGACCACAACACTTGCACCCAGTTCTCCTCTGAATCATTCAGATGTTCATTGGCAAACTTCAGACGGGCATGTATATGTGCTTTCTTGAGCAGGGGGACCTTGCGGGCGCTGCAGGATTTCAGTCCTTCACGGCATAGTGTGTTACCAATTGTTTTCTTGGTGACTATGGTCCCAGCTGCCTTGAGATCATTGACAAGATCCTCCCGTGTAGTTCTGTGCTGATTCCTCACCATTCTCATGATCATTGCAACTCCACGAGGTGAGATCTTGCATGGAGCCCCAGGCCGAGGGAGATTGACAGTTATTTTTTTTCTTCCATTTGCGAATAATCGCACCAACTGTTGTCACCTTCTCACCAAGCTGCTTGGCGATGTTCTTGTAGCCCATTCCAGCTTTGTGTAGGTCTACAATCTTGTCCCTGACATCCTTGGAGAGCTCTTTGGTCTTGGCCATGGTGGAGAGTTTGGAATCTGATTGATTGATTGCTTCTGTGGACAGGTGTATTTTATACAGGTAACAAGATGAGATTAGGAGCACTCCCTTTAAGCGTGTGCTCCTAATCTCAGCTCGATACCTGTATAAAAGACACCTGGGAGCCAGAAATCTTTCTGATTGAGAGGGGTCAAATACCTATTTCCCTCATTAAAATCAAAGCAATTTATAACATTTTTGATATGCGTTTTTCTGGATTTTGTTGTTGTTATTCTGTCTCTCACTATTCAAATAAACCTACCATTAAAATTATAGACTGATCATTTCTTTGTCAGTGGGCAAACGTACAAAATCAGCAGGGGATCAAATACTTTTTTCCCTCACTGTAGCACCATTCCATTCTACATTCAAAGTACCTAGTGACACACGCATAATCAAAGTCCTTATGAACTGTATGGACTTGGAAATCTAATCTGCAAGACTGAGGAGAACTGGGGTGATGAGGACAGTTGATATTCAGGCATTCTACCACAGATCAGTGTCCTATGGACTTGATGCTGGCAGCTACCAATGATGTATATAAACCCTGAATTGCTGATGCTATGTATTGGCCAATGAGAGGCTTTAAAGCTACCGGTCGGCCATATTGGCACTCCTCAGAAGAAGCAGTCACAGACAGAATGGGAAACCCAGACACGCCACAGGGGCTATAAAGCTGAAGCATCTGTTTAAAGCGTTTTCTCACTACCAAATATGGTAATGAGGAAGTCCAGTCGCGGGTAGTGGGAGAGGATAGAGGAGTATTTCTGTCTGTAATCAAGCCCTTTTGTGGAGAAAAAAATCATTCTGATTGGCTGGGCCTGGCTCCCCAGTGGGTGCCCTCCCAGGCCCACCCATGGCTGCACCAGTCATGTGAAATCCATACATTAGGGCCTAATGAATTCATTTCAATTGACTGATTTCCTTATATGAACTGTAACTTAGTAAAATCTTTGAAATTGTTGCATTCATATTTTTGGTCAGTATATTTTCGAAAATTATACTTAATAATAAATATTCAAAAACATTTTCCTTTATTTGTATGTTTAATTCACATAATATCATTTAAAATTATGCATTAAGGTGTCTGTAATAGAATAAACGTGGCAAAAACAAATGTAGACACTAATAAATTCATTTTTATAGCTTTCAAACTATTTTTTACGACGAAGGGGGAGTACCAAGATGGAGGCGTGGTGGCTCCAAAACAGCGCCCCGTTAGTCATCTAGTGTATATATATATATGTCATTGGCAGCTACACAGCTGAGCAAATATGCGGCCTATGGCAGTGGCTTGACAAAAACAAAACATCGTCCCTGAATGCGTCAGATGTGTATGCAACTGACATCATTATTCAAAACCTAAACAACAGCTTGAGCAGAGTGGACGAGGGACGAGGCTGGGATACCACTGAAAGACTAAATAAACCATTTCACGATGACAAAGAAAACCTGAACGTTAGCCTTATATCAACAGAGAAAGAACTGAAATTAATAACTGGATATGAAAGCTAGGCTATAGCCTACTCCTTTGGTGCAAGTGACATAACAACAAAGTCTGGTCTGAAATTGGGGCAGTTGCAATGACAGCCAGCGGTAGTTCAGCATCGAAAGACTGGATAATAATAGAACATCATTAAATATGTCTATCTCCTTTTTGGAAAGACGCCCCTCTTGCATTCATGTTAGAGCTGGCCTAGAGGAAAATAAAACGTACCTATATTCGTAGAATATATCCCAGTTTGAGTAGGACATTCTGTTAACCCCAAAAGTGTATTTGAAGAGATTTTGTAACCGATTCCTTAATTAATGCGTTTTCCTTTGATGAGGCATCGGTTTATAACTGCAACTCTGCACAATTTTTCCAAAGATTTGCATCTGTTCTTGATTCCCTGTCTGGTCTTTGCAACTGTTTCTTTCCAAATGTAATCAAAACAGCTGATCGAGATATCACAGCAACGGTAGCACCACCTCTTCCCCCTCCTATTCGAGGTTTACAACCAATCACGCAGTTAAAAAAGATGCGGGTCTGCCCCTCATTTTGTGCAGACCTACAATGGCTTATTGTCCCTTTATGTTAAAAGACTTGCATTTGCAGCAGTGTTGTCTAGGCTTGAGGTGATTACCTTCAATAAAAATAGTTTGTTAAATTAACAGTTATTATTAGTGATAAAATACTCACACCAACACCTCTGCAAAAGGACCAGCAGCAACCTTTGAAGGCTCTCTCTGTCGTCCACTCACGAGTCTAATACATGTTTTATTAGGCCTATGCATCTAGATTAGCCCTATTATTGCATAAGTACTTACGTATTTTCATTATTAGGCTATATTCACCTTTTTCAAAACGTCATAATTAGAATAATTTGTCAACATTCTTGGTTATTTAAGTATTTCTCAATTTCTTTCAAGAATTCTCATACATAGTAAACATAATCCCTTTACCCATTGAAAAGTTCTAAAGCTATGGTAGGCCGCGCGATGTATCGAATTGATGATAGTTATAAAGAGTGTTACAAAGTATACAACCAACAATGTATTCAATTCCCTTTCGCGCACTTGATTTGACACAGTGAGGGGGAGGGGATCAAACGGTTGTGGGACTGGGACAGGGTATCCTACTGTAGCTTTCCAGACTAGGGCGGGATCTAATTTGAAAGTCGCATTTACAAGCCAGTGAAGACCTCGCCCCTCCACTCTCGATTTCAGAGAGAGAGAAACGATGTGTGCGTTCGTAAATTCCCTCTGGCTATCTACTCCGATTTCAGAGCACTCGACTGAGTGTGCAAGAGCGCAGATTAACTGAGAAATTTACACCCTTGAATATGACCAGTGTCATTAAATGTCTGCAGAAACACGTAATAACATTGCTATAGTCACCAAGGCTTTCGATAAAATGAAAACAGCCTAACCAGCTCTGCTAGTGCAGGTAAAATGGTCAGAGTGAGGTGTTCTCTCATTTGTTGTCTGGAAGTAGCTAGCCAACTTTAGCCAGTTAGCTTGGGTGCCTGCCTTTGTGAGCCAGAAAACTTGGATCAACCCTACTTACTCCTTGGCCAGAGCTTCCAGTGTGCACTCTGAACGCTCAGAGAACGAAAAGCTCTGAATTTATGAAAGGACAATCTGATAAAGCTCCGAATTTACCAAAGCCCAGAACGCACTCTGAGCGCACTCAGGCACTCCAGAGTGGATTTGCGAACACACCCTATGTAGATGTCAGATAGGTGCTGTGTCAATAGATGAGGGGATATGGAGGCCTGATGGCCCGTTTGTGTTAGCTGAACTCATATTCGTTTTTTATATAGGCCTATATAAATATTTGATATTGTTTCCATATCCATTGCATTGGGATTTGGTCAACTGTTTCCATGATTACAGTTAGGTGCTAGTATGCTACTTACACAGTCAGCAGTATTTTAAACAAAAATAGTTCCTCAACCAAATACACTCGTATGTAGGTATGTAGTTCTGCAGCAACTCTGTCAATTGGTGTCACTGTTTTTCTTTCACTTTGTCACAGCAAAGTCTGGGTGACTTTCTCATTAGCCACACACACACACACCAGTGGCGGTCGGTGCCATTTAAGATGAGGGAGGATTATTTTATTTTTTAATGAGCATGGCCTGATTTCTACTACAGCATATTGGATGACTGTCATTCATATTCCATTCACCCAGCTCAATGTAACATCTATAGGTTTAGGCTACTACATGATACTTGAGTTTTCCCTATACCCATCATGCGGTTGCTACAACCTAGTCTATAAATTAAAGTTTACAAAGTAAACAGGTCGAGAGAAATTTGAGTAATTAAGGTGACAGACATTGACACATTCAATACAGCTTTGCACACTCTTGCCTGCATCGAGCTGATCTAGGATGTAATCCTTAGTCCAACAGTTGCAAACAAGAGTTTCTATTGGACAAATTCAGGTATGTTTATCCCCGTTTCGTTCCATTTGCTTTCGTTTAAGAAAAGTTTTTCAACAGAATCGGTGGAATGAATACAACCCTGATAACACGCAAACACAGTTCACTTTCATTGCAGCTACATACAAACAGCATGATCCCTTTGATAATTTTATAATTCCTTCTCGCATCTACGCGTTCTCCTCCTCTCACTTTTTCCCTTCGCTTGTGGGCGGACTTTAGTTCACAACAGGTGTCTGTGACCAGGCGAAAAAACCTTCAAACTGCTAACTGCTACACACAGCCTACATTTGTTGTCACCATATTAGCTAACGTCATAGTCAACATAGCTACTAGAACTAACGCATTAGTAAACCCGCTACAATCATGCAGTACAGTGTACAGTCAGCAAGCAGTTTAGCAGTTACACCGGTGGGCCCCAGTGGCAATAAATTAATAAAACCAAAAGCTTACCTTGACTTGGAAGAGTTCCAGTGTTGGATAGCCAGCTAGCTAACATAGCATCCCTCTCTGTTTGAGCCGGGTGTTTGAGTAGGCTAACTAGCTAGCTGCATTCGCTAGCTAAGTAAGTGAAAGTGAAAAAAAATACAACAAAATATAGCTAGCGCTCTCTCTCTCTTGCTTCTCCTTAATCTTTGAAGAAATTAATTTGTTCAAAACTGTTCAACTATTGTCTTTCTCTCTCTTTGTGTCAACTACTCACCACTTTTTATGCACTGCAGTGCTAGCTAGCTGTACCTTATGCTTTCAGTACTAAATTAATTATCTGATCCTTTGATTAGGTGGACAACATGTCAGTTAATGCTGCAAGAGCTCTGATAGGTTGGAGGACGTGGAAGTTGTCATAATTACTGTGTAAGTCTATGGAAGGGGGTGAGAACCACGAGCCTCCTAGGTTTTGTATTGATGCCAATGTACCCAGAGAAGGACAGAAACTAGCTGTTCTCTGGCCACACCATGGTGCTACCATACAGAGTGCGGTTGAGGCTACTGTAGATCTTAATTGCAAAACAGTGTGTTTTAATATGTTATTTGGTGACGTGAATATATTTAGCATAGTTTTATCTAAAATGGATAACTTTTTTAATGTTTCACTATTTATATTTTTATGAAATTCACTGAGCAGGGTTTGGTCCTCCCCTTCCTCCTCTGAGGAGCCTCCACTGTGTCACACACACACACACACACACACACACACACACACACACACACACACACACACACACACACACAGGGCCGGATTAAGAAATCATAGGCCCAGGGGCTTAGTTTTTTTCTCCTCCAGGCACACCATAATTTTCTGTAAACAAATCTGTGCACCAAGATGCAATTCGATGCGTGGTAAATGTACTGTTGAAGAAAAAGCCCATTTATAATAAAGCCATAATAACGTTTGCCATGTGGTATAGGCTACAGTTGAGCAGAGGCGTTTTTAGGATTTCCACACATGGGGATGTATTTTTTGCTGGGTTTGATTTTATTTTTTGCCTTTTAAAAAAGCATTTCATGCAACTCTAAGTCACTTACATGACAGAAGAAATTAAACTGAATTTTGTTTTATACCACACAAATGATCGACATGAGTGGCTACTCTGACTGACAAACGGAGATCAATTCAATTCAAACAAACAATAGCCCAGGCCAATGAAGTGACACATAGATTGTACAATATTAGGAGGAAATATATATACAGTATATACATAGACAGTACCAGTCAAAAGTTTGGACACACCTACTCATTCCAGGGTTTTTCTTTATTTTTACTATTTTCTACATTGTAGAATAATAGTGAAATCACCAAAACCATGAAAGAACACATATGGAATCGTGTAGTAACCAAAAAAGTGTTAAACAAATCAAAATATATGTTTTATTTGAGATTCTTCAAAGTAGCCACCATTTGCCTTGATGACAGCTTTGCACACTCTTGGCATTCTCTCAACCAGCTTCATGAGGTAGTCACCTGGAATGCATTTCAATTAACAGGTGTGCCTTGTGGAATTTCTTTGAGCCAATCAGTTGTGTTGTGACAATGTAGGGTTGGTATACAGAAGATAGCCCTATTTGGTAAAAGACCAAGTCCATATTATGGCAAGAACAGCTCAAATAAGCAAAGAGAAACGACAGTCCATCATTTCTTTAAGACATGAAGGTCAGTCAATCCGGAAAATGTCAAGTGCAGTCGCAAAAACCATCAAGCGCTATGATGAAACTGGCTCTCATGAGGACCGCCACAGGAAAGGAAGACCCAGAGTTACCTCTGCTGCAGAGGATAAGTTCATTAGAGTTACCAGCCTCTGAAATTGCAGCGCAAATAAATGCTTCACAGAGTTCAAGTAACAGACACATCTCAACATCTACTGTTCAGAGGAGACTGTGTGAATCAGGCCTTCATGGTCGAATTGCTGCAAAGAAACCACTACTAAAAGGACACCAATAATAATAAGAGACTTGCTTGGGCCAAGAAACACAAGCAATGGACATTAGACCGGTGGAAATCTGTCCTTTGGTCTGATGAGTCCAAATTTGAGATTTTTGGTTCCAACCACTGTGTCTTTGTGAGACGCAGAGTAGGTGAACGGATGATCTCCGCATGTGTGGTTCCCACCGTGAAGCATGGAGGAGGAGGTGTGATGGTGCTTTGCTGGTGACACTGTCAGTGATTTATTTAGAATTCAAGGCACACTTAACCAGCATGGCTAACACAACATTCTGCAGCGATACGCCATCCCATCTGGTTTGTGCTTACATTTTACATTTTAGTCATTTAGCAGACGCTCTTATCCAGAGTGACTTACATTTAGTGAGTGCATACATTTTTCATACTGGCCCCCCTTGTGAAACGAACCCACAACCCTGGCGTTGCAAGCGCTATGCTCTACCAACTGAGCTACAGGGGACTATCATTAGTGGGACTATCATTTGTTTTTCAACAGGACAATGACCCAACACACCTCCAGGATGTGTAAGGGCTATTTGACCAAGAAGGAGAGTAATGAAGTGCTGCATCAGATGACCTGGCCTCCACAATCACCCGACCTCAACCCAATTGAGATGGTTTGGGATGAGTCGGACCGCAGAGTGAAGGAAAAGCAGCCAACAAGTGCTCAGCATATGTGGGAAATCCATCAAGACTGTTGGAAAAATATTCCAGGTGAAGCTGGTTGAGAGAATGCCAAGAGTGTGCAAAGCTGTCATCAAGGCAAAGGGTGGCTACTTTGAAGAATCTCTCAAAATATATTTTGATTTGTTTTACACTTTTTTGGTTACTACATGATTCCATATGTGTTATTTCATAGTTTTGATATCTTCACTATTATTCTACAATGTAGAAAGTAGTAAAAATAAAGAAAAACCCTTGAATGAGTAGGTGTGTCCAAACTTTTGACTTATACTGTATATCATAGGGTACAGTAGGCTACTAAATATAATTTCCAGTGGCACACTGACCTAATGATGAAGAGGAAGCCATAGGCTACTCGTGGTGATGGCCGGTGCGCTCGTGCCAATAGCCTAACTCAAGATGAGCTAAAAACAGTGCTGCTGTTAGCAAAAAATTAGGAGTTGTTGATAACCATTTTTTGGTTCTACAGACAGATTAATCTTCTCTTTTCAGCAGTAGGCATTTGCTTTCCAAGCTGTACGTTTTTCCCACGATTGTATTTTGAAATCTGCTAAAGGCAAACTGACAACAGCAACCAACCAGAGAAATATAATCCACTGATGGTAATTCCCATTCAAGTCAGGACTGGCATCCATTGCTAGTCTACCCATGTGTTTAACAGTCAAATTGCCACTGTAAGAGGTTACAAAACCCTTCTATGGATTTTATGTCCATGGCCACAACCCAACAAACTGTAGACTATTATTTGGCATGCATGCTGCCCAAACTGCAGTCTTCCCGACTGTAGGTATACCGGTAACTGCCAAAATAAAGGAAACACTTGAGTAAACCCGGGATACAAAGTATATGTTCTGGTGTGAGATGCATTTTCCTGCCATGGTTTAGGTCCACTTGTAGAATCTATGCCCAGGCGTATTGAAGCTGTTCTGGCAGCTTGTGGTGGCCAACACCCTTTTAAGACACTTTATGTTGGTTTTTCCTTTTTTGGCAGATGTGCTCGTGATAACTCTTAATCCACAGTTATTTTTTATGAACTATTTATACTCTGTGACAAAATTATTCTATTTGGTGTATGTTGAACATTGAGAGCGGGCTCCTGTGGTTGGATAAACAATTATTATAATACAACAAAATAACAGCCATAGGGGGCCCAGCCCCTGACTCACACAATTGACCAGTCACATTTATTTATTATGCAGTTTATTGTTTAATTTTTTATTAATCAGTTATCCAATCAAGGCAGAGCCCCCCAGTTACCCACGTGGGCCCCCTACCTCCTCTCCTCCCCCATCTGATGATTAGCAGAGCGACAGCAGCAGGCTGTCTACACTCATTGAGAGCAGGCTCCTGAGTCCTCCTGTGGTTGGTGGTTGCAGTAAAAAAAATACAAAATACATACTACATATATAATATATACAGCACATATTTCCTTTATAAAAATGTGTAAAAAATATGTTTTTTTGTGTGTTTTTTTTGGCTTCCTCTTGGGCCTCTCACAGGCCTGGGCCCAGGAGCTTCAGCCCTGGTAAGCTTCTGCATTAAACCGGCCCTGCACACACACACATACACACAGGGGATTTTAGGGTGATTGTCAAGGTCATAAGGATAAAATAAACGTAGGCCTACGTCTTGGTATCCTTTTGGATAACATGACATTTAGCAGCCTCTTGTGCATCCCTACAAGGAGGCAGCACCCAGCAGTGTCCCTGGCTGTGCAGAGAGCAGGTGCCAAGGACAAGCCATGCCTTTACTAAGTAAACACTGTAATACCAGGGACCCCCCCTCTGTCTCTCTTTCCCTCTCACACCTGCAATCTTTTTTATTTTTTTATTTTTTACAAACAAAATATTATGTAATGTTTCTTCTTGACTGAGCTTAAAATATATTTTTATACAATAGGCCTATTGTTTGAAAAGTATATAGGCTTTATGCAGACGTTGCACTGGTACACAACATTTTGTTTCATTTATGTCCTCTCTGGACTTCCATAGAGCTGTCCTTCAGCACCACAATATTTTGCTCACCATTTGTGGCTGAAATTACAAATAGACTGCAGCCTTCATGAAATGTTGGAGTATTTAGAAACCTCAACATGTGATTCACTTCATCCGTTTTACTAGTTTTATTTTTCTGTACTGCTTGTTAATTGTTGTTTGTGACTGTGTTTTTGCTGCTATTGACAGGCCAACCTCCCTGTAAAAACTATGAAAGAGATTAAAATACACTTTTATTGGTAGTCTGGTAAACTTTCACTGGTAGTCTGCCACCACAGACCTCAATGTTAACTTTTCTTGCACTGTACATTCCACATTCCACATTCAATCCATTTCAAAATGTCTTTAAATTTGAATTGTATTGGAGCCAAAACTGGAAGCCATCTATAACTGACAGACATAATGCAATTTCTGCCTGGGTTAATCTCTAATCAAAATAAAAACGAATGTACTGATCAACCCTGGGCTCTGCAGCCTATCATCAGTACTGCCACTCCTATTTATAGTTTATATCTTGATCTCCACACAACAACTTTTGTTATGTTGTGATCACAATTTTTTTATTTTTTATTGATCCAGACAAAACTAGGGATTTTCTTTATTTATTCATATGTCCTCTCTGGACTTCTGTAGTGGACTTCTATACCAGGCTGCTTATCTGTAATTCTGACTTGAAAATTGTTCATGATAAATGGGTTGCATGGCCAATGCAAATGATGGAAATTAACTGCATTTCATTGATTTCAAACTTCTCTACTTCTGCAGGTGACTCATTGCCAACCACTCTTCGAAAAATGTGTGACATAGAGCCATCTTGTGTATACTTATCGAACTGAAACCTGCTGCTCTCGAACTTGTTTCACCTACTATTTCTGCCCAAAAGGTGGCGCCATGACATACCAGGAGTAACCAAGGTACTGGTGGCAACTGTAAATCAGACCTATTTTCCTCAACCTGGTCTCAGAGCATTTCGTATTATTCTGTACGTAAATCCTAGATAATATTCTTAGTATGATATGTTACGTTTGGTATGGTTACATAAGACAGGTGGTTACTTTGGAACTACTTAGCATGTTAGCTAACCCTTCCCCTAACCCTAACCTTAACCCTTTTAGCTAACCCTTCACCTAACCCTAACCTTAACCCTTTTTGCTAACCCTTCCCTAACCCTAACCCTTTAACCTAACTCCTAAACTTAACCCTAACCTGAACCCTAAACCCTCAACCTAATTCCTAGCCACCTAGCTAGAATTCATAACATATCATACGTTCTGCAAATTCGTAACATATTGTACGCGTTGCGAAATCGTAACATATAACACATTTTCCAAATTTGTTACATATTGTATGTTTTGCAAATTTCAGATTTACTGAAAGAATAATACGAAATACTCTTGACACCAGGTTGATTTTTCTTTACATAATAAGTGTTTGCCAAGTATTAGTCACACAATACTTAAACTATTTATCGTATCTGAATAAGGGGTCCTTTATCCAAATGTTGCACGTTGATCAATCTGAACAAAACAATAATAAAGTACAGTCGCGCCCTATGTGGCCTAATCAGTTGGACTGTAGGCCAGTGGACCTATGCGCCTATTGATAGAATCGACATACACAGTAGTTAAACTATCATTCTCCTGTTTCAGACATACTGGCGTCTTAAAGAACAATCATTATTGTCTTGAAGTCGAATAAATGAGCTGTTTAGTGATCTGACACGTTTGCGCAATTGTCTCCATGCACGTCTCCAAATGGGTCAATTTGTTTATGGTAAGCGCGCTTTTGCCCTCAAGTGTCAAATTTGCGTAATCGGAATGGTCAAAACTATTGCATTGATGTGTGTTGTCTGCAGGTCAATTTGATAGATGGCCATTGTTATCGCTTTTGGGGCACATGTTTTTGTTTAGGAATGGGTTAGCGAGTGTCCCTTCCTGCGCTCATACGGAGGTGGGGTGTGCCCTCAGGGCGAGCACACCCCCATTGCTTGTGTCAGAGTATTTCAGCAGAAGAGAGAGCAGCATTTTAGAGACAGTCACACAATGGTCCACAGCTGAACAAGTTCAGACAAACTGGTGGACTATACGTTTCAGAAATATTTTATTATTTCTATATGCCGCTATTCTCATGTGGATCTAAGTCTTAAGACGTCTGTCTATTTCCAAAGTTTGAACCAGTTGATATTTTGCGCACACATATCGCAAAGTGGAAAAATGCCTCGGTCTTTCTTGGTCAAAAAGTATTTCGCCAACAAAAAACCCAACTACAGTGAACTGGAGTGTCAAAATGGTGAGTAGCTTAACTTTATTTATTCATTGTATGAAGTTGAATGCATTACATAAATGCATAACACATTACAGAATAGGAGCCACCTGTTTTATTTATTAGTGTTCCTTACAATAAACCTCTGGGAATGTTTTTTTTTTTACATGATCATAAGTGTTGCCTCAACAAACCTTCTCCATGTTGGCAACCTTTACAAATGATACTCTCTCTGTTTTCAAGTTTTCCATTATAAAAGTTCCCCCTAAACTGCACAGAGCTACCATTCATGTTTCTACCCCATGTAAATATGTGGGAGGAAATGGCCCATGAAATCTCAGCTTTGCTGAAACCTCATTTTTTTTTGGTGTAAAATGCTCTGTAGAAACTTGACAGGGCAATTGTTGCTTTACAAGTTGAAATTATGTGGCCTATCCAAACTTCATCATATTTTTTTATTTATTGTGTTGTGTCGTTCCAGTTACATGAATCATATGTACATGATGAAAACATATTTAGTATCTGACAACTGTGCTGTAAATGTACCTCTGTATTCTAAACCTCTTCCTCATCCCTCAGCCACCTCACTGGAGAGGTACCCACTAGCTGAGCTTCCAGCAGGGGACAACAACTCAGCTACCACCTGTTACACAACGGGACTGGTATGGGACGTGAGCTTTCTTCCAGCCCTCTACGTCCCCACATCCCCCACTGATGCCTCCCCCACCCCTGGGCCCCTGGACCTAAGCTCCCCCTCCAGCCTCAGCAGCAGTGCCAGTAGCAGTGGGGAGGAGGACGAGGGGCGCACCTCTGACCCCCCCAGCCCCGAACCCACAGACACCTACCACCCCCCTCAGCGCCCCAAACGCACCAGCACCAAGAGTCATGGGGCCCCGAATGAGGACGAGAGAGTGGCCCCAGTCACTGCAGCAAGGCCAGCCTTCTTCTGCAAGCACTGCCCTAAAGAGTACACCAGCCTGGGGGCTCTGAAGATGCACATCCGCTCACACACGCTACCCTGTGTCTGCCCCACCTGCGGGAAAGCCTTCTCCAGGCCCTGGCTGCTGCGCGGCCACATTCGCACACACACTGGTAAGAACTCCTACACTTGCCATTTGGTATGACTTTGGTGGAAGGGAGGATTGGTTACTCAGTTGATTGGATCATCATTACATTGTAGTGGTAGACATGAGCACATGAGGAAGTCCTGTGGGCTCATTGGTCATTGATCACTCATAGAGTACCACAGTATGAGTCATAATACCCATAAAACCTAGCGGTCAAACAGGGAAATAGTTCCAATAGTTTTTCCACCATTGATTTTTCCCTAGGGAATTTTATAAACACTTAAAATAAGGGCTGTGTTTCGTGTAGGCTTACCCTGGCGTGACGTTTTTATAACCATGTAAATCTCTCTCGGACAAGGTGACTTTTATCAATATATTCACCTCTGTTTACCCCCCAAAAATGAAATGCTAATTAGCTGATAATGTGGCTATCATAAAGAACTACAAATGCCATGATGATCTGGACGAGACTGCGAAGTTGAGGAAAAGGTTAGAATCTCTGGATTAACTATCTAATGTTAACTAAATGTAGTAATTAATAAATTGGCTACATTTCTTTTAATGTACCTATTAGCAAAGCTGCCAGCTAGAGATGACGTGCAGGAGCTTGCAGGGATTTGTACTCTTGCATGATGTCTACTTTGTTGCTAATTAGCATTTTCAAATCTGAGAGCCGAATATATTGATAAAAGTCACCTTGTCCGAGAAAGATTTAGATGGTTATCAAAACATCATGCCAGGGTAAGCCTACACGAAACACAGCCCATATTTTAAGTGTTTCTAAAATCCCCAATGGGAAAAATGAATGGTGGAAAAATGGTTGGAACCATTTCCCTGTTTGACCTCTAGGTTTTATGGGTATTATGACACCTCCACTCTGGGGCTCTATTGTGACTCTACCTTTACTGTAACATTGATTTACTGAGAATGATTTTATCATTGGCTACTGTGTGAGAGAACAGAATGCTGGATTATCTTTTGATGAAGGGGACAAAGAGCGTAAGGAAGCGCTCAGCTATCAAACTGGCCACTTACTACCAGCAACAACTTGAAAGTAGTAATCTAATTTGGCACTGATTTAATCATGTTAATTCAAGTGTGGTCGTGATTCACCCAGCTTGACACCAGGTTCATCAATACCCTTTAAATGAGCTGTGAGGGTGATTCACTAAGGTGTTAATGAACCACTCTGCTGAGCCCGAGACAGCCAAATTGATATAATTGTGTGGGGGAGAAAAGTTTGCACTTTATTGCTGTTCAAAGCCAAGGTTCACAGACCCTGTCTCATACACAGACACAGGCTTAAAGGCTCGGACACAACAATAGCGTTTGCGGGCCGAGAGTACTTAGCACCTCTGAACAGATTGCCTGCTGTGTCTATCTTCATGTAGAATTGTGCGAAAATGTTGTCAGTCAGACGTCCATCAGCAGATGGTCCCTAAAACACACCACGCAGACGAACAGCAGATCAACATTCGGTGCGGTGTGTGTGGTCCTTAAAGTCACAGTTAGTGTCATGCATCTCTAACCCATGCTCCTCCTACCATCTCCTCCTCCTTAGGTGAACGCCCATTCTCCTGCCAACACTGTAACCGTGCCTTTGCTGACCGCTCCAACCTGCGGGCGCACCTGCAGACCCACGCTGAGGTGAAGAAGTACCAGTGTGGTGTGTGTTCCCGTACCTTCAGCCGCATGTCCCTCCTCCAGAAACACAGTGCAGCCAGCTGCTGCTCCTCCTCCACAGCGTGAGCAGGAATGAGCCAGGCAGTTATCCCCAGAGAGACCTCAGGGTGGTGGGGGCATCTACAGACCCATACCATCAGCAAGACCAGAGGAGCCTGAACCAATCTACCAACAGAGACCATGGATCCACCATTTACTAGTAGGAGAGGAAGTTGACCCTGGCTCATATCTCTTTGAATGCAACTTCCATAGCCATCTCAGTTTCTCTGTTTCAAACACATTTAAAGAAAGAAGAGGAACACATTTTTCAAACTCCTCCCATTGCAAGCCAAATCTGGTAGATGTTCTGAACTCTGTAATCCTGCCATTCTCCCAGTCCCAACATTGTTTTTCCTCATATATATTGTGGACTCATGGGGGTTAGTGTGCCGGTGTACTTTTGAGTCTATCCCAGCCTCGGTGTTGGCCAGGCCAGCTCAGGATAATCATGGCCTAGACACAGACACAGCTGCTGAGAGATGTAGGGGTGTGTGGGTGGGATACATCTCTCAGCATGACACACACACACACACACACACACACACACACACACACACACACACACACACACACACACACACACACACACACACACACACACACACACACAGCTGTCCCTGGTAGAGTGGTGTAGATAGACACGGTGCTAACAGGTGCTCTGGCCCTGACCTCTACTGGGTCGATAACAGGTGACTTCCACCGCCCCCAGAAAGAGGAAGTATGTCATCATCACAAAGAGGATGGAGTCCGTTGGTCCCTTTGTATGCTTTTGTCTCCAGTGGGTTCGTCTTAAGCCGTTATTTTGACCACACCAAGCCCCACTGTAATCTGATGTGTTTCCTAGATAGGATAAAGCCATTTGTTTCTGTCATTATTCCTCATGGAAGCTCTGCTCCTTCAATGTTGTTTTAATTCCTGAATGAAAATCTAAGCCATGCACTCCAGGTTACCACAGTGTTAAATATTCCCATTGTTCTCGACAATGGTAGAGAGAACCACCGTTTTTGTAAGATATAAACTTATTTTATGAATTGTATTATTTCTAAACCAAAGATGTGCCGTGCCTTCTTACCTCATCTGGTAGTTGTTGTTTAAAAAAAAATCTTGACTAAGTGTATTAATATTATGCATCAAACACTCAGAACTGGGGGAACGAGGGGACCAAACAGCATGTCTCATAGAGGCACGGTTTGATGGATCAAAAAAATCCTAAACCCTATATGGTGGCTTTTTACAGTGCAATGTTCAGATTGTATGTAGTCTTATTTCAATGTTTTACTGTGTTTGTGTGTCTTTCACTTCCATTTCAAATATTTCATAGCTGATGGATTTGCATTCAATAAAGTAATTTATGTTTGAAAAAAAGTGTTGTTACTTTTACTGTTAATTAGGATATGGCTGTCTTTCAGCAACTGTAAATGTAGTGTGTTGGTAGTGGATGGGCAGTTTGAATTGGACATTGTGATATTTTAGAGAGAGGCAGGTGTGCAGGTGAACACACTGAGTGATGGACAGGGACAACTGCATGCACCTGCTCAATGTCTCCACCTGCCACCCACCTCCTGCAGCCAATGTTTAAACACTGTGCACAAATATGTGAAAGAGAGAGTAGATTTGTTGGCCAACATTAATCTTATTTAACCTTGTTCCAGGTCTGTATTTCCTTGTTTGAGGGAGTTAAGGCTCGTACTCTGTAGCCCAGACAGTGAGTCAGAGTCTGTGTAGCCAGGAGAGTCCAAGTTCCCATGGTTCTCTGAGTGATCAGGTCTGGTCACAGAGCAGTGAGGGTGCGTGGGCCGTGGCAGAGGGTGAGGTAAGCTGTTCCACTCAGCCTCTCTGTCAGCTGGAGCAGCTAGCCACATGCTTCTTAAACTCCTAATTTCCCTCCCATTCAGGGAAATATTAACCGAGCTGGAGATAAGACTTCTGTTGTCGGTTTTGGTCTGTTTAGTGAATCACATGACACACGCTAACCACTGGGTCTGGGTAGTTGTTAGAAAGAAGAGCTCTAGACGTTTTGTCATACAGCTGTGTGCTAACAAAGAGTCCTATATGGAGTGAGTGGTTGTGAGAGGTCTGGAAGTTGGATTTATGGTTCTGAGTCATTTGGTTGTTACCATTGCACCTTTGACCTGGATGTTTGTCACTACTTCCTCCGAAGCTGCCTCCTCTCCTTGTTCGGGCAGGCTTCGGCGTTCATCGTCACCGGCCTGCTAGCCACTGCCGCTCCATATCTCATCATTCCATTTGTTTTGTCTTGTCTATTACACACACCTGGTTCATATCCCCTCATTAGTACGTGTATAAGTGTTCCCTCTGCCCCCCTTGTCCTTGTGGGTGATTGTTGAATGTGAGATGAGAGTAGCTTGGTTGAGCTCAGTGTATTTTGTATTGCCGGGGTATATTTTCCCAGTGTGCCTGTTTTGTTCCAGTGCGCCTGTTTTGTGCACTGGACTGGTTGACGCTATTCTGCGTAACGCTGTATTACGGAATCAACTCTGTATTCTGTGATTTACCCTCCTGCGCCTGACTCCTTCAAATCACGCATCACAGAATCACCCACCTGCTATGGAGTCAGCGGGAGAGGAGCGCATGCCTGGAGTCGTGGCACGGGTCCAGGAGCATACAACAATGATAGCCAGCTTGGGAGAAGCGATGGATCGGGTTCTCCAGGTCGTACAACGCCTGGAGAGGAGTGGACCCGATCTGTTGAGACCAGCTAGGTGACCGGATCCAGCCACCCACACCCCAGCACCCAGAGGGATCCAGATATCCCGACCACGGGATTTCAACAGCACAGCTGCTCTCTGCCAGGGATTCCTCTTCCAACTGAAGCTCTACTTGTCCAGCATCAGCCGGGCCCCATTGGAGCGGGAGAAGGTGTCCGCCCTCGTCTCCTGCCTCTCGGCGAAAGCCCTGGAGTGGGCCAACGCGGTCTGGAATGAAGGAAGAGCCGCTTTGGACAACTACGGGGAGTTCGCTCGCCTCTTTCGGGCTGTCTTCAATCACCCGCCCAAGGGTCAAGAGGCGGGTGAGTGGCTGGTCCACCTGAGGCAGGGGACGAGGACCGCGCAGGACTTCGCTCTGGAGTTCCGGACACTAGCAGCTGGGTGCGGGTGGAACAAGCAGGCCCTTATCGACCATTTCCAGTGCCATCTGTGGGAGGACGTCCGAAGGGAGCTAGCCTGCTGGGACACCATGTTGTCCTTCTCTCAACTTGTGGACATGGCCATCCATTTGGACAGCCTTCTGGCGGCCAGAGGACGTCCTGGAGGGGGTCTGCCCATTCCAACCCCGCCCGACTCTGATCATGAGCTGATGGAGCTGGGGGGAGCGGCGATCCGAGGGAGCGGAGGATGACAGCGCCAGTGTCACTCTGGTGGTACGAGAGGACATTTCACCGCACAATGTCGTCAACGTCCTTTTGGATCTGGGCGGCAGGCAGGGCACTCTCGCGTCACCCCAGGTATCGAACACCCACACTTGTTCAGAGCCCTCTGCTGCGCACTGTACCCTACCCATCCACTTTCCTGATTACATTGTAGCTCCCCAGTGTAAGGCGCTAGTCGATTCAGGTGCAGCTGGGAACTTTATGGACAGGTCATTCTCACACAGTTTAGGCATTTCATTGGTTCCCCTATCCATTCCACTCCCCATCAGAGCACTTGACAGTCGACCATTAGGTCCGGGTTTGTTAGGGAAGTCACAACACCAGTCACTATGGTTACCCACGAGACTCATCGCGAGCAGGTCACTTTTTTATTATTGAGTCTCCTGCTTTACATATTGTTTTAGGTATTCCTTGGTTAGCACTCCACAACCCCACCTTCTCATGGCCGCAGAGGGTTCTCACGGGGTGGTCGCGAGAGTGTCAGGGTAGGTGTCTCTGTGTTTTTCCGTTGTTGCAACCACAGTGGAAAGTCCAGACAGTACCTCCACTGTGCGCATTCCCCCACGAATACCTCGATTTGGCGCACATGTTTTCCAAAATGCAGGTGACCAAGTTACCACCTCATCGGGCGGGGGATTGCGCGATAAACCTCCGGGTAGACGCAGTGCCTCCCAGGAGTCATGTGTATCCCCTGTCACAGGCTGAAACGGAGGCTATGGAAACATATGTCAACGAGTCCCTTCGCCAGGGGTTTATACGTCCCTCCACTTCGCCCGCCTCCTTAAGTTAATTTTTTGTAAAGAAGAAAGACGGCGGTCTGTGCCCTTGCATTGATTATCGATCACTGAACAAAGAAACGATACGATTCAGTTATCCTCTCCCCCTCATTCCTTCAGTGATCGAGTCAATGCATGGGGCGCGCTTCTTCACCAAATTAGATCTCCGGAGTGCGTACAACCTGGTGCGTGTCCGAGAGGGGGATGAGTGGAAGACAGCATTCAGCACAACCACGGGGCATTATGAATACCTGGTGATGCCTATAGTTTGATGAATGCTCCATCCATCTTCCAGTCCTTTGTGAATGAGGTGTTTTGGGACATGCTTGGTCGCGGTGTAGTGGTCTACATCAATGACATTCTGGTGTATTCCACTACGCACGCCAAGCATGTGTCCCTGGTTCGCAAAGTGCTGGCCCGACTGTTGGAAAATGGCCTTTATGCCAAGGCAGAAAAGTGTCTGTTTTTCCAGCAGTCCGTCTCCTTCCTCGGATACCGCATTACCACCTCAGGTGTGGAGATGGAGGGAGATTGCATTGCAGCCGTGCGTAATTGGCCGACTCCAACCACGGTTAAGGAGGTGCAGGGCTTTATTGGCTTTGCCAACCACTATCGGAGGTTTATCCGGGGCTTTGGCAAGGTCGCAGCTCCCATTACATCTCTGTTGAAGGGTGGGCCGTCCCGGCTCTGCTGGTCTGCTGAGGCTGACAGGGCCTTCAGTATCCTGAGGGGTCTGTTCACTTCAGCCCTGGTACTGGCCCACCCCGATCCATCACTACCGTTCGTAGTGGTGGTGGATGCGTCCGAGGTAGGGATAGGCGCTGTCCTATCTCAACACTCAGGCACGCCACCCAAGCTCCGCCCCTGTGCCTTCTTCTCCAAGAAGCTCAGCCCGGCGGAGCAGAACTATGACGTTGGTGATCGGGAGCTGTTGGCTGTTGTCCGAGCCCTGACCATGTGGAGGCATTGGCTCGAAGGGGCGAAACACCCTTTCCTCGCCTGGACGGACCACCGTAACCTGGAGTACATCCGGGCAGCGAGGAGGCTGAATTCTCGCCAGGCCAGGTGGGCCCTATTCTTCACCTGGTTTGATTTCACACTATCATACATCCCAGGTACGAAGAACATGAAGGCAGACGCATTGTCACGGCTGTATGACACAGAGGAGAGGCCCAGAGACAACACCCCCATACTCCCGGCCTCCTGCATTGTGGCACCGGTAGTATGGGCGATGGACGCAGATATAGAGCAGAAGTTACGCACAGAGCCATCTCCACCTCAGTGTCCAGTTGGGCTGCAGTACGTGCCTGCTCTTATACGTGACCATCTGATCTACTGGGCACACACGTCACCCTCCTCTGGTGGCGCCGGAGAAGATGGCTGCCGTTTTACAGCCCTCTAACCAATTGCAGTATTATGTGTGTTTTTTCGCGTTATTTGTAATTTATTCTGTACATAATGTTTCTGCCACCGTCTCTTATGACCAAAAAGAGCTTCTGGATATCAGGACAGCGATTACTCACCTCGTATTGGACGAAGATTTTTTCTTCAACGAGCCGGACACGAAGGATATCCTACAGACACCCGACAAGGCCCAAATCCCCATCATTCGCATGAGAAAAAGACAGAGCTATCGTGGACGTAGTTCGGGTTGCCTTGTAAGGATCCAACAACGAGCGAGTAAACTGCCTCTTCCATCAATCCTATTAGCCAATGTTCAATCATTTGAGAACAAATTGGACGACCTAAGATTACGGTTTTCCTACCAACGGGACATTAAACATTTTAATATCCTATGTTTCACCGAGTCGTGGCTGAACGACGACATGGACAACATACAGCTGACGGGATATACGCTACATCGGCAGGATAGAACGGCTGACTCCGGTAAGACAAGGGGTGGCGGTCTGTGTATATTTGTAAACAACAGCTGGTGCACAAAATCTAATACTAAGGAAGTCTCTAGGTTTTGCTCACCTGAGGTAGAGTATCTCATGATAAGCTGTAGGCCACACTATTTACCAAGATACTTTTCATCTATATTTTTCATAGCTGTCTATCTACCACCACAAACCGATGCTGGAATTAAGATTGCACTCAATGAGCTGTATAAGGCCATAAGTAAACAGGAAAACGCTCATCCAGAGGCAGCGCTCCAAGTGGCCGGGGACTTTAATGCAGGGAAACTTAAATCGGTTCTGCCTAATTTCTACCAGCATGTTAAATGTGCAACCAGAGGAAAAAAAACTCTAGACCACCTTTACCCCACACACAGAGACGCATACAAAGCTCTCCCTCGCCCTCTATTTGGCAAATCTGACCATAACTCTATCCTCCTGATTCCTGCTTATAAGCAAAAACATAAGCAGGAAGCACCAGTGACTCGGTTAATAAAAAAGTGGTCAGATGATGCAGATGCTAAGCTACAGGACTGTTTTGCTAGCACAGACTGGAATATGTTCCGGGATTCTTCAGATAGCATTGAGGAGTACACCGCATCAGTCACTGGCTTCATCAATAAGTGCATCGATGTCGTCGTCCCAACAGTGATCGTACGTACATACCCCAACCACAAGCCATGGATTACAGGCAACATCTGCACTGAGCTGCCGCTTTCAAGGAGCGGGACTCTAACCCAGACGCTTATAAGAAATCCCGCTATGCCATCAGACGAACCATCAAACAGGCAAAGAGTCAATACCGGACTAAGATTGAATCGTACTACACCGGCTCTGACACTCGTCGGATGTGGCAGGGCTTGAAAACTATTACAGACTACAAAGGGAAGCACAGCCGCGAGCTGCCCAGTAACACAAGCCTATCAGACGAGCTAAATCACTTATATGCTCGCTTCGAGGCAAGCAACACTGAAGCATGCATAAGAGCACCAGCTGTTACGGATGACTATGTGATCACGCTCTCCGTAGCCGATGTGAGTAAGACTTTTAAGCAGGTCAACATTCACAAGGCCACAGGGCTGGACGGATTACCAGGATGTGTACTCTGAGCATGTGCTGACCAACTGGCAAGTGTCTTCACTGACATTTTCAACATGTCCCTGACTGAGTCTGTAATACCAACATGTTTCAAGCAGACCACCATAGTCCCTGTGCCCAAGGACACTAAGATAACCTGCCTAAATAACTACCGACCCGTAGCACTCACGTCTGTAGCCATGAAGTGCTTTGAAAGGCTGGTCATGGCTCACATCAACACCTTTATCCCAGAAACCCTAGACCCACTCCAATTTGCATACCGCCCCAACAGATCCACAGATGATGCAATCTCTATTGCACTCCACACTGCCCTTTCCCACATGGACAAGAGGAACACCTATGTGAGAATGCTGTTCATTGACTACAGCTAAGGATCCTGGGACTAAACACCTCCCTCTGCAACTGGATCCTGGACTTCCTGACGGGCCGCCCCCAGGTGGTAAGGGTAGGTAACAACACATCTGCCACACTGATCCTCAACACAGGGCCCCTCAGGGGTGCGTGCTCAGTCCCCTCCTGCACTCCCTGTTCACCCATGACTGCATGGCCAGGCACGACTCCAACACCATCATTAAGTCTGCTGATGACACAACAGTGGTAGGCCTGATCATCGACAATGATGAGACAGCCTATAGGGAGGAGGTCAGAGACCTGGCCGTGTGGTGCCAGGATAACAACCTCTCCCTCAATGTGATCAAGACAAAGGAGATGATTGTGGACTACAGGAAAAAAAGAGGACTGAGCACGCCACCATTCTCATCGACGGGGCTGTAGTGGAACAGGTTGAGAGCTTCAAGTTCCTTGGTGTGCACATCACCAATGAACTATCATCATCCAAACACACCAAGACAGTCGTGAAGAGGGCACGACAAAGCCTATTCCCCCTCAAGAGACTGAAAAGATTTGGCATGGGTCCTCAGATCCTCAAAAAGTTCTACAGCTGCACCATCGAGAGCATCCTGACTGGTTGCATCACCGCCTGGTATAGCAACTGCTCGGCCTCCGACCGCAAGGCACTACAGAGGGTAGTGCGTATGGCCCAGTACATCACTGGGGCCAAGCTTCCTGCCATCCATGACCTCTATACCAGGCTTTGTCAGAGGAAGGCCCTCAAAATTGTCAGACTCCAGCCACCCTAGTCATAGACAGTTCTCTCTGCTACCGCACGGCAAGCGGTACCGGGGCGCCAAGTCTAGGTCCAAAAGGCTTCTCAACAGCTTCTACCCCCAAGCCATAAGACTCCTGAACAGCTAATCATTGCTACCCAGACTATTTGCACTGCCGCCCCCCCCCCCACCATCACCCCCCTCTTTTACGCTGCTGCTACTCTGTTTATTATTTATGCATAGTCACTTTTACTCTACCCACATGTACATATTACCTCTATTACCTTGACTAGCCGGTGCCCCCGCACATTGACTCTGCACCGGTGCCCCCTGTATATAGCCTCCCTACTGTTATTTTATTTTACTGCTGCTCTTTAGTTATTTGCTTTTATATTTTTTTACTTAACACTTAAAAAATGCATTGTTGGTTAAGGGCTTGTAAGTAAGCATTTCACTGTAATGTTGTATTCTGTTGTATTCGGCGCATGTGGCAAATACAATTTGATTTGATTTGAGGTATCGGTCGTACAGTGCGCTGTCTGACCGGAGTACTGGTGGCCTACCTTGGCTAAGGACGTGAGGGTGCTCTGTGTGCGCCCAGAGTAAGGTAACTAGGCACCTCCCAGCGGGTAACTTACAGCCTTTACCAGTTCCACAACAACCATGGTCTCACCTGAGTGTTGATTTCCTTACCGATCTTCCCCTCTCTCAAGGTAACACCACCATCCTGGTCGTTGTGGACCGCTTTTCCAAGGCCTGCCGCCTCCTTCCTCTGCCCGGTCTCCCCACGGCCCTGTAAAATGCGGAGACCCTGTTTACACACGTTTTCCGGCACTACGGGGTACCAGAGGATATAGTCTGACCGGGGTCCCCAGTTCACATCCAAGGTCTGGAAGGCGTTCATGGAACGTCTGGGGGTCTCGGTCAGCCTGACCTCTGGTTTCCACCCGAGTCTAATGGGCAGGTGGAACGGGTAAATCAGGATGTGGGTAGGTTCCTGCGGTCCTGCTGCCAGGACTGGTAGGGGGAGTGGTCGGTGTTCTTGCCATGGGCCAAATATGCCCAGAACTCTCTCTGTCACTCCCCCACTAACCTAACGCCATTCCAATGTGTTTTAGGTTACCAACCGGTTCTGGCACCATGGCACCAGAGCCAGACCGAGGCTCCTGCGGTGGATGACTGGTTTCGGCGCGCGGAGGAGACGTGAGACGCTGCTCACGTCCACCTCCAACGCGCCTTGCGTCGTCGGAAGGCCAACGCTGACCGCCACCGCATTGAGGCCCCGGTCTTCGTACCGGGTGATCGGGTCTGGCTCTCGACCCGGAATCTGCCCCTCCGCCTGCCATGCCAGAAGCTGAGCCCGCGGTTTGTGGGGCCGTTCAAAGTCCTGAGGAGGATCAACGAGGTTACCTATAGGTTATTACTCCCCCATGATTATCGTATTAACCCCTCGTTTCATGTGTCTCTACTCAGGCCGGTGGTGGCTTGTCCGCTCCAGGAGTCTGAGGTACGGGAGGTACCTCCGCCTCCTCTGGACATCGAGGGGGCCCCGGCGTACTCCGTCCATTCCATCCTGGATTCGAGGCGTTGGGTGGGGGCCTTCAGTACCTCATGGAGTGGGAGGGGTACGGTCCGGAGGAACGGTGCTGGGTCCCGGTGAGGGATATCTTCCAAGTCCTCGATCCACACACCTGGTTCATATCCCCTCATTAGTACGTGTATAAGTGTTTCCTCTACCCCCCTTGTCCTTGTGGGTGATTGTTTATTGTGAGGAGTGGTAGCTTGGTTGAGCTCAGTGTATTTTGTATTGTCGGGGTATATTTTCCCAGTGTGCCTGTTTTGTTCCAGTGCGCCTCTTTTGCGCACTGGACTGGTTGACGCTATTCTGCGTAATGCTGTATTACGGAATAAACTCTGTATTCTGTGATTTACCCTGCGCCTGACTCCTTCAAATCACGCATCACAATGTTCTTGTACAACAGCCCTTTTAAGTTCCAGCTGCTTGGAATGAATTGAGAGCAGTTTTATGATGTCAATTGTTAGCATGTTCTCAGGTGAGGGTGTCCGCTCGGCAAATAAAATCAAACAGCATGGCAAGTTGAAGTGAGTAACGGTGTTAGTCGGATTATGCTCTCTAGTTAGTCAAAACTTCTTAATACTACATTGGACTCACTCTTTCTGTTGTATGAATCATGTCTCTGTATTTTAACCTGATCCTTGCCACAAAGTTTATATAGAACCATTTTGAAAGCAAGCTACCATTTGAAACCGCACAATATCATAACCCTCACCACACTCAGTGTTACTGTACATATTTCCAAAAATGTTGATAAATGAAAACAGTACATGACACTCCTCCTTTGGGAGAGTAGAATGCCTGGTTCTGAAATCTGAGAACTTTTTCCTGCTGCGCGCTTCCCAGTGCCAGAACACTCACTGTAATTTACCAAAAGTGGCTGCTATTTATGCCATAAAGCATGTGTTTAACATTCCAGAGCCCCACTGTGTTTGTGTATTCCTCTCTCTCTCTCCCTGTCTCTTGGTTGTTTATCTATTTATGTATATGTATGTGTGTTAGTGTGAAGTGTCCCTGCAGAGAAGCAGCCCTCTCTCTATTCACAGGAGGATCATCTCTCCCCTTCAGAGACAGGCCGGCAGGAAATGGGAGTTTACATTGGCCTACTTCACCCCAAAAAAGAGGAGCTCAAGTGCTAACCCTCACTGCTTACTGCTACTGCGCCATATCCCATCCCCCCACAGCTCCCACCCACGCCCGCTTCTAGGCCAGGCCCAGTCCCAGTCAGGGGGGAGAGAGAGAGCGGCCTTCAGTGCAGCAGCAGCCAGGGCTCACAGAGGGCTCAGGGCCTGGGATACAGGAAGTAGCTGTCAGCCTCCCATAAACACGACTCATCCTGCGCCGATGACACAGAAGGCCTGGGGGTAGCTCTCCCCGGCCACACCGCTGCCGATCTGCAGCTTTACACTGTGTGCTGCTGAGTTCCAGACTTGTGGATTCCTACAGGGCTTTCCTTCAGGCGCCGGTCCCCATCTGTGGTTCTCTACTCTGCATGTTTCCCTACACAGCATTGCAGTATGCTGATTTCAGGGGGCCGTTACATTGTTTTTTCAATGTGTGCCGTGCCGAGAAATATAAACTCAACAATAAAGTAAGTTGTCAGGAGAAATGTTAAGTGTAATTAAAACGTTTTATGTTGATCATCTTTGTAAGAAATTGGAGTGTGTTTTACTTGCAATAAAGTTATAATCTCCCCTTGAATAACTATCTAAGAACCTCTCACCCCATGTTTACTAGCCCACCCTCGTATCCTATAGAAAATAATCGTCACCTCTCTACATGTTGCCTGTGGAGAGGAAGCTCACACCAACAAACTCACCCAGACTGCTAATTCTCTGTCTGCAAATAGGCCATGGACAACAACTGCATCTGGTAAATAAAGAACCCAACAACAGTAACACCACAAGTATGTCTAATGATGGATTTCATCAGGGTTGGGAGTCTGCCTGAGGACAGGATTGGAGAGGTGGTCGAGTGGTTGGGGGGAATAGAGTGCATATTAAACAGTAATGAATCACACACTCAGTCACAGGGTCGCCGGGGATGAATGTGCTCTCTGTTGGTTTTCCTGGAGCCTGGAGTTTACTAACTGATGACGCAGGCTGCACTTGATCAGAGACATGTGTTGCTGTGGACTCTGTGCCAGTGAGAAGCAAGGAGAGGGGGAGAGGTGGAAGGACGGATGGCGCTTAAGCCCTCTCCCTCTCTCCTTCTATCCCTCCTGGGCATTGCCTCACACTGGGGCTTGTGGGATTGGGGAGGAGGGGTGTCCCTTCCCACTCTGGGAAAAATAAACCCAGCCTTTATGCCAGGACAGGAAACAAGGGATCTTGACCTAACTCCATCAATTCCTTACCATCCTCTTTCCCAAACTCATTCAGGGAGAGGGAGAGGGGAGAGAGTGAGACAGGGAGGGAGGGAGAGGGAAACTGAGAGAGAGAAAGACTGAAAAAGGGTGAGAGAGTTTCGATTCTGCCCGGAACAGGGATTGAATTAGTAACCTTCTATAAAACAACACTTGTAACTCAAAGCCAACAGAGGAAGAAATGAGTCGGTCACTCCATGATCAACAGTTGGTATTAGATCCAGTGGCGGCCACTGATTGGCTGAAAACCCATGGCGGCGGGGGTATTCAGCATAAATACACCTATTTCACTTTTGCATGTAAACACTGAATCACCTCTGCTGCACATGCCGCCACTATTTTGATTATCAAAAGTTATATTTTTAGAACGCGCAGCAAGCAGCCAGCTCACGAGTGCATCGATGACACAAGCACAGGGAAAACGCACCAAGCAAAAATGCGACAAGTGCAAATAAATGATCTAACTGGGGATAGCTAGCTAGCATAATGTCACAAGCATGATGAACTCCCCAGTAACTTTCGTTAGACTTGATTGACATGCGAGCTAGCAAGCTAGATACCGGTATGCTATCTTACCGGTAGCTAGTGTCCACTAGCTAGCATCTAACAGCAGGAGAGAACAAAAAACAGTGTTGCGAATTGGGCACAGAGCCATGTTTTTTTTGTTTTACCAGATCCGCGAGAAGGTTCGAGCTAGTGTATCCCTCTGTCCTTCGACTGTTGGTGGATGTGGATGTTCGGTTCAGGTCCCAGGCTCCCAAAGACTGTCATGATTATTTATTTACAAGTTCATTGTAATTTGCTCTTTAGCGCCATCTATTCAGTACCTGATAAAGCAGACCCAGAAGGTCTGGCTGTTCATTTCAATGCCCCAGGACGGTCCATTTACTTTGTGCTAGGAAAATCTCATTGCAGCTGTCCCCCCCAATAGCAAGTAATGTAATAGCTGGCAATGCAATCCAAGCACTGGGCGGCAGGCTGAACGCCCGGAGCTGCTGATGGTAGAGCAGTAGGTAACTGAACAGGTTGTTTTGAGCAATACATTCTTGAAACAGTAAAATTTACAGAAATTAGCAATGCCACTGATGTACTCCAGCCAACCTGCTACAGGGGAGATCAGTGGCGGTCAGTGCTGTTTAAGATGAGGGAGGATGATTATGAAATTAAATGAATGTTTATGAATAAACGTTTACAACGTAGGTGCACAGGTCGAGATCATTTTGAGTAATCAAGGTGACAGACAGTGACATATTCAATACATTTACATTTTAGTCATTTAGCAGACGCTCTTATCCAGAGCGACTTACAGTTAGTGAGTACATACATTTTCATACTATTTGATCATTCCACAGCTGGGCTTTATTAAGGAGGGGTTCACGGCACCTCACAATCACCCCCCGACTCCACTGAGGGAAACACAGAGGAGGATATGAGTTCATATAAACCAGTATAGTTCATATAAACCAGTATAGTTCATTTAAACAATACCACCTTGCACACTCTTGCCTGCATCTAGCTAATCTAGGGTGTAATCATTAGTCCAACAGTTGCAAATGAGAGTTTCTATTGGACAAATTCAGGTATGCTTATCCCCTTTCATTCCGTTTGCTTCCGTTTAAAAACATTTTTCAACAGAATCACATGCAAACAGTTCACTTTCATAGCAGCCACATAAAAACAGCATGATCACTTTGCTCGTTGTATAATTCCTTCTCACAACTATCTACGCGCTCTCCTCCTCTCACATTTTCCCTTCGCTTGTGGACTTCAGTGCACAACACATCAGCTGTCTGTGACCAGGCGAAAAAACCTTTCTAAGCCATGACTGCTCACCGCTACACACAGCCTACATCGTTGTCACATCATAGTCAACTAGAACTAACGCATTAGTAAACCCGCTACAGCAGTAAACAGTTTAACAGCTACACCGGCGGGCCCCAATGGCAATAAATTAATAAAACCAAAAGCTTACCTTGACTTGGAAGAGTTCTAGTGTTGGATAGCCATAGCCATAGCCAGCTAGCTAACATAGCATCCCTCTGTGTTTGAGCAGGGTGTTTGAGTAGGCTAAACTAGCTAGCTGCATAAGCAGTTCAGCAATTACACTGGTGGGCCCCGGTGTCAATAAATTAATAAAACCAAAAGCTTACCGCTAAACTAGCTAGTTGCATTTGCTAGCTAAGTGAAAGTGAAAGCATTTCGCGACACCCGAAATAACATCTGCTAAATATGTGTATGTGACCAATAAAATTTGATTTGATTTCATTTGATTTCAACCAAATATAGCTCTCTCTCTCTCTCTCTCTCTCTCTCTCTCTCTCTCTCTCTCTCGGTTCTCCTTAATTTTGGAAGAAATTCATTTGTTCAAAGCTGTTCAACTATTGTCTTTCTCTTTGAGTACACTACTCACCACATTTTATGCCCTGCAGTGCTAGCTAGCTGTAGCTTATGCTTTCAGCCCTAGATTAATTATCTGATCCTTTGATTGGATGGACAACATGTCAGTTCATGCTGCAAGAGCTCTGATAGGTTGGAGGACGTCCTCTGGAAGTTGTCATAATTACTGTTTAAGTCTATGGAAGGGGGTGAGAACCATGAGCCTCCTAGGTTTTGTGTTGAAGTCTATGTACCCAGAGGAGGACAGAAGCTAGCTATCCTCCGGCTACACCATGGTGCTACCCTACAGAGTGCTGCTGAGCCTACTGTAGACCTTCATTGCAAAACAGTGTGTTTTAATCAATTATTTTGGTGACGTGAATATATTTAGTATAGTTTTATCTAAAAATTATAACTTTTTAAATGTTTTACTATTTAGATTTTTATTAAATTCACTGAGGAGGATGGTCCTCCCCTTCCTCCTCTGAGGAGCCTCCACTGGGGAGATTCACATCCACTACAAAGACAGTATTGATCTAACAAATGTTATTGATATAAAGTTAACAATGGTGAACTCAGGATGAAGTAATTCCACATGCAAGGAACTGAAATGAGGAAAGAGATTTTTAAAATGTTTAATCTCATGTAGCATTCCATTCTTTACCTGATGCAAATGAATCAAAACTCTTCCTCCAGCTTTGAGGTCTCGAAGAACCTGCTGAAAACCTATTATAACGAACCTTGCCTAGGTAGGCCAAGCTGGATTGTTATGACCCATATTAGAGCAGTGGTTAGCAGGTCTGCCTATGGGCTGGGAAAGCTGAGTTTGAGACTTACAAGGGGCTTTAAACTGTTGCCGTTCGCAAAAATCGCTGCAGTGGGATGGTGCCTTGGGGGCCATAGGAGAGGTGTGCACATGTGAGGGACTTGGTATAGTGAGGCACTTGGTATAGTGAAGTGTGGGGACACGCTTTCCCTAACGGAGGGGATAGTGTAATGAAGGTAGGCCTGTTTCGACCCCCCCCCACTATCTGAGTGCAGGTATAGCCTACAACAGCAACCTACATCAGGGGTCTCCAACCCTGTTCCTGGAGAGCTACCCTACTGTAGGTTTTTGCTCCAACCCCAGTTGTAACCAACCTGGTTCAGCTAATTATTGAAATCAGGTGTGCTAGATTAGGGTTGGAGTGAAAACCTACAGGATGGTAGCTCTCCAGGAACAGGGTTGGAGAGCCCTGGCCTACATGATGAGATTATTATGGAGAAAAGAGCAAGATCATTTTATTTGTCAAACGGTAGCCAGCCAAGCATTGATGAACATGTCACCAGAATAAGACCCTCAATATTTATTGGAAAGGAGCATCAAGGTCATCATCACCTTGCAATTTCACTACCCTGTGAAGTTAAACATAACTTATTTTACCTGTAGCCTAATAAACTGCATGCTTTCCCAACGAGTCATAGTAGGAGGATCACACAACATGTCATCGTGTGACTCCAAGTTTACTTCAATATGATGGTTATTATATCAATATTTGTGCAAAAAAGCGTTTCCACCGTCATTTCTCTCATAATTCATTTTGCCGACACAAAAAGTTTCCACCTTGTCTAGCATATTTTGTTTTGTCGACATTTGGAAAGTTTACGGGGGAAAGAATCTGTTTCCATCAGGCCTGTCATTACATTTTTTATCCGACATGTACTTTACTCGCATAAAAAGGTTGGATGGAAACCTGGTTACTGTTTCCATTTGCAGAAATAGCTACACTATTTAAAGCAGTCAGTCAAGACTTGGCTCTGCATTCTAGGCCTACTCTACAATCTGGTATCAGCAATTTAAAGCTGCATTCTGTAACTTTTTGGATGACCCAACCAAATTCACATAGAAATCTGAGTTATAGATATGTCAGTCTCATTGAAAGCAAGTCTAAGAAGCGGTAGATCTGTTCTATGTGCACTATTTTTATGCTTCCTGTGCTTAAGTTTTGTTTTTGCTACTTTCGGTTATCTACACAAGCTTCAAACAGCTGAAAATACAATATTTTTGGTTATGGAAAATATATTTCACAGTGGTTTAGATGGTACAATGATTCTCTACACTAAAACTGAAATTAGGCAAACTATTAGAATTTTAGCAACCAGGAAATGGCGGAGCAATTTCTGCATAGTACATCTTTAACTTTTGTGGGTAATACACCTGCGTGTATTTTCCCAGAGTAGGTGAAAGGGGATGTTAAACAGTTGCTGGAGGCAATGCGAGTGTATTGTGAAAGGAGCAATGTCAATTTGTGTCCTCTTGTCAGGACTTGTCAGCTTGAGCATAACCAACTAGACAGTGTGTTGAGAAATATACTGTTTTGGTACATTATTACTGGCCCACATGAAGCATTCATTTTTCCTAGGATTTGACTTGATGACAACCATTGGTGCAAGTGACATCTTGCCAAAACAAGGATTGCTGTATGTTGGAGAGTACAGAATGTGTCAATACAATTGAAAACATTATTGATAGAGTGGAGTTGATAGGTTCACGTAGGAAGCTGTCCATCGTGAAGGCCTACCACTGCCTCTCTCCCATGAACAGCCCCACAGGTGCATAAAGTTCTGGCTCAGATCCAGACCTCACCCCAGTATGACACACACAGAGAGATGTGTTCTGTGGGAACATGTGCACAGTCTGTCACTGTCACTGTTCCAGTTAACTGTAAGATGCCGGAGCACCTCCTCCCAAATGGAGAATCAGAAGGGATCAAAGAGAGTTAAGGCTCTGGCAACAGCTGAAGGGCTGGAGCAGTGGAACAGATGCATAAAATCAAAACACTTTTACAGATAGTCAAACAAACACTGACCATCAACAGCTGTCATATTGCATCACAACCTTGCTGAAAACTTCCCCCAGCATAGACCAGCCTAAATTTCAAGCTGGTCCATGCTGGTTTATGCTGGTCAAGCTGGTCTGACCAGCTGGTCAAGCTGGTGATGCTGGTGACCAGTTCATGCTGGTATGCTGGTGATGCTGGTATGCTGGTGACCAGGTTATGCAGGTGATGCTGGTATGCTGGTATGCTGGTGATGCTGGTGACCAGTTTATGCTGGTATAATGGTGACCAGTTTATACTGGTATGCTGGTGCAGCATGGTATAGCTGATCAAGCTGGTCTGGCAAAACCACGCCCATCATTATCGTATATTCCAAGCATGCTCGATTGCTGTTAGAAGTTTTGAATTGTTTCTTTTTAATTTGTGCATTGATTGATTATGCTACACACAGATAAATAACATACATCTTTCTAACCTAATCTAATCTGTTAGTTGGACTTATTGCACCTGTTTGAAAACAAAAACACAGTGAAGGTGAGTCACCAGCAAAAACACAGTAAAGGCTGGTGACCAGCATGACAAGCCTATGCTGTTTCAGCAGGGAAGCCATCAAACACTCTCCCCATCCCCCCCCAAGACACGCACATACACACACACACACACACACACACACACACACACACACACACACACACACACACACACACACACACACACACACTGAAGAGCGATTCTCTGCGTGGGAGGCCAAAGCAGCAGCTGG
This sequence comes from Coregonus clupeaformis, assembly GCF_020615455.1. NCBI lineage: Eukaryota > Metazoa > Chordata > Actinopteri > Salmoniformes > Salmonidae > Coregonus > Coregonus clupeaformis. Next base: position 31,203,315 of record NC_059201.1, on the reverse strand, counting down.
ATATGATGGAAAACACCCTGCACCCCCCACTGACTTACACCCCACAGGCTGTCCCTGTCACACAGTGACACATGAAGCGCTATTGCCTTGGAAGGTCTTACTCTCTAAGGAACTCAAGGAGAGGTGATCCATTCATTAATGGCAGCACAGCTGTCAAACAAAGTACAATTGGATGAGAGAGTATTCTTCACACACAGAGGAATAAGGAGTCACACACACTCACACATGCACACGAGCGCATACACACATGCACACATAGTCACACACACAAGTACACGCGCACACACATTTGCACTCACACATGTTGAAGCCATTACTCTGTAGCTTGTTAAGTCATTACTCTGAAGCTTGTTATTTTCTCAACCCGAGAGAAAGCAATCTATCCAGAGAGAGTATTGAGAGATTTGGCACCGGATTGGGCCTTAGGATATAGAGGTTACACTGAAATCCCAAGAATGTGATGAAGCCTGGTTCGAATCCCCACGCCGTCTAGGTGAAAAATCTGCCGATGTGCCCTTGAGCAAGGCACTTAACCCTAATTACTCAGTCACCGGATTCATCAAAAAATGCATAGATGATGTGATACCGATGGTGTCTTTAAAAACTTGCCCGAATCAAAAACCGTGGATTGATGGCAGCCTTATTGGGAAACTGAATGAGAGAGATGCTGGAACAATTGTATGGTTAAACAGAACAAATATGACCTACGCAGATCGATCGAGACCGCGAGACACAAGTATAGGGACAAAGTGGAGGAGAAATTCAGCGGGTCGGACACGAGGCGTATGTGGCAGGGGCTTCTAACAATCACGGATTACAAAAAGAAGGACAATCACGTCGCGGACATCAATGCCGCCCTACCAGACGAGCTAAACACGTTTTTCTCACGCTTCGAGCATAACAACTCTGAGCTACAGAGGAGAGCCCCTGGGGACAATGAGGACTTATGGTCCACGTAGGACGTATGTAAGTCATTCAAATGTGTTAACCCTCGCAAGGCTGCCAGCCCAGACGGCATCCCTAGCCGTGCCCTCAGAGCATGTGCAGACCAGCAAGCTGATGTGTTTTCTAACATTTTCAATCTCTCTCTAGCTCAGGCCGCTATCCCCACCTGCTTCAATATGTCCACTAGCATCCCTGTGCCCAAGAAAGGGAAAGGAGCTGAACTGAATGACTACCGACCCGTCTTCCATCATCATGAAGTGCTTCGAGAGGCTAGTCACATCACCTCCTCCCTCCCCAAAACATTCGACCCTCTCTTTAATTCGCCTCCCGCCCGAAAGCTCACAGCCCTCGGACTGAACTCCTCCCTATGCACCTGGGTCCTGGACTTCCTGACGGGCCTCCCCCAGCTGGTGAAGGTAGGCAACATCACCTCCTCCACACTGATCCTCAACACTGGGGCCCCACAAGGGTGATTCCTCAGTCCCCTCCTGTACTCCCTGTATACCCACGACTGCATGGCCTAACACAGTTCCAACTTCATCATCAAGTTTGCTGACGACACGACAGTAGTAGGCCTGATTATCAACAATGATGAGGTAGGCACTCTGACGGCGTGTGACGGCATGTGACTAATAAACTCTAATTGAATCTAAATATAATTGCTCCTGTAAGTCACTCTGGATAAGAGCGTCTGATAAATGACTAACATGTACATGTAAAATGTAAGCCTGAAAAGTAGGAACACATTGAAAATGTACTTTCAGAACAGTAAAGCCTATTTCCCTGAGAATCATGTCTGTAAATCGCGGACAGCTTTGTGCTGCCCATGGGGAGGCCCAGTCGTGCAGACAGTATACTGATGACAGTGCAGAACAGCCTTACTCAGCCAGATGGACTGGGAGGAACTGACACGGTCCAAGAGCTTTGATGTGTTCACAGCGGATCCTCTAGATCTGTATTCCATTTCCCCCTCTCTGAAGACAGTGAGTGTTGGCAATTCTACCTTGAAATGGTTGTGTCTATTAAACTTCCTGTGTTATAACTGGTAGCCTCATGGCTCAGTGGGGTTTATTATCAGGAACACAACTGGCAGGCCTTTCACATCATCCCTCCCCACATGGCTGAAGCAACCCTCCCAGAGCCTGGCTGGGCTGGTCTTCCTAGCTGGGCTACTGCCACTCTCACTGGAACACTAATGAGTGACACATGCCCCACAGCTCCGCCACTTACACCTAAGATCAAAGCATGGGTCCGGGCAAGGTGGAGGAGGGGGTTGTTTTACACTCTAGTGTCCCCCCTCCCTGTCTTTGACACCAATACGATATGTCTGTCTGTGGGACCAAATGTGGAAGCACCTGTCCTCTCTGGCGCTGGGCTTAACATAAGCAATAATGTAGTCCCCCTTCAGATTGTATTGACTTATTTCCCATCTGGATGTGAAGTCAACTCATAACACAATTCAGCTAGATTGTATGTCAGTGAGAGATGCGCAAGACACAAATGAGATATGCATCAGTGCAGTCACAGTCAAAACTATCAGTCTCAACATTTTGGTGGAAATCCTCAATGGAAATTGAATAAATGAATGGAAACTGGATTGGAATGGTTTGGAAGTATCCAACAACTTTCAACTGAGAATCCCTGAAGTTTCTTACATTATGTGGAATAATTCACCTCATCCATCACAGTTTGGTGAAATACTCTGTGATCAGTTACCATCTCTCAAAGAAAGAGAGATATAGAGGGTAGGGAGAGGTGGGGGGCTGGCAGGGCAAAGACAGGAAATCCCAATGCAACCTGAACTTCTTCTACATAGTTCTACCAGAGAAGGCCTTTGTAGCAATCCCCCACCCCCTCCATCCCCCTGTCTCTCATCCAACCTCCAACACGATACATTGCAGCAGCACTTCCCCCCAACACAGAGAGAGAGAGAGAGAGAGAGACAGACAGAGAGAGAGAAAGAGAGAGAGATATACAAACTCCAGCAGTTCACTCACGGGCCATAACTCAGCAGTGGGGCGGGGGATCAAAAGCTCAGGGTTCCCCAATGTCTCCCTGCACAGTCCCACTGTGGTTAGGTCTGAGACAGACAGGCACCACTTTTAAACAGAGCCCCCAAATGCCAAAAACACTCCAGTACAAATAGAAAATAATACACCAATAGTGTACACACAGACACAGACACACACACGCACATGCACACGCACACACACACACACTCTCTTCCTGTTTCCCTGCACAAATTCCTTACGGGAGGAAAGTTATCTGTGGCACATTGAAGCCTTTCTCTTCCACAGTTTTGCCCAGCTCTTTCTTACATTCCACGACAGTAATTCTCCACACAGTATTCCTACTATCACTTGTTCATTGAGGGTGCATATGCTCTTCATGTGACTCTAATGAAGACAGCTCTGTAAAAACACTTGACAGAAACTCTGCTCTGTTCTCATCTCTGTATCCTTGTTGTACAGTAATACTAATTTCCAAATACTAATTTAAGATCAGAGATTGTAAAATGGGTGCAGTACAGGTCATAGACAAAACACTAGAACATATTTTGAGGAAAAAGTACAGATGGGAAATAAGGATTTGGATTCAATCTGATTTCCTGTATGTGGTGCTGAGACCTCCTGCAAAGTCAGGTCCTCCAAAGGCACAGCAAGGTTTTTCCTGATGAACCGAGGGTTATGGTAGTGGCAAGTGTGAGAGGACAGGGGTGTGGGGTGGACAAGGCACCTTGCAACAGCTGCTTTGAATTATCCGGGGGTACAGAGACTCCTGGCGCCAGGATCGGGGCAGCAGGTCAGGGAGGATGATGATTACTAAAATACAAGTGGGCAGCCGTACCCTGGAGAGCAGGGGGTGTTCTTTGCTCAGAGAATCCCAGCTAGAGGATGGGGAGGCTAGATGACTGCAGCGGTGGGGGGACGGGGACGGGGACGGGGACGGGGACGGGGACGGGGACGGGGACGGGGGGCTCCTACTCCGACTTCCTATCAGATAACCCCTTCCTTTCCAAATGACAGCCCAACAGAAACCTATTGAAAGAAAACATGGGCCACGCCAGTGGAAAGAGTATTTCTAAGAGAGGCCGTTACTCAAACTGGTCAGTTTTATCAGACAAAAAGTTGTGTAGTTCATCAACCATACAGTTAGTGTGATAATTTCACCCATTTGTTGTTATTCCCCATCACAAACTTGGCATGTTAGTGGTGTGGGATAAAATTGACTGGGTGCCTGTTTTCTATTCTTAAGGTGTAATGTAGGGTTTTATAAGAACACTTTCACAAGCTCTGTAGTATGGATCAGAAGCAGGGTTTTGTAAATCTGGTTTATCAATAGAAACCTGGTAACACTGCTGTTTGCACTGTTTGTTTATCTGTCACATGTCTGTCATCAGGTCATTTGTGATTGACCGGACCAGTCAACTGATTATTGACGTCATGGCACAGCGTGGAGCCCTCTGCTGGCAATTTGTTTATTTTCATCCCCATTAGCTTTTGTAGAAGCAGCAGCTACTCTTCCTGGGGTCCACAAGCAACATACTGGAGGAGCCCTATTTGGAGGGGGTAGGGTAAGAGTTGAGCCAGGGTTGAAAATAAGGCTAGGGTTAGGGTTATGCCAAGATTAAGGTTTGGGTTATGGCTAGGGTTATGGTTGAACCGGGGTGTGGACATGAAGGTAGGGTTAGGATTATGGTTAGGGTTATGGCTAGGGTTAGGGTTGAAATGGGGTGTTGACATGAAGTTAGGCTTAGGGTTATTTTTTTCTGTCCATTGAATGACATTGAATATATGAAATGTACATTTCTGAATTGCACATACTGTATGTGGGTATTAATGTTATACCATTTGCATCTCCATACATGCCGTAGTTGTGCCGCAGAGCATCATGGGGGTTTGCATGTGTTGTAGATTATCATGTTCTAGATAAATAGTTGAACTGAATTCCTGTCTTCCGTCTCATCATTGTTGAATTGTTATAAAAAGGTGGTTATGAAACCCACAAGATATAACAGTATGGTTGTCTGGTCTACTTTCAGACTACAAGCATCTCAATATTCTCATCACTGTGGTTTCATAAGCAGATCAATACAACACCCCCAAGGAGATCTGTGCTAAATACAAAACATCACTGTCACAAAATGTGTAATGGATGAATGGGTGGATGGGTGGGTGGATGAATGGATGGTGGGTAATACAAATAATTGTGTGGTTAGCCCCTTTTTGCAATTAGAGGGCAGCATTGAAGCAGTAGACAGCAGCATTGAAGCAGTAGAGGGCAGCATTGTTGCAGTAGAGGGCAGCATTGTTGCAGTAGAGGGCAGCATTGTTGCAGTAGAGGGCAGCATTGTTGCAGTAGAGGGCAGTATGGTACCGGAGCGCCAAGTCTAGGTCCAAAAGGATTATTAACAGCTTCTACTCCCAAGCCATAAGACTCCTGAACAGCTAATCAAATGGCTACCTGGACTATTTGCATTTACTTAACACTTATTTTTCTTAAAACAGCATTGTTGGTTAAGGGCTTGTAAGTAAGCATTTCACTGTAAGATCTACACCTGTTGTATTCGGCCCATGTGACAAATACATTTGATTTGATTTGATGTTTTGATTTGTTGCAGTAGACAGCAGCATTGTTGCAGTAGAGGGCAGTATTGTTGCAGTAGAGGGCAGTATTGTTGCAGTAGAGGGCAGTATTGTTGCAGTATAGGGCAGTATTGTTGCAGTAGAGGGCAGCATTATTGCAGTAGAGGGCAGCATTATTGCAGTAGATGACAGCATTGAGTCTCGAAAAAATATATTAGCTGTTCAGTTTCCTGCTTTTCTTTCTGCTGACTTGTCATGCGACTGGCTGCATTCAGAACGGTTATTAATTCAAATACAAGTTCAGTTGACAAATCATATTAGGTAGATTACCTCTCACCTTTCATGCATCGTGCTCTCAACCGCAACAGGTAAAATAATGCATTCAAACAGGACACAAATCTTTACTGTCACTCAAGAAAACAATTTACCGTAAATGTTTAAAGGATAACGTATTGTGGAATTGTGTGCTATATTGAGTATTGAGACACACTGGTATCAGCTGTTCAAGTGTCTGGCCTGCTGCCGGGAAGTAACACTTCTCAGGATGCCAACTGATTCTACTGTTACACCTCAGGGGACGTGGTGCAGGGCTTCTCCTTCCCCCCATGACTCCCTTTACCTGCTGCTGCTGGCTACTGGGACAACACACAGCTCCTCCAGACCTCTACACACAGAACAGCCAGAGTATAGAACAGAGTATAGCTCTGGTAAAGATTAACTGTTTACCACTGGCAGAAGCTGATTTATTTCACAGAACCAGGGAAGAAGAGTGTTGTTGTGATCATTGACAGAATAAAATAGGTTGTGTTAATGTGCCCTCTACTGGCTAGACCACTGACATGACAGGAGTCAATCTGTCAAGCAGTGGTGTTAGTAATATCTTGTGGACAGATTCTGGGAAGTGACAAACTTTCATGAGAATTTTGCATCTGGGTAACCAAGATTATGTTGTTAATCATCATAGATAGATTACTGTTAGGGTGGCAAAATACCATTAGCGTTACTGAAATCCTGGTTGGAAGTTTCCAGGAATTGTCAGGGAATATGCAGGGGACCCTGGAATCCTCCAACCAGGATTTCTAGAAAACCAGGACATTTTCAGGAAAGTTTCCAGAATTCGGCAAACCTAATTATTGTAAAGTATTACATATCAATCAACCTCCAAATTAGCTCATATGTTCCATCTATTCCAGAATTGCATAAAGAGATGTTGCTAAGACAGTCTTCTCAGTGGACTGAATTGCCTGGACCCACTGATCATCATGGTGTAAAACACACATTTCAACCCCTCTGCTTGAAACTGAAATTCACAGTTTGACAACTTTGTTCAGACTGTGCCACAGGCGCTGGTGTAAATGTACCGTATGAGTGTGAATACTCACATGCAATCTAATCAGGCAGTCACCATGGGACAATGGAATTTAACATTCATGCGACACTTATAATTTCACAGGACTCCAAATCCACCAATTCGATCTTTATGGATGTGTCTGTCTGCTCTTGAAGTAATTTTTGTCACTTTAACACATGCACCGCCTGAGACGGCCAGTTGTGTCAGTGTTTAAGCAGTTGCCGTGGGAGACAGGTGCCGTTGTCTTATGGGGTGTGTGTGTGTGCGTGCATGTGCGTGTGTGTGTGTGCATATACAAGTATGCAGGAATATGTCAGGGCTTGGGGACTATGTAAACTGTGAAATAGACCCTGTGCACCAGTCACACATCCCTGTTGGTTTATGGTCTGACACTGGCCCAATGGCATACCTCTCATTGTCACTGGAGCGATCATATCTCATATCAAAACATCACAGGGCCAAATCACTGTCTCAGGCCTGTGTAGCCACCTGTACCCCATGGGCCTGTTTAAAGGATCCCCAAGGGCCCCAGAGGTACGCCTGCCTGCTTGTAAAATAGGTGAAGATATGTCTACCCTGACAATGAGATGTTGTGGGTCACATACTGCAGCTCTCACAAGCAGCCAGACAAATGGCCTCCAAGTCTATTTTAGGTCATGCAGAGCAACTGAACCCAAGGCCCACAGTATTGGACACCTTTTTATATGTTAGGCTACTACTAAATCTCCAAAATTATGGAAGTTCATATTTTGATATTTTGATATTTATGCCCAAAATACACAAGACAAGTTGACAATAACTCAATTGTGCATGTAACATGCATAATACCAACAACAAGTGGCCTACTCCTTTTTTTTGGAACTATTATAGTGTCCACTGATAACTTGACAGCTTTTGAGTAATATTTGTTTGCTTAGCCTTGTTAACCCCTCTCCTCTCTAGTCAGTCTCTGTGCTTAATGGGGAGGCTGGAACAGGCTCTCAGTGGGATCCCGAAGTGCGTCGGATTGTCTGCCGGGCTGTGTTTAGATAAGGCAGCATTCCCATTGTCTCTGATGGGCCGGCGAGGCTGAGGTATGCCTCCATTCTCTGGAAATAGAAAGACAGTTGAGGGCCTCCATACCCCGGGCAGGGCCAGGTGCACAGACAGAGACTTAACACAATGAAAGAGAGACCATTGTTTGGAGACAGGGGGTAATGGCAGAGGTACTGTATCTCAACCAAACGAGTTGCTAAAAGACTGATCATGTTATTGTTGCCTGTGTGGGCAATAGCTGCTAAGTAGGAGGGGGCATGGAGGGAGCTCTCACAGAGGAATGATTGAGGCTTTGGCCTGCGTGACCGTCTTTGTGTCTCCTCTCTGATAAATTGATTGCTAAACTTGAGCTTCTACAGTTGATGCCAGCTTTTGTAGGCAATCACTGGGCGATTACAGAAAAATTATCAGGCGATCAAATGTGCAATAGAAAATGTACTGCCACCACAGTGTCTCTGCTGCTAGGTTTTGCTTATCTACAATGGAAATGTAAGCGAGTGGATTTTGTATTCTTCTTACTAACAGAAAAGGGGAAGAAAGGGGTAAGAGTGGATCAACAGGTCTTACTTTTGTTATTGTGTAATTGTGTGCATGTGTGAGCGGGAGAGAGAGTGAGAGAGAGACAAAGAACATGTGTGGTGTTTAACACTGCTGAATGTAATGCACTCGTAAATCCCAATCTCTTTCCATCCCTCTGTCTTAACCACATGGCATTCTGTGTTTGATGATCTAAAACAACTGTGGCCCTTCAGAACATCCCAGCTCTGATTCCTGGGATTCAGGTCTTGTCGTGATGTCCCAGATGACTCCACTGGCTCTCCACATTGAGATCACCTTACTGTTGGGCCAGTAACCACACAAGCATACAGTCTATAATCAAAATATGGGCATTGAGAGTACGTTCACTACATTAAAACTCCCAAATTGTTTTGGTAGAGTATTTTCTGGATGTAAGGAGAGCTGTTGTTTTCAGGACTCAGCTGTTGCATTGGGATGCAGTGTGGGCGGCACTACAGAGAGGCATGCTGGGAGGGTCCATGCTACACTACAGAACATTACATACAGTGTTTTAAAGCAACACCGGTGGACTTTTGGGATTCATCCCTCTCATTTGTTATCGGCATGTCAGCTTTTTTTAAACTGACAGAGTACACAACACAGCCACGACTACTCTAAAGTGTACAGGAGGTTGGTGGCATCTTAATTGGGGAGAACGGGCACGTGGTAATGACTGGAGCGGAGTAAGTGGAATGGTAACAAATACATCAAACACATGGTTTCCATGTGATTAATGCCATTCCATTAGCTCTGTTCCGGTCATTATTATGAGCCGTTAAATCTGGCCTGCTAAATCTAACGGATTCCCAAGAATGATATAAAGAATTATGGAAAAAAGTACTTTGGAGTACTTTAAATGAAATTATGGGTAGAAAGACAAATTCAACTCCATCTTTCAGATGGCTTATTCATCACAAAACCATTTGATGTTGCCAATTATCTTAATGATTACTTCATTGGCAAAATGGGCTTACGCAGGAAATGCCAACAATGAACAGTGAGCCATCGTATTCATGCATAAAAAAACAAATAATGAAAGAAAAGCATTGCAAGTTTGAATTTTGTAAAGTTAGTGTGGGAGAGGTGGAAAATGTTTTGTTATCGATCAATAATGACAAACCTCCTGGCATTGACAACTTAGATGGAAAGCTACTGAGGATGGTAGCTGACTCTATAGCCACTCCTATCTGTCATATCTTTAATCTGAGCCTAGAGGAAAGTCTTTGTCCTCAGGCCTGGATGGAAGCCAAAGTAATTCTGCTACCCAAGAATGGTAATGCAGCCTTTACTGGTTCTAACAGTAGACCTATAAGCTTGCTGCCAGCTCTTAGCAAACTGTTGGAAAAAATTGTGTTTGACCAAATACAATGCTATTTCTCTGTAAACAAATTAACAACAGACTTTCAACATGCTTATAGGGAAGGGCACTCAACATGTATTGCACTGACACAAATGACTGATGATTGGTTGAAAGAAATTGATAATAAGAAGATTGTGGGAGCTGTACTGTTAGATTTCAGTGCAGCCTTTGATATTATTGACCATAAACTGTTGTTGAAAAAACGTATGTGTTATGGCTTTTCAACCTCTGCCATATCATGGATTCAGAGCTATCTATCTAATAGAACTCAAAGAGTTTTCTTTAATGGAATCTTCTCTAATGTCAAACATGTAAAGTGTGGTGTACCACAGGGCAGCTCTCTAGGCTCTCTGGCATTAAACAAAGCATGTGTGTCCATGTATGCTGATGATTCAACCATATATGCATCAGCAACCACAGCTAATGAAGTCACCGAAACACTTAACAAAGAGTTGCAGTCTGTTTTGGAATGGGTTGCCACTAACAAACTGGTCCTGAACATCTCTAAAACTAAGAGCATTGTATTTGGTACAAATCATTCCCTAAGTTCTAGACCTCAGCTGAATCTGGTAATGAATTGTGTGGCTGTTGAACAAGTTGAGGAGACTAAATTACGTGGCGTTACCTTAGATTGTAAACTATCATGGTCAAAACATATAGATTCAATGGTTGTAAAGATGGGGAGAGGTCTGTCCGTAATAAAGAGATGCGCTGCTTTTTTGACACCACACTCCAAAAAGCAAGTTCTGCAGGCTCTAGTTTTGTGTAATCTTGATTATTGTCCAGTCCTGTGGTCCAGTGCTGCAAGGAAATACCTAGTTAAGCTGCAGCTGGCCCAAAACAGAGCAGCACATCTTGCTCTTCATTGTAATCAGAGGGCTGATATAAATACTATGCATGCCAGTCTCTCTTCGCTAAGAGTTGAGGAGAGACTGACTGCATAACTTCTTATTTTTATAAGAAACATTAATGTGTTGAAAATCCCAAATTGTTTGCATAGTCAACTTACACACTGTCAAGGTAGATGTAGGTGGGTGTGGTGGTGGAATCAAGCGCAGGACGCAGAACATTAGTCCAACAGACTTTAGTTGATGCACACGAACAAACAATCACAAACAAACGCCCTGAGGCGAAACTCCGCACGTAGGCGAAAATAACGGGCGCACTAACAGGTGCGACAAAAACACTCCAAACAATGGAGATATAGCTCAACCGAGCAAACAGTAGAAATCCAGCCTACCGGCACGACAGTAAAACAATCACACACAACACTAGACAAACACAACGAGAACTTATAGGACACTAATTACACTAAACGATAACAGGTGTACAACAATCAGACAAAAGCAAACGAACATAGAAACATGCAACGGTGGCAGCTAGTATTCCGGAGACGACGAACGCCGAAGCCTGCCCGAGCAAGGAAGAGAGGCAGCCTCGGGCCGAAACCGTGACAGTACCCCCCTTGACGCGCGGCTCCAGACGTGCGCCGACTCCGGCCTCGGGGACGACCAGGAGGACGCGGAGCAGGGTGCGTCGGGTGCCCACGATGGAATTCCGTCAGGAGAGACGGGTCCAAAATGTCTCTCCTCGGCACCCAGCACCGTTCCTCCGGGCCGTACCCCTCCCACTCCACCAGATATTGGAGACCCCCATCCGGCGTCTCGAATCCAAGATGGACCGCACGGAGTATGCCGGTGCCCCCTCGATGTCCAATGGGGGCGGAGGAGTCTCCCTGATTTCACTTTCTTGGAGTGGGCCAGCTACCACCGGCCTGAGAAGAGACACATGGAACGAGGGGTTAATACTCTTATACTCAACAGGTAGTTGTAATTTGTAACACACCTCGTTCAACCTTCTCAGGACTTTAAATGGCCCTACAAACCGCCGACCCAGTTTCCGACAGGGCAGGCGGAGGGGCAGGTTTCTGGTAGAGAGCCGGACTCGATCACCAGGTGCGTACACCGGTCCCTCACTGCGGTGGAGATCGGCGCTCGCCTTATGACGTCGGAGGGCCCGCTGCAGGTGGACGTGTGCAGCGTTCCATGTCTCCTCCGAGCGCCGTGCCCACTCATCCACCGCAGGAGCCTCGATCTGGCTCTGCTGCCAAGGTGCCAGAACCGGCTGGTAACCTAACACACATTGAAAAGGGGTTAGGTTAGTGGAGGAATGGCGTAGGGAATTCTGGGCCATCTCGGCCCAGGGAACGCACCTTGCCCACTCCTCCGGCCGGTCCTGGCAGTATGTTCTAAGAAACCTACCCACATCCTGGTTCACGCGTTCCACCTGCCCATTACTCTCCGGGTGGTAACCCGAGGTGAGGCTCACCGAGACCCCCAACCGCTCCATAAAAGCTCTCCAGACTCTGGAGGTAAATTGGGGACCTCGATCAGACACAATATCCTCGGGTACCCCGTAGTGCCGGAACACATGGGTGAATAGTGCTTCGGCGGTTTGCAGGACAGTAGGAAGGCCCGGCATAGGGAGCAAACGACAGGCCTTAGAAAACCGGTCCACAACGACCAGTATAGTGGTATTCCCCTGTGAAGGTGGAAGGTCAGTGAGGAAATCCACAGAGAGGTGAGACCATGGTCGTTGTGGAACGGGCAGGGGTAGTAACTTACCCCTAGGCAGATGTCTAGGCGCCTTACACTGGGCGCACACCGAGCAGGAGGAAACATAAACCCTCACATCCCTCGCCAACGTGGGCCACCAGTACTTGGTACTAAGACAGTGCACTGTCCGGCCGATACCAGGGTGTCCAGAGGAGGGTGACGTGTGAGCCCAATAGATCAATCGATCCCGAACCTCGAGCGGAACGTACTTCCGACCCTCCGGGCATTGAGGTGGACTAGGGTCGGTGCGTAACGCCCGCTCGAGTTCAGCATCGACCTCCCACACTACCGGTGCCACCAGACAAGACTGTATGGGAGTGGGCTCCACGGACCTCTCCTCCGTGTCATACCGCCGAGACAGTGCGTCTGCCTTACCGTTCTGTGACCCAGGGATGTACGTGATCTTAAATGTGAACCGGGTCAAAAACATATTCCACCTCGCCTGGCGAGGGTTCAGCCTCCTCGCTGCCCGGATGTACTCCAGGTTACGGTGGTCCGTCAAAATGAGGAAAGGGTGTTGAGCCCCCTCAAGCCAGTGCCTCCACACCTTTAGGGCCTGTACCACGGCTAACAGCTCCCTGTCCCCCACGTCATAGTTTCGTTCCGCCGGACTGAGCTTCTTGGAATAAAAAGCACAGGGGCGGAGTTTAGTTGGCGCGCCGGACCGTTGCGACAGCACAGCTCCTATACCGGCCTCTGACGCGTCCACCTCTACCTGAAATGGCAAAGAGGGATCCGGATGCGCCAGCACCGGAGCCGAGGTAAACAGGTCCTTCAGCCTCCCAAACGCCCTGTCCGCCTCGGCTGACCACTGCAGACGCACCGGACCCCCCTTCAAAAGAGACGTTATGGGAGCTGCCACCTGTCCAAAACCCCGGATAAACCTCCGGTAATAATTCGCAAAACCCCAAAAACTGCTGCACCTCCTTCACAGTAGTTGGCGTTTGCCAATTACGCTACGGCTGACACCCGGTCTACCTCCATCTTCACCCCTGACGCAGACAACTGATAACCCAAAAAGGAGACCGACTCCTGGAAGAACAGACACTTCTCTGCCTTGACATACAGGTCGTGCTCCAACAGTCTCCGCAACACTCGGCGCACCAGGGCCACATGCTCGACTCGGGTAGGCGAGTACACGAGAATGTCATCGATGTACACGACCACCCCCTGCCCCTGCATGTCCCTGAAGATTTCATCCACGAATGATTGGAAAACTGAAGGAGCGTTCATCAACCCGTATGGCATGACAAGATACTCGTAATGGCCCGAGGTGGTACTAAAGGCTGTCTTCCATTCATCGCCCCCCCTAATGCGCACCAAGTTGTACGCGCTCCTGAGATCTAATTTAGTGAAGAAACGCGCCCCGTGCAATGACTCCGTCATGGTCGCAATCAGCGGGAGTGGATAACTGTACTTCACCGTGATCTGATTGAGACCACGGTAATCAATGCACGGGCGTAATACTCCATCCTTTTTCTTCACAAAAAAGAAACTCGAGGACGCAGGGGAAGTGGAGGACCGTATGTATCCTTGTCTCAGAGATTTGTCTATGTACGTCTCCATAGCTCTCTTCTCCTCCTGAGACAGAGGATACACATGGCTCCGTGGGAGCGCAGCTCCTGCCTGGAGGTCTATCGCACAATCTCCCTGCCTATGGGGAGGCAACTGCGTCGCCCTCGACTTACTGAACACAATAGCCAAATCCCCATACTCAGGGGGAACGTGCAATGCGGGCACCTGGTTTGGACTCTCCACCGAGGTAGCCCCTACGGAAACGCCTAAACATCGACCCACACACTGGGCAGACCACTCCATCAGAGCCCTCTCCTGCCACGAAATAGATGGGTTATGGGTACTCAACCAGGGCATGCCCAGCACCACCGGATACGCAGGCGAGTCGATCAGAAATAGCTGGATCATCTCCTGATGACCCCCTGCGCACACATCCTAAGTGGCGCAGTGACCTCCTGATCAAGCCCGCACTCCAACGGACGGCTATCTAGGGCATGAACGGGGAAGGGAACGTCAACAGGGAGATGGGGAATCCCTAAGGCTAAACAAAACTTCTTATCAACAAAATTCCCAGCCGCGCCTGAATCTACCAGCGCCTTATGCTGGGAATGAGGTGCTACCTGTGGAAAACGCACAGATATACAGAAATGTGCAACAGAGAGCTCTGGGTGAGTGGGCGCCTACTCACCTGGAAGGACTCCCCAGTGCGGGACCTGTCGTCCTCTCCCCGAGGAGGCCATCCCCAGCACCTAGCCGAGGTGTGTCCTCCCCGACCACAGCTGGTGCAGGAGATGGACCCCCTCGTAAGCCGACCCCTCCTCTCTCTAGCGCCAGCGCCCCCGAGCTCCATGGGGCACGGCTCGGAGGCGCTGGAGGGTGAAATGGACGGACCCCCCTCGGAACGTCCGCGGGTAGCTAGCAGGGTATCCAGCCTGATGGACATGTCGACCAACTGGTCGAACGAGAGGCTGGTGTCCCTACAGGCCAGCTCCCTACGGACGTCCTCGCGTAGACTACATCGGTAGTGATCGATGAGAGCCCGCTCATTACACCCTACATCCGCCGCTAGGGTACGGAACTCCAAGGCGAACTCCTGGGCACTCCTCTTCCCCTGCCTGAGGCAGACCAGACACTCCCCCGCCGCTTTCCCCTCCGGGGGATGGTCAAACACCGCCCTGAAGCGGCGGGAGAACTCGTCGTAGGTGATGGTGTTAGCGTCGATTCTCCTCCACTCTGCGTTGGCCCATTCCAACGCCTTCCCGGAAGGCAGGAGATCAGGGCGGACACGCTCTCGTGTCCCGAGGGTGCCGGGTGCACGGTGGCCAGGTAAAGCTCCACCTGGAGAAGGAATCCCTGACACCCGGCCACGGTCCCATCGTAGACCCTCGGGAGCGAGAGTCGAACTCCTCTGGGCTCCGGAGCGGGAATGGGCTGAGTGGCCGATGGTGCGGCCAGGGAGGATGGCGGTGGAGGAGTCCCTCGGGTCTCCCAGCCTCGGATGGTGGTGATCACCTCCTGCAGTGCGGACCCCAACCGCAGGATCTGGTCATTCTGTTCGCGGACCCTGTCCTCCAACGTCGCCTGTGCTGCTGCGGCTCCTGCTGATTCCATCGAGTATGGTGTGTGATTCTGTCAAGGTAGATGTAGGTGGGTGTGGTGGTGGAATCAAGCGCAGGACGCAGAACGTTAGTCCAACAGACTTTAGTTGATGCACACGAACAAACAATCACAAACAAACGCCCTGAGGCGAAACTCCGCACGTAGGCGAAAATAACGGGCGCACTAACAGGTGCGACAAAAACACTCCAAACAATGGAGATATAGCTCAACCGAGCAAACAGTAGAAATCCAGCCTACCGGCACGACAGTAAAACAATCACACACAACACTAGACAAACACAACGAGAACTTATAGGACACTAATTACACTAAACGATAACAGGTGTACAACAATCAGACAAAAGCAAACGAACATAGAAACATGCAACGGTGGCAGCTAGTATTCCGGAGACGACGAACGCCGAAGCCTGCCCGAGCAAGGAAGAGAGGCAGCCTCGGCCGAAACCGTGACACACACAGCTCTGACACACACACTTACCCCACCAGACATGCCACCAGTGGTCTTTTCACAGTCCCCAAATCCAGAACAAATTCAAGAAAGTATACAGTATTATATAGAGCCATTATTGCATGGAACTCCGTTCCATCTCATGTTGCTCAAATAAACAGCAAACCTGATTTGAAAAAAACAGATAAAGCAACACCTCACGGCACAATGCCTCTCCCCTATTTGACCTAGATAGCTTGTGTGTATGTATTGATACAGTGGGGAAAAAAAGTATTTAGTCAGCCACCAATTGTGCAAGTTCTCCCACTTAAAAATATGAGAGAGGCCTGTAATTTTCATCATAGGTACACGTCAACTATGACAGACAAAATGAGAAAAATAATTCCAGAAAATCACATTATAGGATTTTTTATGAATTCATTTGCAGATTATGGTGGAAAATAAGTACTTGGTCAATAACAAAAGTTTCTCAATACTTTGTTATATACCATTTGTTGGCAATGACACAGGTCAAACGTTTTCTGTAAGTCTTCACAAGGTTTTCACACACTGTTGCTGGTATTTTGGCCCATTCCTCCATGCAGATCTCCTCTAGAGCAGTGATGTTTTGGGGCTGTCGCTGGGCAACACAGACTTTCAACTCCCTCCAAAGATTTTCTATGGGGTTGAGATCAGGAGACTGGCTAGGCCACTCCAGGACCTTGAAATGCTTCTTACGAAGCCACTCCTTCGTTGCCCGGGCGGTGTGTTTGGGATCATTGTCATGCTGAAAGACCCAGCCACGTTTCATCTTCAATGCCCTTGCTGATGGAAGGAGGTTTTCACTCAAAATCTCACGATACATGGCCCCATTCATTCTTTCCTTTACACGGATCAGTCGTCCTGGTCCCTTTGCAGAAAAACAGCCCCAAAGCATGATGTTTCCACCCCCATGCTTCACAGTAGGTATGGTGTTCTTTGGGTGCAACTCAGCATTCTTTGTCCTCCAAACACGATGAGTTGAGTTTTTACCAAAAAGTTATATTTTGGTTTCATCTGACCATATGACATTCTCCCAATCCTCTTCTGGATCATCCAAATGCACTCTAGCAAACTTCAGATGGGCCTGGACATGTACTGGCTTAAGCAGGGGGACACGTCTGGCACTGCAGGATTTGAGTCCCTGGCGGCGTAGTGTGTTACTGATGGTAGGCTTTGTTACTTTGGTCCCAGCTCTCTGCAGGTCATTCACTAGGTCCCCCCGTGTGGTTCTGGGATTTTTGCTCACCGTTCTTGTGATCATTTTGACCCCACGGGGTGAGATCTCCCCAGATCGAGGGAGATTATCAGTAGTCTTGTATGTCTTCCATTTCCTAATAATTGCTCCCACAGTTGATTTCTTCAAACCAAGCTGCTTACCTATTGCAGATTCAGTCTTCCCAGCCTGGTTTCTGGTGTCCTTTGACAGCTCTTTGGTCTTGGCCATTGTGGAGTTTGGAGTGTGACTGTTTGAGGTTGTGGACAGGTGTCTTTTATACTGATAACAAATTCAAACAGGTGCCATTAATACAGGTAACGAGTGTAGGACAGAGGAGCCTCTTAAAGAAGAAGTTACAGGTCTGTGAGAGCCAGAAATCTTGCTTGTTTGTTATTGACCAAGTACTTATTTTCCACCATAATCTGCAAATGAATTCATAAAAAATCCTATAATGTGATTTTCTGGAATTATTTTTCTCAATTTGTCTGTCATAGTTGACGTGTACCTATGATGAAAAGTACAGGCCTCTCTCATCTTTTTAAGTGGGAGAACTTGCACAATTGGTGGCTGACTAAATACTTTTTTTCCCCACTGTATGTAGGCTACGTGTGCCTTTAAAAAAATGTTAAGTTTCCTTGAGCTGTTCTTGTCTATTAATGTTCTGTATTATGTCATGTTTCATGTTTTGTGTGGACCCCAGGAAGAGTAGCTGCTGCTTTTGCAACAGCTAATGGGGATCCTAATAAAATACCAAATTCCAATACCAAATGTTTAAGCCATCAATGCAACACCTCTCGCCTTCCCACGGCAGGAGATAGTGCCATCAACAAAGATGGCTGCCTCTTAAACCAAGATTTCCATGTAGGACTTTGTTTTCTCCTATCGTCACCATGGAGCCTTGCACCCTCACACATGAGAACATTTTAACCCTGTAATTTGTGTATTCTCTCTGTTTGTACTGTGCCTTGAGCTGAGGAAATAAAAAATGTATCCCAATCTCATTTCGGAAACTTCTTCAGTACTGCTGTGGCTACAGCACTGGAACATGAAAGTGTGCTACTATGCCTGTTCAACAATAGATATTTCCAACAGTGAATCTTTTATTCTGAAATGCTGGACTCCGGCTTTATCTATTCTGGGACACTTTGAACCCCCCCCCTCCCCCTCCCCCCTCTCTGCACTCATACAAGGCACCATATCCTCCTCTGCTCCTCTGGACTGAAGGTCAGGTCCACTGGGGCCAGAATTTTTTATGTAGAAGTGTTTCCGAAACATATTCTATTCTTATTTACAATAAAAGTGACTCCAAAATGACACAATACATTATTTACCATGCATTTCTATTCGGCACAACATAATCCAAAAAACAACCAAAACAAACTGCAAATGCATCCAACAAGTTTGTTTGAGTCACAAGCTTGATGTAGTCATTGTGTGCTAGGAATATGGGACCAAATACTAAACTTTTTACTAAATTTAATACACTATAAGTGAATTTGTCCAAATACTTATGACACCTTCAAATGGGGGGACAAGATACATAAAGTGCTTTCATTTCTAAAGGGTAAAACACATATGTATGAAAATACCCTCAAATAAAAGGTGACATTCTGCACTGCCACTTCATATACAACATTTGATCTCAAATCCAAAATGCTGGCGTATAGAGCCAAATGTAAAGTTTTAGCTTCACTGTCCAAATAAATATGCAAGGGAGTGGATATAATAGTGATAAGCAGGGGCACAACTTTGGTTTTATAAGTGGGGGGTGGCATTTGTTATTTTTTATTTTAAATCCAGGCGGATAAACACTCCAAACAGCCTACCCGACCGCTCGGAGGCGTCCACATGGTCCTAAAGCACACCGTTGCCTCAATTTGTATCACATTCCAATGATAAAACTTGGGGGGACAAAAATGCAATTTCAGAATGTGGGGCATGTCCCCCCGTCCCCATGAAAGTTGTGCCCCTGGTGATATGTGTGTATTCTGTAAAATATAGGCCTACCTGACAATTGCTTTCACATGTAATAATAACTGTAAATAATTGTTAATAAACTATTTAACTGTAAATAACTATGAGTTAACCATTGTGTAATAAGACAATTATATAGAATAGATTTCAGGATGACACTTTTATAGACCTGTCTGCTCACAATTGCATTTTCACTTTTTATACCCCTTAAACGGATTATCACTAAAAATGTATTGTGTTTCAGTCTAGCTAAGGGCAATTATGCATTGTCATCCTGCATGGTTGTCAAGTAGATAGTTGTTCCACAGCTGACAATGACTCCAAAGTTTTAAAAAGCATGCTCAATCATATTGTATTTCTGTCTACCACATCTCCGTGTGTACCCTACATAAAATAACACAGCTATAAAAATAGCCCTTGAGTTAGCGCAAATATAAAAACGTTGCTTTCCTTTTGTGTAAATTGAGACACGAGGTCACCACCAATAGGAGATGGAGGAGGTGGCATATGCTAATTACGGACGAATCTACTCTGACAGTGACCTTGAGAAAGACAATAAAACGCGCACAAACCTCTCATAATAGTATTCCTGTTGTGTGCACACTGAGGTCTGTTTACAACGTCCAACTCGTCTGTTTTTTTTGTGTTTTTTTATCACTATGCACCTGTACCATATCCATGTGTAGTTGTTTCTCATGTTACATTTTTAATACAATAATTTATTTATTCTTGCTAAAATATGTATCTTTATATTTCTGTTCTGCTTAAACAACTTTTTAATATATTGTCAAGAACGGATATACTCGCTACATTATGCGCGAATTGTAAATGTTTTCCTTTGAGGGCGCTTTTGGTTTGTTGATGTTTATTTCCTACATATGTCCAAACGAAACTTTTTATGAATAAGGAAAGAGCTAATTCACTTAAATGTGATGCAAAAAAGAAACAAAACAATACAAAGGAGAAGTCTCTCCTGTCAGTGCGTCGGGTGCTTCGTCTGCGTGTGGAGTTGCCAGTGCCATCATGTCCCGCATTGACGCGAATGAGTTCCGAGAGGCTGGTCCTTTTCTACGAAAAACTGACCTGGAGTTGCTGGCTGCGCAAACCATCGCGTCTGATGGTAAAACGCGAGCATGGGGTTCCAGACGAAAAGGAGGCTTACATTGAGGTTGAGATCAAGGAGCTCGACCGAGACAACGTTATCGTTGAGACCAAAGATAGAAGGGTGAGTGCTGCGCTCAGGGATTTGACACTACAGTTGACTCACAGAAAATATTACCATGCATCAAGCCTTCATTTCTTTGCAAGTGTTTATAGATAAAATAAAATACTACTAATAAATACAATATAATCATTTATTTTGATACATCATTATGAATCGTTTTTAAGAATAAAATGGAATATAGTTTGCAGTGACTGAATATGATAAGACAACATACCCAGAATATATATGACAACAGATGCAGGCCTCCCCATTTCACCCTTGCCCAATGCCCCAGTCTCACAATTGCCTCTTCCTCCTTCCTCTCCAAAACTCGACAGTCTCTTACAGTGAAAGAGGAGGACATCCAGCAAATTAATAATCTTAAGTTTGACATGATAGAGGACATGGCCATGCTGACACTCCTCAACAAGGCCTCTGTGCTCTGTAACCTGGCAGGCGCTACACCGCCTGGATTATCTACGTGAGTGATCCCACAGGGGCAATGGAGGGGTGGGACAGTTGTAGTAGCCAGAACCACATGTCAGTCCGTTTTTAGGTCATATGAAATGAGACTGTCAGTGACTGCCCCCATCCTTCTGTTATTGAGCAGTTGGGTCTTTTGGGGAATAACTTGATTCAACTTTATGTCAGTGGTATTGAAACTATAGCCCAGGTGTAATGCAATGCATGCTTCAACTCTCTCTCCACAGACCTACTCTGAGCTGTTCTGTGTGACAGCGAACCCATACAAATGGCTGCCTGTCTACACCGCCACTGTTGTCACTGCCTACAAATGCAGGCGCCACGCCAAGGTCCCACCCCACATCTACTCCATCGCAGACTACGCCTATAATGACATGCTGTGTAGTAAGTCACTCAGCACAAATAATACTCACACTCCTCCATGTCATCAGAAACCTGATGCTTTCCATTAGAAGTCATGGCAGTGCACACAAACTCCAGACAGTAATGGAATATGACGTGACTCAAGTAAAGCTTTACCAAAATCCTTATTAATTGTGACGTAGTACTACTACTATTACACAAGCCTTTCCTAACAGCTTACTCTTTATCATATTTTTTAAAAATATTTTAGTCATTTAGCAGATGCTCTTATCCAGAGCGACTTACAGTTAGTGAGTGCATACATTTTCATACTGGCCCCCCATGGGAAACGAACCCACAACCCTGGCGTTGCAAGCGCCATGCTCTACCAACTGAGCTACAGGGGACTACATAACTGAACAGATCGTGAGAATGAGTCCATGCTCATCATGTAAGTAAAAACCCAAATCCATGTCAGAAAGCTGTGCTCTAATTCAGGGGCGCAACTTTGGTTTTAGTAGTGGGGGGGACATAAAAAAAAAATATATATATATAATATCCAGTCGGATAAACACTCCAAACAGCCTACCCAACCGCTCGGAAGTGTCCTCATGGTCCTAAAGCACACCGCTGCTTCGTTTTGTATCACATTCCAATGATAAAACTGGGGGGACAAAAATACAATTTCAGAATGTGGGGGGGACATGTCACCCCCGTCCCCAATGAAAGTTGTGCCAATGCTCTAATTACTGTTACAGTACACACTCTATAGTTTGCTGGTATTTCACATACTACTACTACTAAAGCAGAAGTAACAGTAAGTTACGTTGTGACGTTCGCCTTGTCACTGTATGAGCAATTTACAGTATTCTAGGCCATCCAAACACAGCCACTGTTATAGCATTGCTATACAAAACAATATACAGTGGGGAGAACAAGTATTTGCTACACTGCCGATTTTGCAGGTTTTCCTACTTACAAAGCATGTAGAGGTCTGTAATTTTTATCATAGGTACACTTCAACTGTGAGAGACGGAATCTAAAAAAATAATCCAGAAAATCACATTGTATGATTTTTAAGTAATTAATTTGCATTTTATTGCATGACATAAGTATTTGATAACCTACCAACCAGTAAGAATTCCGGCTCTCACAGACCTGTTAGTTTTTCTTTAAGAAGCCCTCCTGTTCTCCACTCATTACCTGTATTAACTGCACCTGTTTGAACTCGTTACCTGTATAAAAGACACCTGTCCACACACTCAATCAAACAGACTCCAACCTCTCCACAATGGCCAAGACCAGAGAGCTGTGTAAGGACATCAGGGATAAAATTGTAGACCTGCACAAGGCTGGGATGGGCTACAGGACAATAGGCAAGCAGCTTGGTGAGAAGGCAACAACTGTTGGCGCAATTATTAGAAAATGGAAGAAGTTCAAGATGACGGTCAATCACCCTCGGTCTGGGGCTCTCAGGAGATCTCACCTCGTGGGGCATCAATGATCATGAGGAAGGTGAGGGATCAGCCCAGAACTACACGGCAGGACCTGGTCAATGACCTGAAGAGAGCTGGGACCACAGTCTCAAAGAAAACCAGTAGTAACACACTACGCCGTCATGGATTAAAATCCTGCAGCGCACACAAGGTCCCCCTGCTCAAGCCAGCGCGTGTCCAGGCCCGTCTGAAGTTTGCCAATGACCATCTGGATGATCCAGAGGAGGAATGAGAGAAGGTCATGTAGTCTGATGAGACAAAAATAGAGGGATGAGTACAACCCTAAGAACACCATCCCAACCGTGAAGCATGGAGGTGGAAACATCATTCTTTGGGGATGCTTTTCTGCAAAGGGGACAGGACGACTGCACCGTATTGAGGGGAGGATGGATGGGGCCATGTATTGCGAGATCCCTGCTGCAGTGTGTGCAAAACCTGGTCAAGACCTACAGGAAACGTATGATCTCTGTAATTGCAAACAAAGGTTTCTGTACCAAATATTAAGTTCTGCTTTTCTGATGTATCAAATACTTATGTCATGCAATAAAATGCAAATTAATTACTTAAAAATCATACAATGTGATTTTCTGGATTTTTGTTAGATTCCGTCTCTCACAGTTGAAGTGTACCTATGATAAACATTACAGACCTCTACATGCTTTGTAAGTAGGAAAACCTGCAAAATCGGCAGTGTATCAAATACTTGTTCTTCCCACAGTACCAGTCAAAAGTTTGGACACACCTACTCATTCCAGGGTTTTTCTTTATTTTTTACTATTTTCTACATTGTAGAATAATAGTGAACACATCAAAACTATGAAATAACACATATGGAATCATGTAGTAACCAAAAAAGTGTTAAACAAATCAAAATATATTTCATATTTGAGATTCTTCAAAGTAGCCACCCTTTGCCTTGATGACAGTTCTTTAATGGAAGCTGGTTGAGAGAATGCCAACAGTGTGCAAATCTGTCATCAAGACAAAGGGTGGCTACTTTGAAGAATCTCAAATATATAATATGGAATCATGTAGTAACCTAAAAGGTGTTAAACAAATCAAAATATATTTTAGATTTTAGATTATTCAAAGTAGCTACCCTTTGCCTTGATGACAGTTTTGCACACTCTTGGAATTCTCTCAACCAGCTTCATGAGGAATGCTTTTCCAACAGTCTTGAAGGAGTTCATTGCTTGTGATGGACTGTTGTTTCTCTTTGCTTATTTGAGCTGTTCTTGCCATAATATGGACTTGGTCTTTTACCAAATAGGGCTATATTCTGTATACCACCCCTATCTTGTCACAACACAACTGATTGGCTCAAATGCATTAAGAAGGAAAGGAATTCCACAAATGAACTTTTAACAAGGCACACCTGTTAATATTAAATGCATTCCAGGTGCATTCCAGGTATATTTTCATTTGTTTAACACTTTTTTGGTTACTACATGATTCCATATGTGTTATTTCATAGTTTTGATGTGTTCAGTATTATTCTACAATGTAGAAAATAGTACAAATAAAGAAAAACCCTGGAATGAGTAGGTGTGCCCAAACTTTGGCCTGGCTTTTATTCCACTTTATATGCTTATTCTGAACACCTGTCCCTTTCATTTCAGCTCAACAGCTTTGAGCAGCTGTGCATCAACTTCCCCAATGGGAAACTGCAACAGTATTTCAACCACTACATGTTCATCCTGGAGAAGGAGGAGTACAAACGGGAGGGCATTGAGTGGACCTTCATCGACATCGGCCTCGACCTACAGGCTTGCATTGACCTCATAGAGAAGGTATGGTGAACTACCACTTCTCAAAGACATTACACTGACATCCCACCTCAGATGAGTTATTGAACCTAAGGATGTGTTTGCTTGCTGATATGTTTTATGATAGGATCCTGTATCTGTATGCAGGCTTTGTTTTATGTACTGTACTGTATTTGATTGCATGATGCATCTCAGATTCACTACATGTATGTTAAGTTGTTTCTCCAGCCCCTGGGGATTATGTCCATCCTTGAAGAGGACTGCATGTTCCCGAAGGCGACAGACAACAGCTTTAAAGCCAAGATGTACGACAACCACATTGGAAAGTCAGCTAACTTCCAGAAGCCGCGACCCGATAAGAAGCTCAAGTACAAGGCTAACTTTGAGCTGATGCACTACTCTGGAGTGGTAAGTGTGTAACAATGGTATAATATTGTATTACTTTAGATAGTGTTATTTGAGATAACCTCCATAATGACGTCTTAGCAAAGTAATAATATTTTTTCAATTTTTACTGTTTCCTTTCGCAATATAACAATACAATTGGCACAAAGCAATCAAATCAAATCCAATGTATTTATAAAGCCCTTTTTACATCATCAGATGTCACAAAGTGCTTATACAGAAACCCAGCCTAAAACCCCAAACAGCAAGCAATGCAGAAGGAGACAAACAGTACAGAAGATAGAAAAGGAAAAAAACGTTTCATTTTTCACCCACAACTCTCAATATTACTCTTTTGTTAGTAGTTAGAGCAACCTTTAGCCACATGAGCTTCTAAATCCATCAATATCAGTGATATTCAGTAAAAGCAGAGCAGGGTTTGCAAGTGTTGTGTTACCCAGAGTATCTCATTTCTATACCAGAAAACCATGTGTCCTCCTATTTTCAATTTAGTGTGCATAGTAATTATCTTGCACTGTATATGAAAATAGAAACCATTAAGACGTTAATGGTTGACTTCATCCTGACACTCCAGGTACCATACAACATCATTGGCTGCTTGGATAAAAACAATGACCCGTTGAATAAGATGGTGGTGTTGTGCTTCCAGAAGTCCTCCAACAAGCTGCTGGCCTGCCTCTATGAGAACTATGTTGACTCTGACCCAAAGACTGGAGGCAAGGAGAAGAGGAAGCAGGCTGCCTCGTTCCAGAGTGTATCACAGCTACAGAAGGTGAGAGGGACAACTTCATCTGTTGGCAAGTTGCTCACAAAGTAAATCATATAGCTAATATAATCATCAATCAATCAAATTCATTTATAAAGCCCTTTTTACATCAGCAGATGTCACAAAGTGCTATACAGAAACCCAGCCTAAAACCCCAAACAGCAAGCAATGCAGATGTAGAAGCACGGTGGCTAGGAAAAACTCCCTAGAAAGGTAGGAACCTAGGAATAAACCTAGAGAGGAACCAGGCTCTGAGGGGTGGCCAGTCCTCTTCTGGCTGTGCCGGGTAGTCATCAGGCCAGGTCATCAGGCCAGGTAGTCCTGATCCTAGGGCTCAGGTTCTCCGGGAGGAGAGGGAGAGAGAGAGAGCGAGAGAGAGAGAGAGAGAGAGAGAGAGAGAGAGAGAGAGAGAGAGAGAGAGAGAGAGAGAGAGAGAGAGAGAGAGAGAGAGAGAGAGAGAGAGAGAGAGAGAGAGAGAGAATTAGAAGGAGCATACTTAAATTCACATAGGACACCAGATTAGACAGGAGAATTACACCAGATATAACAGACTGACCCTAGCCCCCCGGCACATAGACTATTGCAGCATAGATTATACTTTATCTATTAGACAGTAAAACTGTACAAGTAATTACAGTATAATAAACAACCAGAAAGGGCATAGCTAGTTAGGCAATGATGCTGATTCTACATTGAGAGATCATGTATCCAGTGCTGAGAATGAGACAGTTAAGACTTGCAGTGATGTTTAGGGAAATTATCACATGAACATCACTTTAAGTCTGTGCTGGCTCCACTCTCATATACATCACATACGGTTTCCTCCCTGAAGTCAATGGAAGAGCTTCAGCTGTGCACAACAACTGAAGGAGTGAGGGAGAGCATATTTTCATTAACTGCTGCAAGAACTCAGATATTGACGAGTTTATTTAGAAAACGCTATATCCACAAATCTTTCACATTTGTGTTTTTTCATCAGAAATGATTGCTTATGGGTACCTTCATGTGTTTGTAAAATATTCCTCTTCTCAGACTTTTAATTAATAGATTTTAGATGTGTATGAAAATGTGTTTTTTTGCAAAACGCTATATATCCATTGTTTAGCTGGAATGGAATGTTTGTATCCTGTATATTTGACTGTGATATGTGGTTGTCTCACCTAGATACATGCACTTACTGTAAGTCGCTCTGGACAAGAGCATCTGCTAAATGACTAAAATGCCAAATGTAAATGTTTTACTTACAGATCTCATACTACTGTATTGAATTATGTATCATTTGAACATTTCTTTATTAAAAATATAGTTAATTATTCCATTTGACTGTGTAACACCTAGCAGTACTACTGGTTTTTCTGAGAGGTGGCTATATAGCATGTCGCTAAAAAACATGATTATTTGTCTCTCAGAAACAAAACCATCAAGTGATAGATTTTAAACAAATACTTGTCTGTCATTGAACAACCCCATGCCATGATTAGAAAAAATCTATTTAATAACTTATTTAAATAATAAAAGCAAATTTACAAACGTTTCTTAAAATGGTTATATAGCGTTTTGGAATGAAACTCTTCATTTGCTGATGTTGTAATCATTGAAACTACATTGAACAACATTCCTATCGTCAATGCTCACTTAGGTTTTCATTCTTTCCGTCTGTTGTGTGCTCCTCTGTCTGCAGGAGAATCTGAACAAGCTGATGACTAACCTCCGCTGCACTCACTTTGTCCTTTGCCTTATCCCCAACGAGACCAAGACTCCAGGTACAGCATTCACCTGAGATCCAAGG
The DNA here is from genome assembly GCF_020615455.1 of Coregonus clupeaformis. Classification (NCBI taxonomy): domain Eukaryota; kingdom Metazoa; phylum Chordata; class Actinopteri; order Salmoniformes; family Salmonidae; genus Coregonus; species Coregonus clupeaformis. Next base: position 31,175,820 of record NC_059201.1, on the reverse strand, counting down.
AAATCGTAGGAACATATGTTATTTACTGTAAGTGCTCCAGAGTGCGTCTTCTCCTCTCTGATTGATAACTCCCTCTCCCCCGGTCCTCTGCAGGGATCATGGATGCCTTCATGGTGCTGCACCAGCTTCGCTGTAACGGTGTGCTGGAGGGGATCTGCAGGAAGGGATTTCCAAACCGCATCATCTACGTAGAGTTCAAACAGTGGTGAGTGTGATAACACACTTTCATTCCCACAACACACACATAAAAATACATTTGGAATCAATCATATACAATACAACGTTTTTCTTTTACACACAGCCATCGCATCCTGAACCCACATGCCATCCCTGATGATGTGTTTGTGGACAGCAGGAAAGCAACAGAGAAACCACAACCAGTACAAGTTTGGACACACCAAGGTAGGAGGCTGAGGCTTCACGTGTGTGTTTTGTCAATTAATCACGTAAACACACATTATATCTATAGGCAAATGAAGTTGTATTTGATCTTCCTGATTGGGTCTGGGTGTTCTCCTCCTCTAGGTGTTATTTAGGGCAGGTCTGCTGGGGCTGCTGGTGGAGATGAGGGATGAGCATCTGGCCAAGGTCCTCACGCTGCTCCAGGCTGTCAGCTCAGGATAGAGCTCCAGAATGTGATGGCCAGGAGGTAAGAGATCATGGCTTCATTTGATTTGATAATCTCAAGTGCTCTAGTAAAGTACCTAAATGAAGTCAGTTGTCCTAGAGTATTAGGGAGGTACTGTATTATCTCTTAGGAGTGCAGGAGTGTTGTGACAACATAATGGAACAATTCCGTAACACTTCATAGGAATATAAAGACATCAGTAAAAACAAACCAACTTCTCCACCAGTTGCTTCCTCCAACAGGCTCAATAGTAATATGATCAGTTTCAGTTTGTGATATATTATACCTTTGTGCACACTCCCATGTTCTAGTATGTGTGGAATGCAAGGGCAATGTTAGCAGCGTGTGTGAGGCGTGTGCTTGTCCATGTATGGTTACCGTGCAAATGTGTGGCCCCCATGTTAATATTGACCCCATTCCCCCCTCGCTCACACACATTCCTCCCTACCCCTCTCCCCTCTATGCTCTCCCTAAATTAAACAATGCTGACTGTGTCCTTAGAGCCAGGTGGTGACATGTGTCAAGTAGCAGCTGCTCGGGCCCACCCTATAAAGACCCTGCCTGCCCCGTGGCCCCTGGCCTCTTTTGTCCCAGGCGCCTGCAGTTCTAAGTGAGCACATAGATGGGATATGTGGTGGGTGACAGAGGATTAAAGCCTGCCGTCTGACAGAAGGCTTTAGTTTCTAAATAAACACAAGAGACCCTCACCTTTGAGAGTGCAGTGAGCACGGAGTCACGTCTGAAATGCAATCATACTCATTCCACAGCCACCACCCATTCACCCTGCTACCCCTGACACCCTGCCTGACCATGGCCCTGCACTCACTCAGGCACACATTCACAACTCTGACAGGAAGTGCCTGACCAGGTTGCAAAAATGTATTGTATCTAGTTGCATATCTATAGGTGTGAGACACCATCCTTATTTTGGAAATCTTCAGCCTGTGGTTTTGGTTGATCCAACACATGAAACATTTAGAGCTCTTTTTTCATGATTGATGCCAGATTGCATAATGTGTTCCTGCTTGAATTATAAGGGAACTCACAATTATGATAGGGCTTTTTTTTCAGGTTGAAGGCTGTATCTGTTTATTGTTCAAACTTTATTTTAAAACCAAGGAATAATTTCTGGTTACAAACTCACCACAGCTTGTAAATGACCTAATCCGACTCATGTGCAACCTTTAATTCTGTCCTCTACTCACTTCCTGTTTCCAGGGAGGCTCTGATGACCATCCAGTGGAACATCCAGGCTTTCAACGCGGTGAAGCACTGGCCGTGGATGAAGCTCTTCTTCAAAATAAAGCCTCTGTTGAAGAGTGTCGCCACAGAGAAGGAGATGGCCAGGCTGAAGGAGGAGTTGGCCAGGCTGAAGGAGGCCCTGGAGAAGTCAGAGGCCAAACGTAAAGAGCTCAAGGAGAAGCATGTCAGCCTGATCCAAGAGAAGAATGACCTCTCTCTGCAGCTGCAGGCAGTAAGTACCCACAGACTGACGGGGATGCACGCATTTACTACCTCCTACAGCATGGTACCAGTAGGGCTCCAATGTCACCTCCCATCTCTCCCTCTCTTTCCCATCTCCCTGCAGGAGCAGGATAACCTGGTGGATACAAAGGACCACTGTGACCTCCTGATCAAGGCTAAGATCCAGCTGGAGGCCAAGGTCAAGGAGATGATGGAGGGTCTGGAGGACGAGGAGGAGATGAACGCCGGCGTGCTCGCCAAGATGCGCAAGCTAGAGGACGTGTGCTGAGCTGAAGAAGGACATTGATGACCTGGAGATCACCCTGGCCAAGGTGGAGAAAGAGAAACACGCCACCGAGAACAAGGTGAGGAGATCAGAGGGTCACAGAGAAGGAAAGGACACTGAGCCACAGTCAGTGGGTGATGATGTCATAGTCATCTTGTCCTGTAAAGCGGAAGAGATTCGTCTTAATTTCAGATGACACAAACAGTTGCAACAGTGGCCCTGACTTCATGTAATTTATTAATCAGGTCAGCCTCAAAACTCCACCCAACTGAAACGTCTGAAAAAAGTAGAGATGAGAATGAGATGTGCATAGCTGAGGTCCCTCCAGGTGAAAAACCTGATTGAGGAGATGGCAGCTCTGGATGAAAGGAGAAGAAGGCCCTGCAGGAGGCCCACCAGCAGACACTGGACGACCTGCAGGCTGAGGAGGACAAGGTCAACACGCTGTCCAAGGCCAAGGCCATTTTGGAACAGCAAGTGGACGACGTGAGTTTACACACAAGCAACTATAACTCCCATATCCAACCTCACTGAAATGAAAATATATATAAATTAAGAGGAAGTCATTTTTGTTTCGATACATTGCCACATCATATTGCCTGTTATTAGATTTCTTAGTTTTACATTTTGTCCAGCCACCTAAACTTTGACATTCCCCATAATCTTCTCCAAAACAGTAGGAAGGCTCTTTGGAGCAAAAGAAGAAGGTGCGCATGGACCTGGAACGGGTCAAGTGCAAGCTGGAGGGGGACCTGAAGCTATCCATGGAGTCTGTCATGGACCTGGAGAATGACTAGCAGCAACTTGAAGAGAAGCTGACCAAGTGAGAACAATCTACTTGATTGAAGACTGATCAGTTCTATCGTCAATGTTCAATAAAAAAATATTAATGTAACCTACTCTTCTTTCGAATCAGGAAAGACTTCAACCAGATCAGCACTAAGATTGAGGATGAACAAGCCTTGACCATTCAGCTCCAGAAAAAGATCAAGGAATTACAGGTATGAATGGACAACTGGGTCTAGAAATACTGACAGCGATTTCTCATGAATATAATACAATACTATTACATTTCTCAATACATTACAAAGATCATAGACCACAAGCTAAAAACATCCATTGATCTCTACGTCTATGCCCATGTCTTCTCCCAGGCTCGTATCGAGGAGCTAGAGGAGGAGCTGGAGTCTGACCGGGCGTCCCGGGCCAAGGTGGAGAAGCAGTGGGGCGACGTGGCCCGGGAGCTGGAGGAGCTCAGGGAGTGGCTGGAGGAGGCCGGGGGCACCACCTCCGTCCAGATCGAGATGAACAAGAAGCGCAAGTCGGAATTCCTGAAGATGCGGCGTGATCTGGAGGTGGCCGTGCTGCACCACGAGGCTACAGCAGCCACGCTGATGAAGAAACACGCCGACAGCGAGGCTGGGGGAGCAGATCGAAAGCCTGCAGAATGTCAAACAGGAGATAGAGAAGGAGAGGAGCGAGGCAAATATGAAGGAGGACAATCTGGCGTCCAACATGGAACAGCTCTCCAAGTGCAAGGTAGAGAGATAAACATGAACACACACACACACACACACATACACACACATGCACACACATGCACACATGCACACACGCACACACCTGTTCAGAAGTATGTAAAGTATGTGTGGGCTGGTTCTGCAGCTGATCAAATGTGTATTTCAAGGCTAACGCTGAGAAAATGTGTTGTCTGTATCAGGACCAGAGAAGCGAAGCCAAGGCCAAGGTGGAGGAGCTCCAGAGGCAGCTCAATGACACCAACACCCAGAGAGCCCGCGCTCAGGCCGACCGTGGTGAGGCCCTGTCCTAGATCATTACAGAGACAGAATGTGTAAAACCAAGGGTTCCATTTAAAATCCCCCTTCCCTGACTGACTGGTCTCCCACTCTCTCCCCCACCCCTGTAGCTGAGTTCGACAGAAAGCTGGAGGAGCGGGAAGCCCTGGTCACTCAGCTCCAGCGTACCAAGAACTCCTTCAAACAGAATGCTGAGGAGCTCAAGAAGCAACTGGAGGAGGAGAATAAGGTTTGTGTCAGTTCTAAGGCCAGCATTCCATGTCAGCAGCCCTATACTGTAGTGGAGTGCTTATTCAGGATTGGGAATGATAGTATTCCTGGTGCCAGCATCAGTCTGGTAGCTACAGTGGGGAAACAAAGTATTTAGTCAGCCACCAATTGTGCAAGTTCTCCCATTTAAAAAGATGAGAGAGGCCTGTAATTTTCATCATAGGTACACATCAACTATGACAGACAAAATGAGAAAAAATAATCCAGAAAATCACATTGTAGGATTTTTTATGAATTTATTTGCAAATTATGGTGGAAAATAAGTATTTGGTCAATAACAAAAGTTTCTCAATACTTTGTTATATACCCTTTGTTGGCAATGACACAGGTCAAACGTTTTCAGTAAGTCTTCACAAGGTTTTCACACACTGTTGCTGGTATTTTGGCCCATTCCTCCATGCAGATCTCCTCTAGAGCAGTGATGTTTTGGGGCTGTCGCTGGGCAACACGGACTTTCAACTCCCCTCCAAAGATTTTCTATGGGGTTGAGATCTGGAGACTGGCTAGGCCACTCCAGGACCTTGAAATGCTTCTTGCGAAGCCACTCCTTCGTTGCCCGGGCGGTGTGTTTGGGATCATTGTCATGCTGAAAGACCCAGCCACGTTTCATCTTCAATGCCCTTGCTGATGGAAGGAGGTTTTCACTCAAAATCTCACGATACATGGCCCCATTCATTCTTTCCTTTACACGGATCAGTCGTCCTGGTCCCTTTGCAGAAAAAACAGCCCCAAAGCATGATGTTTCCACCCCCATGCTTCACAGTAGGTATGGTGTTCTTTGGATGCAACTCAGCATTCTTTGTCCTCCAAACACGACAAGTTGAGTTTTTACCAAAAAGTTATATTTTGGTTTCATCTGACCATATGACATTCTCCCAATCCTCTTCTGGATCATCCAAATGCACTCTAGCAAACTTCAGACGGGCCTGGACATGTACTGGCTTAAGCAGGGGGACACGTCTGGCACTGCAGGATTTGAGTCCCTGGCGGCGTAGTGTGTTACTGATGGTAGGCTTTGTTACTTTGGTCCCAGCTCTCTGCAGGTCATTCACTAGGTCCCCCCGTGTGGTTCTGGGATTTTTGCTCACCGTTCTTGTGATCATTTTGACCCCACAGGGTGAGATCTTGCGTGGAGCCCCAGATCGAGGGAGATTATCAGTGGTCTTGTATGTCTTCCATTTCCTAATAATTGCTCCCACAGTTGATTTCTTCAAACCAAGCTGCTTACCTATTGCAGATTCAGTCTTCCCAGCCTGGTGCAGGTCTACAATTTTGTTTCTGGTGTCCTTTGACAGCTCTTTGGTCTTGGCCATAGTGGAGTTTGGAGTGTGACTGTTTGAGGTTGTGGACAGGTGTCTTTTATAGTGATAACAAGTTCAAACAGGTGCCATTAATACAGGTAACGAGTGGAGGACAGAGGAGCCTCTTAAAGAAGAAGTTACAGGTCTGTGAGAGCCAGAAATCTTGCTTGTTTGTAGGTGACCAAATACTTATTTTCCACCATAATTTGCAAATAAATTCATTAAAAATCCTACAATGTGAATTTCTGGATTTTTTTTCCTCAATTTGTCTGTCATAGTTGACGTGTACCTATGACGAAAATTACAGGCCTCTCTCATCTTTTTAAGTGGGAGAACTTGCACAATTGGTGGCTGACTAAATACTTTTTTCCCCCACTGTACATCACCTAGTTGGTGTGCTTAAAAGTATGACTGACCTTTCCTCCTTCCACCATCTTGGCACTATCTCCACTATCATTGTCTTCAGGCCCATGCGTTCCAGTCCTCCCGCCATAACTGTGACCTGCTAAGGGAGCAGTATGACGAGGAGCAGAAGGCCAAGGCTGAGCTGCAGCTAGCCCTGTCCAAGGCCAACGCTGAGGTGGCCCAGTGGAGGACCAAGTATGACACAGATGCCATCCAGATGACAGAGGAGCTAGAGGAGACAAAGTGAGTGAGACTTCTGAGGTCTGCATACAATGACATTTGAATAACAAGTCTTTACACTCATCTATATAAGTTTTAAAACCTGGTATAGTAACTGAATCCATGAAAAGGTGAAATTCACCTTTCAGCAGGACAATAACCTAAAACACAAGGCCAAATATACACTGGATTTGCTTACCAAGACGACATTGAATGTTCCTGAGTGGCCTAGTTACAGTTTGACCTAAATTGGCTTGAAAATGTATGGCAAGACTTGAAAATGGCTGTCTACCAATGATCAACAACCAACGTGACAGAGCTTGAAGAATTTAAAAAAGAATAATGTGCAAATATTGTACAATCCAAGTGTGCAAAGCACTTATAAACTTACCCAGAAAGACTCACAGCTGTAATCGCTGCCAAAGGGGATTGTAACATGGATTGACTCAGGGGTGTGAATACTTATTTAAATGAGATACAGTGGGGAAAAAAAGTATTTAGTCAGCCACCAATTGTGCAAGTTCTCCCACTTAAAAAGATGAGAGAGGCCTGTAATTTTCATCGTAGGTACACGTCAACTATGACAGACAAAATGAGAAAAAAAAATCTAGAAAATCACATTGTAGGATTTTTAATGAATTTATTTGCAGATTATGGTGGAAAATAAGTATTTGGTCAATAACAAAAGTTTCTCAATACTTTGTTATATACCCTTTGTTGGCAATGACACAGGTCAAACGTTTTCTGTAAGTCTTCACAAGGTTTTCACACACTGTTGCTGGTATTTTGGCCCATTCCTCCATGCAGATCTCCTCTAGAGCAGTGATGTTTTGGGGCTGTCGCTGGGCAACACGGACTTTCAACTCCCCTCCAAAGATTTTCTATGGGGTTGAGATCTGGAGACTGGCTAGGCCACTCCAGGACCTTGAAATGCTTCTTACGAAGCCACTCCTTCGTTGCCCGGGCGGTGTGTTTGGGATCATTGTCATGCTGAAAGACCCTGCCACGTTTCATCTTCAATGCCCTTGCTGATGGAAGGAGGTTTTCACTCAAAATCTCACGATACATGGCCCCATTCATTCTTTCCTTTACACGGATCAGTCGTCCTGGTCCCTTTGCAGAAAAACAGCCCCAAAGCATGATGTTTCCACCCCCATGCTTCACAGTAGGTATGGTGTTCTTTGGATGCAACTCAGCATTCTTTGTCCTCCAAACACGACGAGTTGAGTTTTTACCAAAAAGTTCTATTTTGGTTTCATTTGACCATATGACATTCTCCCAATCCTCTTCTGGATCATCCAAATGCACTCTAGCAATCTTCAGACAGGCCTGGACATGTACTGGCTTAAGCAGGGGGACACGTCTGGCACTGCAGGATTTGAGTCCCTGGCGGCGTAGTGTGTTACTGATGGTAGGCTTTGTTACTTTGGTCCCAGCTCTCTGCAGGTCATTCACTAGGTCCCCCCGTGTGGTTCTGGGATTTATGCTCACTGTTCTTGTGATCATTTTGACCCCACAGGGTGAGATCTTGCGTGGAGCCCCAGATCGAGGGAGATTATCAGTGGTCTTGTATGTCTTCCATTTCCTAATAATTGCTCCCACAGTTGATTTCTTCAAACCAAGCTGCTTACCTATTGCAGATTCAGATTCACTGGCTGTAACCAGTGGTGTAAAGTACGTAAGTAAAAATACTTGAAAGTACTACTTAAGTAGTTTTTTGGGGGTATCTGTACTTTACTATTTATATTTTTGACAACTTTTACTTTTACTTCACTACATTCCTAAAGAAAATAATGTACTTTTTACTCCATACATTTTCCCTGACACCCAAAAGTACTCGTTACATTTTGAATGTTTAGCAGGACAGGAAAATGGTCCAATTCACGCACTTATCAAGAGAACATCCCTGGTCATCCCTACTGCCTCTGATCTGGCAGACTCACTAAACACACACACTTCGTTTGTAAATGATGTCTGAGTGTTGGAGATAGCCCCTGGCTATCCGTAAATTTAAAAAATAAGAAAATGGTGCCGTCTGGTTTGCTTAATATAAGGAATTTGAAATGATTTATACATTTACTTTTGATACTTAAGTATATTTAAAACCAAATACTTTTAGACTTTTACTCAAGTAGTATTTTACTGGGTGACATTCACTCTTACTTGAATCATTTTCTATTAAGGTATCTTTACTTTTACTCAAGTATGACAATTGGGGACTTTTTCCACCACTGACTGTAACACAACAAAATGTTGAATAAGTCAAGGGGTATGAATACTTTCTGAAGGCACTGTATGTATTCAACAGGAAGAAGCTGGTGACACGTCTGCAGGAACCTGAGGAGTCTGTGGAGGTGTCCAACACCAAGTGCTCTTCCCTGGGGAGGACCTAGTGATGGACCTGGTGAGCTCCAATGCTGCAGCCTCCGCCCTTGACAAGAAGCAGCGCAACTTTGATAAGGTGAGCCATAGGACGCTATCATGGGTAATGTGAACTACTGAGATATGCTGTCAACTTTATGACATCCTGTTTCTGAGTAAGGAACTCAACTGGAATGACCTCGTTGGAAGAAATAGCAATTTAGGTTGTTTTGAACCTAAATGTAATCCAGGCAGCGGCAATATAATTACTAAAGAGGTGAACTACTGATTTCAGGTGCTGGCTGAGTGGAGGCAGAAGTATGAGGAGTGCCAGTGTGAGCTGGAGAGCTCTCAGAAGGAGTCCCGCAACCTGAGCACTGAGCTGTTCAAGCTGAAGAACTCCTACGAGGAGGCCCTGGACCACCTGTAGACCACCAAGAGAGAGAACAAGAACCTTCAGTGTACGACCACCTCACACATCTGATTAACTCAGACTATAGTCATTGGTCCATGCTACATGAGTTTAGCCATTGAATTACATTGTAGCCAAATTAGTACTTTCTCCCCTCAAACCCCCCATACTGTGTCAGTATAAAAGATATTCCAATGAATGTTCATTAGTTGAGAATTTCACATCAATCTTACATGGTATGGAAACGCAAACTGAAAGGCCTTTTTGTTCCACTAACCCTGTGCTTCTCAATTATTTTATGTTACGCCCCCCCTAGGAAGAAGTAAACATTTCGCGCCCCCCAACTCTCCGCCACGACTGTAGTATCATTTGTCTATAAAATTGTTAGAAGTACACCTCTGCATAACATTGTATCCTTATTAACATTTAAAAAAAGAAAGAAATATAGATCAACTTACAACAAATAATAACTTTATTAACATTGTTTTTTAGTCTGTAACAGAAAATACTTAAAGTGCATCAATTTGCCTGAAATAAATAAATAAATAAATCCTTATTTAAACTGTAAACATTGTCACGATCGTCTAAATAAGCGGACCAAGGCGCAGCGTTGCGAGTGAACATGATGACTTTTAATTAGAAAAGCACGTCAATACAAAACAAAAGACGAAAGTGAAGTCCAATAGTAACAAAGACTAAACTTGGAACAAAAACCCACAACCCCAAGGTGAAAACACACAGTATAAATATGGCTCCCAATCAGAGATAACGAGCCGACAGCTGACACTCGTTACCTCCGATTGGGAGTCATCAACCAAACATAGAAAAAACAACCTAGACTAACCAACATAGAAATACACCCAAGTGAAATGAACAACCCTGGCTCAAAAATAAAAGTCCATAGAGCCAGAGTGTCACAGTACCCCCCCCTAAAGGTGCGAACTCCGGGCGCACCAGCATACAGTCTAGGGGAGGGTCTGGGTGGGCGTCTGTCTATGGTGGCGGCTCAGGCACTGGTCGTGGTCCCCACCCCACCATAGTCACTACCCGCTTGTGTAACCTCCTCCACATGACCACCCCCCAACTAAACCCCACAGGATTAAGGGGCAGCACTGGACTAAGAGGCATCACCAGACTCAGGGGCAGCACCGGACTAAGGGGCAGCACCGGGCTAAGGGGCAGCACCGGACTAAGGGGCAGCACCGGGCTAAGGGGCAGCACCGGACTAAGGGGCAGCACCGGACTAAGGGGCAGCACCGGGCTAAGGGGCAGCACCGGGCTAAGGGGCAGCACCGGACTAAGGGGCAGCACCGGGCTAAGGGGCAGCACCGGGCTAAGGAGCAGCACCGGGCTAAGGGGCAGTACCGGACTAAATGGCGGATCCTGGCTGGCTGGCTCTGGCGGATCCTGGCTGGCTGGCGGATCCGGGCTGGACGGCTCTGGCGGATCCGGGCTGGACGGCTCTGGCGGATCCTGGCTGGACGGCTCTGGCGGATCCTGGCTGGACGGCTCTGGCGGATCCTGGCTGGACGGCTCTGGCGGATCCTGGCTGGACGGCTCTGGCGGATCATGGCTGGACGGCTCTGGCGGATCCTGGCTGGACGGCCCTGGCGGATCCTGGCTGGACGGCTCTGGCGGATCCTGGCTGGACGGCTCTGGCGGATCCTGGCTGGACGGCTCTGGCGGATCCTGGCTGGACGGCTCTGGCGGATCCTGGCTGAACGGCTCTGGCGGATCCTGGCTGGACGGCTCTGGCGGATCCTGGCTGGACGGCTCTGGCGGATCCTGGCTGGACGGCTCTGGCGGATCCTGGCTGGACGGCTCTGGCGGATCCTGGCTGAACGGCTCTTGGCTGGCTGACGGATCTGGCTGCTCATGGCTGGCTGACGGATCTGGCTGCTCGCGGCTGGCTGACGGATCTGGCTGCTCGTGGCTGGCTGACGGATCTGGCTGCTCATGGCTGGCTGACGGATCTGGCTGCTCATGGCTGGCTGACGGATCTGGCTGCTCATGGCTGGCTGACGGATCTGGCTGCTCATGGCTGGCTGACGGATCTGGCTGCTCATGGCTGGCTGACGGATCTGGCTGCTCATGGCTGGCTGACGGATCTGGCTGCTCATGGCTGGCTGACGGTGCTGGCTGGGCGGCTGGCGGTGGAGGCGGACCCCAGCCTCGGAGAGTGGTCATCACCTCCCGCAGGACGGTTCCCATCTGCAGGAGCTGCTCTTGCTGGACCCGAACCTGGGCTTCCAGTCTTGTACGGGCTGCGTCGGCTCCTGCTGATTCCATCGCTGGTGTATGATTCTGTCTGGCGGAAGGCTCTAACGGCTCCTGTCTGGTGGAAGGCTCTAGCGGCTCCGGTCTGGCGGACGGCTCTGAAGGCTCATGGCAGACGGGCGGCTTTGCAGGCTCAGTACAGACGGGCGGCTTATGCAGCGCTTGGCAGACGGGCAGTTCAGGCGCCATAGGGCAGACGGGCAGTACAGGCGCCGTTGAGCAGACGGGCAGTTCAGGCGCCCAAGCCATGTGCCCCCCCAAAAAATTTTTTTGGGGTTGCCTCCCGTCCTTCCGACGATGGCCCTGCTGCTGTCGTTGCTCCTCTCCTGCCAGGTTCTCCCCCTTCATCGCCCTCCGGTACCGGACGGCCTCCTCCTGCGTTATCTGTCCCCAACCGAGGAGGACATCCACCAGCGTTTTCTCCTTACCCGGCGCTTCCTCCCCAAGAAATGTTTGGGTAGTACTCCCGGGCTTCCAGCCTTGCCTCCGTGCTTCCGCCTCATACCACCTCCTCTCTGCTTTAGCTGCCTCCAGCTCTTCACGAGGGCGGTGATATTCCTCCGGTTGTGCCCAAGGACCCTTTCCAGCCCGTATCTCCTCCCATGTCCACGAATCCCTTGGAGGCGTCCATAAATCCTGTGTAGGTAGGTCCTGTTGCCGTTTGTTACGCTGCTTGGTCCTCTTGTGGTGGGTTTTTCTGTCACGATCGTCTAAATAAGCGGACCAAGGCGCAGCGTTGCGAGTGAACATGATGACTTTTAATTAGAAAAGCACGTCAATACAAAACAAAACAAAAGACGAAAGTGAAGTCCAATAGTAACAAAGACTAAACTTGGAACAAAAACCCACAACCCCAAGGTGAAAACACACAGTATAAATATGGCTCCCAATCAGAGATAACGAGCCGACAGCTGACACTCGTTACCTCCGATTGGGAGTCATCAACCAAACATAGAAAAAACAACCTAGACTAACCAACATAGAAATACACCCAAGTGAAATGAACAACCCTGGCTCAAAAATAAAAGTCCATAGAGCCAGAGTGTCACAAACATTTTTTGACCATTTGATACTGAAAAATAAAATATATAATCAATAAATAATAATACAGTCAAATTGATCAGCAACATGAACTCAGGAGCACAATATATGAAACACTTTGACCTATAAAACAAAAATGAATAAAACAATGTGCTGATTAAAAAAAAAATCTAAATGAGGAAGTCAGGATTAATGGCTACAATGAGCACGTTTTGCAGTGCACAGCTTTTCGAAGCAGGGTTTGAAGCATGATACTGCAACTCTCAGCTCCTGCTCAATGTTTAGCTGGGACCTGTACTTGGTCATCAGTGCAGCAACAGCAGAGAAGCCAGTCTCACAAAGATAAGATGTTGCAAAAGGAAGAAGAATGCCCATGGCCCTCTGCCCTAAGAGTGGATACTGCCTCTCTACACTCAGCCAGAATTCACTCAGTGTCTGTGATGTGAACCACAGTCTCAATGTGGAGTCAGACGTCATATCAATGAACTGGTCCTCCTCTGCAGAGCTGAAACCAGTTGGAGCTGGTGCATTGAAAGGATCTCTCACCCAGTCATATTGGGAACTGTTTTCAGGGAAGTACTTTTTAAAGAATCCCATCAGTGATGAAATATGCTCCTTAATATATGGAATCACTGAGGTGGCATCATAGTCAGTAGTGTCAACAAATTCATGCAGGTTCTCGAATGAATCAGTATTTCCTTCATCAAGTTGCCTGCCCCACATTGCAAGCTTTCGAGTGAAAGAGCTGATCTTGTCTGTGACCTGAGGGAGGTGTTTATCTTTCCCTTGAAGCTGTAGATTTAGTTAATTTAGCTTTCCATATATGTCACTCAGGTAGGCCAGTTTTGCCAGGAAGTTCTCATCACTAAATTTTTCTGCGAGGTCATACTTGTGCTCCTGCTCCGAAAACATTCTTATCTGCTCTCTGAACTCAAAAACTCGGGACAAGACTTTTCCTCGTGACAGCCACCTTGCTTCACTGTGAAACAGCACAGCTTGATGTTCAGCTCCCATCTCCTCACAGATAGCAGAGAAGACTCTTGTTTTTAGTGGTCTGGTGATTGGGGTGTAATGTCTTTAAGTGACGCCTTAATTTATTTGGCTTCATGCTGTCCGCTGCCAACATTTTTAGACACAGTAAACATACCGGTCTTTCCTCGTCTCCCACCGTAGTCACAGTGAAGCCAAGCACTACATACGCTTCGTCATATTTCCTCGTCTTAGCTTTCGGGAGACTTACGTTTGTCTCATTATCTCCGTCTCTCTCCGCCATTCTTTTCATCCCTGTTAAATATTTTTCCATGGTGTCTCTTAAGGGTTTGTTATCTGCACTTCATATCTCCTGCTCTGTGCTGTGTGCTCTTGTTCGGTGCAAAAAAAAACTACTCCCTGCGGCAAAAAAAAGCATGTTCCCCGGGGTCACACGCGCCCCCCCTGGCATCGCTCCGAGCACCCCCAGGGGGGCGCGCCCCACTATTTGAGAAGGACTGCACTAACCCCACTGTCCTCTTCCTCCCCACCTACAGAGGAGATTGCTGACCTGTCTGATCAAATCAGCCAGGGAGGGAAGACCATCCATGAGCTGGAGAAGATCAAGAAGGGTCTGGACATGGAGAAGAGTGAGATCCAGGCTGCCTTAGAGGAGATGAAGGTAAGTCTCTGTTCCGCTCTTTCTCTCTGCCTCTTTAACTGTACTGAAACTATTGTGTGTATTTTCTTTGGATAATATTCTGATCTTTCTCTTTCTCTTTCTCTTCCTCTCCCTCTCCCTCTCCCTCTCCCTCTTTCTCTCTCTCTCTCTCTCTCTCTCTCTCTCCCTCTCCGTCTCTCTCTCTCTCTCTCTCTCTCTCTCTCTCTCTCTCTCTCTCTCTCTCTCTCTCTCTCTCTCTCTCTCTCTCTCTCTCTCTCTCTCTCTCTCTCTCTCTCTCTCTCTCTCTCTCTCTCTCTCTCTCTCTCTCTCTCTCTCTCTCTCTCTCTCAGGGCACTCTGGAACACGAGGAGAGTAATAGTCTCTGTATCCAGCTGGAGCTCAACCAGATCAAGGACGACATCGACAGGAAGCTGGTGGAGAAGGACGGGGAAATCAACAACCTCTGGTGAGGTTCAAAAGGCTTCTTAACAGCTTCTACCCCCAAGACATAAGAGTCCTGAACAGCTAATCATGGCTACCCAGACTATTTGCATTGTCACCCCCACCCCACCCCCTCTTTTACGCTGCTGCTACTCTCTGTTTATTATCTATGCATAGTCACTTTAACTCTACCCACATGTACATATTACCTCAATTACCTCGACTAACCTGTACCCCCTGTATATAGCCTCCCTACTGTTATTTTATTTTACTGCTGCTCTTTAATTATTTTTTTATATTTTTTTACTTATCTATTTTTTACTTCACTTATTGTTCTTAAAACTGCATTGTTGATTAAGGGCTTGTAAGAAAGCATTTCACTGTAAGGTCTACACCTGTTGTATTAGGCGCATGTGGCAAATAACATTTGATTTGATTTGATTTGAGTTCAATTACCATGCAGTTAGAAAACATGTCAAGGGTTGTACAGGCTCTGGTAGCTATCTCTCCTTTTAGTATCAGAGGCAAGGAATGTCAAGGAATGTCCCCCCCCCTTTCTAACTCTCCCCATTTTTTGCTCTGTTTCACCCTCCCTCTCCCCATCCCACGCGCCCCAGCCGGTATCTGAGGAAGAAGATGGAGGGGGACCTGAACGAGATGCAAGTGCAGCTGAACCACGTCAACAGGCAGTCCACTGAGTCCCAGAAAGTACTGCCCCAACTACAGGTCCAGATCAAGGCAAGTCCTTCAGCAGCCAGTCTGACAACTCCACACTCACTTATGGCCTCTGTGACAATGTCCAGACAATGTACCTCTTGTTTGGTTTTTACAGTGCTTTGTATACACTGTAACAAACTCTTCAGACTAATTAACAAATTCAAGTTAGCTACTTGACTCATCCACACTTCAGATTGTTTGCCTGCTGGGTTATGTCAATAGCGTTCTGTACTGAACACTGTCTGTGTCCTCTGTAACCCCAGGACCTGCAGCTGGAGCTGGATGAGATGCTGCACCAGAACGAGGAGCTGAAGGAGCAGGTGGAGGAGCTCCAGGCCCTGCTGGAGCAGAACGACCGCACACGCAAACTGGCCGAGCACGAGCTGCTGGAGTCCACCGAGAGGGTCCACCTGCTACACTCCCAGAATACAGCGCTCATCAACCAGAAGAAGAAGCTGGAGAGTGACCTGTCTATGCTGTCCACTGATTTGGACGAGGCTTCTCATGAATGTCGCAACGCAGAGGAGAAGGCCAAGAAGGCCATCGCTGATGTAAGGGAGAGACCCAGAAATTCAGGCTAGAGTTACTTGTGGGTCTAGAGTTTCAATTAAATTAATTGCAGATTACAACGATCCTACATTGGAAAACTGGAGCCATACCACAAATCAAACTCTTCTCTCTGTCATTATCCAGGCGGCCATGATGGCTGAGGAGTTATTAAAAAAGGAGCTGGACACCAGCTCTCACCTGGAAAGGATAAAGAAGAACATGGAGCAGACCATTAAGGACCTGCAGATGCGCCTGGACGAGGCCGAGCAGATCGCCCTCAAGGGCGGCAAGAAGCAGATCCAGAAACTGGAGGGCAGGGTAAGAGTCCAGAGAGCAATCCATCTGTTCCTAAGTAACACCATGCATTAATTTCCAATCAATAGATTGTTGACATAATAGGCATGCTCAGGGTATTCCTATAGTGATTTAGCCCTTATGGTTAAACCATGTTTCTTTTATTAAATGTGTTTAATGGTATAAATGTTCATAAGGACAATGGTATACCTAATGATACATGACTACACCTACGAACCGAAGAGGACACAGCAATTTACTTGGTTAGAGTTCTTCACCTCTTCACCATTACTGAACAGTGAGTGTAGATCAGTGGTGTGACAGTGTCCTATTGACAGAGCTGGAGAATGAGCTGGAGTCTGAGCAGAAGAAGAGGCAGGAGTTCCAGAAGGGGGTCTGCAAGTACGAGAGGAGGATCAAAGAGCTCACCTACCAGGTACTGAAACACAGCACCTTCTTCATAACCATGGGGGAAATGTAGCAAGAGATCTGTGTCATACAGTTACCCCAATGTTATGATTTTGCCCCGCACTTCATTAGGTTCAAGTGATCATCTTAATGATGGATCATATTAATATTATATTATTTTTCTATGATATAGTGGTGTAGTGATGTAGTGATGTTGTAGTGGTGTAATGGTGTAGTGGTGTAGTGATGTAGTGATGTTGTAATGGTGTAGTGATGTAGTGGTGTAATGGTGTAGTGTTGTAGTTATGTAGTGGTGTAATGGTGTAGTGTTGTAGTTATGTAGTGGTGTAATGGTGTAGTGTTGTAGTTATGTAGTGGTGTAATGGTGTATTGTAGTGATGTAGTGGTGTAATGGTGTAGTGTTGTAGTTATGTAGTGGTGTAATGGTGTAGTGTTGTAGTTATGTAGTGGTGTAATGGTGTATTGTTGTAGTTATGTAGTGGTGTAATGGTGTAGTGTTGTAGTGATGTAATGATATAGTGGTGTAGTGCTTCATGCTGCCCCCTGCTGTTTGTGTTTGTCCCTGCAGACAGAGGAGGACAGGAAGAACCTGGCAAGTCTGCAGCAGCTCATAGACAAGCTGCAGGCCAAGGTGAAGAGCTACAAGAGGCAGGCTGAGGAAGCAGTAAGTCCCCATACCATTTCCAGTTTACTGTTGTGTTACTGCATGGAATGTGGGTCTGTTTCCAAATGACCTACAGTGGTATGATCTAGTTCCCTGCTCTCTCTGATCTGTCCATCTGTCCTCTCCCCTCAGGGGAACAAGCCAACTCCAACCTGACCAAGTTCAGGAAGATCCAGCATGAGCTGGACGATGCAGAGGAGAGGGCTGAGATGGCCAAGACCACGTCAACAAGTAAGGTAAGGTGTGATATTATCACATAACATGTGGCTAACAATTCAGAGAAAATATTATTTTTGATTTGTAACATAAATCTCACTAGACTCAACCAGTCAGCTGAAGTTGGTCTGCTCTGGAGTATTTAGGGCATATAACTGAAACATATTTATCTTGTGTATTTCATCTTGCAGAGTAATCCAGAGGATAACTCCCCAACCAAAGATATCACAGCCAGCCAGCTGCAACAGTTGTGGTGTGACTGTGTGGGTGCAATATAGACCCAATAAAGACTTCTAAAAGCATTTATAGTATAATCTCATTACTGTCTGCCGTCAGTGTGGTGTGTAGAGATGCGTTGAGGAAAGGACGGGACACACCATAAGGAATGTCGGCTGTGCGCAGGAGTTTATCTGCTGGGTGTCGACAATAGCGATTCAACACATGGAATCTTCAGGAAATAGAACAAAATGGACACCTGACGTTCTGTGGTCAGAGGCAAGAGGACGGCTGCCTGCTGCGCATGGCCGACATTCGGTATTGTGTCCCGTCAATAAGACCACTGTGAACAAAATACACCACACACATATTCGAGAGGAAGTTGTGAGAATTTATTATGATTGTTATCATTATATTAAATTCACAAACAAGACTGTTAAATAAACAAATGAAGTTCAACATTAGATTAACAAAAAGGGTGGAAAATGGAATCCTAGGGGGAAGATGGTGGACTTTGAGTCAGGATTGAGTGGTGTGTGTGTGTAAGATAAGTCCAATGCACACTAAACACTTCCTAGGTACAGATGGCTCCAGTGTGATATTTTTGAATTACAAACAAGTGTTCATATGATTACCACCCCAATATCCAATGTCAAAGCAAAAGCTACACATACAAAAATGATTTGATCATGTTTCAGAAAACATGTTAAAGTCTAAATGATACAGGTTTGCTGATCAAATTTCTCTAGGTATACACACACCATCATGCTTTTTAACCCAGTCACTCAGTTAGACCACACACAGAGTCAAACAAAGGAAACTAATAAGGGTAGTACATTCAAATTCAAATAATGAAGCACCAATTAGAAATTTAATCAAAATATCAAGTCAGACCTTTAACTGTTTCTAAACATGTATTGGATGTAGAGTATGAAGCCTGCTTCTGAAGTGTCCTTCATTTCTTAGTGTGAAGCAAATCTGCACAAAACCAACTATATGTACAATGTTTCAACAATACATATTTATGGCTGTTAAGGAGGGCTAGTATTAGAAACAGTACTGTGCATTAGATTTTTAAAGTTAGATCTCGCAATTCATTAAGACCATATTTTTTAAGTAGGTCATCCACTCTGCACCAGATGCCAAATAAGAAAACGGACAATATGGGCTTCCACAGGCAATCATGTCTCTTGGTAGAGCGTGGAACATGCATGCAGTTCTCACGGTAAGTTCTGTTCCAAACACTAAAAGCAGAGAAAACTGGACACACAGGACGTAAATGGTGCTGAACCAGTATAACTTTTATGAACATTGCAGGCTCCATCCATGATTTACATCAACACAAGTCATCCACATGAAGTAGTGGTGAAGTGTAGGAAGGTAAAGAAGCCAAACGCTGTGAAAACACACATCATAGTAAAGCATGTGGTCATGTAGCACTACCAACTTTTTCCATTAGGGCAAACCAGATTATGAACAGATTGCTTTTATACATTCATTCAAGTGAACAATCAAAGAGGTTGAATATATATATTTTTTACATGATTAGTTCCATTTCGACACACTCTGTGAGTGACAAGTGGTTCAATCCATATGGTGCTGGGTTGAAGAATGAGGTAGCTCAATCATTAGTCATTTTCTTGGATTCTCGTTCTTTTGTTGGAGAGATGCAAAATGTTTACACAGCTCAGCATCCATTTCCACGGCAACGTCAGCACAGTCTAGCCATAGCAACATGACCACACCCATTCCCCCTACAGCCAATCACATTAGAGGTGACACCAAGCACAGAATCATCACACAAAGACGGATGAAGATTGTCAAAGTCTAGGCTTGTGGTGAGAGAAGAGAAGTCACGAGTTTAGTGGTCAACTGGGGGAGGAACAATCAAGTGATGCAGCACAGCGTGGCTGTTTGGTTGAAGGCCATTCATGCTTAGAGGTTTTAAGGAACCTTAGGGCGGCAGGTTGCATAGCGGTTAATAGCGTTGGGCCAGTAACATCTGTCGATGTGTCCTTGAGCAAGGCACTTAACCCTAATTGTTCCTGTAAGTCGCTCTAGATAAGAGTGTCTGATAAATGACTCAAATGTAAAATGGAACCGTTGTCAGAAGTGTCTGGGACAGAGAGAGTGGGTTTAAACACGAGAACCTGCATAGTTTATTATTCTATCAAACCACCTTTAATTTGATGGATACAAAGTCTGATACAAAATGAAAACAATGTATTTTTCATCACAATAAACAAAACAAGTGTTAAAATACAATAAACAATTAACACAATTACAACTGTGCAATTTTTTCTCTACAGTTTATTTAGAACTTAAATAAATTATCTTAACAAGACGCAAACAAAAATGTCTGAAAAACAGAAAGGAAAAATGTTCCTTGTCACTGGGTGAAGTCATGGATGGGTTGGCGGCATCTGGTGAGTGGTACTCCCATCCAAAGCCCCATCTCACCCACCACATGGCCCAATAGAACGTGAACCATCAACACATCCACAAGCTACCTGGACAGGCTGAGTAAAGCCACAAGCACTTGTCAACTAGATTCATCCTAAAAGAGACAGACTAACATCCATACAGATCAGTGAAGATGCTGTTCATTCAAAAGAACACTGGACAAGACTGATGCCACCTCTGCATTCAGTCATGATGAGCAGCCATCTGTGGCATTGTGTTGACAAAACTGCACATTTTAGAGTGGCCTTTTATTGTCCCCAGCACAAGGTGCAACTCTCTAATGATCATGCTGTTTAATCAGCTTCTTGATATGCCACACCTGATGGATTACCTTAGCAAAGGAGAAATGCTCACTAACAGGGCTGTAAACAAATTTGTGCACAAAATTGGAGAGAAATAAGCTTTTTGTGTGTATGGAACATTTCTGGGATCTTCTATTTAAGCTCATGAAACATGGGACCAACACTTTACATGTTGCGTTTATATTTTTGTTCAGTATATATCTCTCTCTCTCTATCTCATTTGTTGCATCGTATATATATATATTTTTCCATATATTTATGTAATATATAAAAGGTTCCATTTGATTTCACCTAAAGCAAACCACCAACAAAGGAGTATTTCAAGGTCCAATAAATGTATATTTATTTAATGTGGGGTATGAGACAGACAGACAGGTGCAGTCTCTCTTCTTCTCCTCCAAAGAGAAAAGGAGTGAAGATGCCCAGGATCGTAGAATCACCACTCTCATCTTCAGTAACGGCCTCCTGGCCAAGTTATAGACAGCATAGCGGCGAGTCGGTGTCCAGCCGCAGTCACATAGCACTTCCAGGTCGCTGGGTGACCCCTGATCTGGCTATGCTCTCTGGCGGGTGCATCACCCATGATAGGTGTCCATACCCCAGCAACCCCCCAAAAGCCCAGCCCAAACTCTCCTAGGGTTAATACTCCAGCAGGTCCCTGTCCAGGTCCATGAAGGGCTCATCTATGTAGCTGGCTATGGCACACAGAGAAGTCCTGTCTGACCCCAGCAGCACTGATACTGTCTCCTTCCAGTAGCTGAAGGGGATGCAGGAGCTCTGAGGGAGAGAACCAAACAGAGCGTTAGACTGGTGAAAGACAATTTCCCCAAAGAGGAGAAGGGGATGTGCGTTCATGGTTTTAAAAAATCCTGATGTTAAACTTTCCTCTGCCCGCAAACATCTAGAACGCCTACTCAGAAGACCCCCAGTCTCTGGGCAAAGACAGATCAGATTAACTCACTTCCCCACATTTTTCACCTTTTGAATTACATTTACGGTACATTTTAGTCATTTAGCAGACGCTCTTACAGTTAGTGAGTTAGTTCTCTTTTTTTTTTTTTTTTATACTGGCCCCACGTGGGAATTGTAGCTAGCTACATGCTCCATTAACCCCCTACACTCGTGGAAATGGTCCTATATGGATAGGGCTAAATTTAAATGTTTATAACAGAGGAACTATAAAAAGCATATGCATGACTATGGTAGCAATTGAAAGAGAACACTTTGGATATTATGGGGAAATTATCA
The DNA here is from genome assembly GCF_020615455.1 of Coregonus clupeaformis. Classification (NCBI taxonomy): domain Eukaryota; kingdom Metazoa; phylum Chordata; class Actinopteri; order Salmoniformes; family Salmonidae; genus Coregonus; species Coregonus clupeaformis. The sequence goes on along the minus strand of NC_059201.1, from coordinate 31,154,170 downwards.
GACCAAAAGGTGAGGACAACAGTTCACCTGACAAGACTGAATCCAAACATTACATTGTTGATTTTATGTGCATTTTACATTTACTGTACTTTTCACAGCATTTGTCAATAACGAAATCTGAAAATACCATAGATACATTCAGTAACATAAGTAAATTAATTGACATTTTGGAGTAGGTGCAAGATAAGACAAAACAATGACAAGGGTTTGAGTGAGAGGTCCAACTGGTGTCTCCAAGTGGCCACACACCTCTCCAAACTGTGCACAGTTCCTAAGTCATTTCAATGCACTTTTATGACTCAAGGAAAGAGCCTTCAACTTTAAGGTGCTTTTTTGAGCTCTCCTAGCTTTGCCATTGAGGAACTGAAGCAAGCACTCTTTTAGCTTTTTGTTTGGAACACAGCTCCTGCGTCCCAACCATCACACAATTACTGTTGTTTGCGCAATCCAAAAACATTCCATTATAAATTGCGATCTGGGTCAGTTGGTCATCATTTGAAAGCTTATTCTATTGCCAACATGGCTAGCTAAGTTATAAAATACGATCTTACAGTATTAGGCTTTCAAAAGGCACTTCAGACAAACAGGATGTAATTTTGGTGCACATAGAATGGAGTCATGAGTGCATTCAAGTGCGTGTTCCGTGGCTGATTTTCTTCACAATACGACAAACATATGCTAATTCTCTTCAGGACAACCCAGGGCATGACGCCATGTCATGCTTATAACTGTGGATCAAGCATAGCGATCATAAACATTAATAATGTACATGTTTTAAAATATGGAAATGTGAAGTGCACATTTGGACTCATGGGTGTGGTTTGCTTGTATGACATTGACATCAAAGCAGTGTTTCTTATAATCCTCAACGTCTCATCTTTCAGAAGACATTGACTCCTCTTGATTTACAGCAGTTCCCTCACTCAGGCAACAACAAATGTGTGTGCAAAAGTACCCTAATTAGCGGAAGGAATGGGGGCATCTTCTTGTCGTGCACGGTGCTCAAGTTTATTACGGCTGTCAGTCAAAACCCATCCAGTGATGTGAAGCGAAGAGCCTGAGCCCTGACGTCATGTATAGGATGTTACTGTACCAGCTACTGCATTCCAATTTAGGCACGTACAGTGGGGGAAAAAAGTATTTAGTCAGCCACCAATTGTGCAAGTTCTCCCACTTAAAAAGATGAGAGGCCTGTAATTTTCATCATAGGTACACGTCAACTATGACAGACAAATTGAGGAAAAAAAATCCAGAAAATCACATTGTAGGATTTTTTATGAATTTATTTGCAAATTATGGTGGAAAATAAGTATTTGGTCACCTACAAACAAGCAAGATTTCTGGCTCTCACAGACGTGTAACTTTTTCTTTAAGAGGCTCCTCTGTCCTCCACTTGTTACCTGTATTAATGGCACCTGTTTGAACTTGTTATCAGCATAAAAGACACCTGTCCACAACCTCAAACAGTCACACTCCAAACTCCACTATGGCCAAGACCAAAGAGCTGTCAAAGGACACCAGAAACAAAATTGTAGACCTGCACCAGTCTGGGAAGACTGAATCTGCAATAGGTAAGCAGCTTGGTTTGAAGAAATCAACTGTGGGAGCAATTATTAGGAAATGGAAGACATACAAGACCACTGATAATCTCCCTCGATCTGGGGCTCCACGCAAGATCTCACCCCGTGCGGTCAAAATGATCACAAGAACGGTGAGCAAAAATCCCAGAACCACACGGGGGGGCCTAGTGAATGACCTGCAGAGAGCTGGGACCAAAGTAACAAAGCCTACCATCAGTAACACACTACGCCGCCAGGGACTCAAATCCTGCAGTGCCAGACGTGTCCCCCTGCTTAAGCCAGTACATGTCCAGGCCCGTCTGAAGTTTGCTAGTGTGCATTTGGATGATCCAGAAGAGGATTGGGAGAATGTCATATGTTCAGATGAAACCAAAATAGAACTTTTTGGTAAAAACTCAACTCGTCGTGTTTGGAGGACAAAGAATGCTGAGTTGCATCCAAAGAACGCCATACCTACTGTGAAGCATGGGGGTGGAAACATCATGCTTTGGGGCTGTTTTTCTGCAAAGGGACCAGGACGACTGATCTGTGTATCGTGAGATTTTGAGTGAAAACCTCCTTCCATCAGCAAGGGCATTGAAGATGAAACGTGGCTGGGTCTTTCAGCATGACAATGATCCCAAACACACCGCCCGGGCAACGAAGGAGTGGCTTCGTAAGAAGCATTTCAAGGTCCTGGAGTGGCCTAGCCAGTCTCCAGATCTCAACCCCATAGAAAATCTTTGGAGGGAGTTGAAAGTCCGTGTTGCCCAGCGACAGCCCCAAAACATCACTGCTCTAGAGGAGATCTGCATGGAGGAATGGGCCAAAATACCAGCAACAGTGTGTGAAAACCTTGTGAAGACTTACAGAAAACGTTTAACCTGTGTCATTGCCAACAAAGGGTATATAACAAAGTATTGAGAAACTTTTGTTATTGACCAAATACTTATTTTCCACCATAATTTGCAAATAAATTCATTAAAAATCCTACAAAGTGATTTTCTGGATTTTTTTTTCTCATTTTGTCTGTCATAGTTGACGTGTACCTATGATGAAAATTACAGGCCTCTCTCATCTTTTTAAGTGGGAGAACTTGCACAATTGGTGGCTGACTAAATACTTTTTTTCCCCACTGTATCAATGACATCTGCCATTTTCAACCTGTATACGGGATGACGGTGTGTGACTGGAAAGGGCTACTTCGGAGCATTAAAAGATGTCAAGTTGAACATTGTTTGCACAACACCAGAAATGGTTTCTACAGAAAAGTTTCTCATTAGAAAACGTATTTGTTTTTATTAAACAAAAGGTGGTGGACTGCCTAATGAAAACATAGTATAATTTATGGGGCTAGTTAATGACAGGCCAGCCAGTCTACAGGCTGCAACAAGATAGTGTAGTGGAGAAAGCAGGCTTGATCGGGTGGGCACATAACATTTGTAGGAAAAATATTTTGAACGTACAATAAACTATTGGTGAGTTTGACGGTGTTTCCCTGTTTGGGACAGAGCAGGCCAAGAAGAGGACACTCACATTCTCCAGACAGGTGCTGTCCTTGTCCTTGTTGAGGTAGTGACACTGCCAGAAGCACAACAGGTTGTGGAAGTTGTTGAGCAGGCAGCCGGGGTACTTCTCTGCATGCTCCTTCTCTCTCAGGGCCTTGAGATAGAAGGGCAGCTTGCCCCTCCTCCTTGCCAGCATCAGGACCACTAGGCTGGTGTTCAGACAGCTCACATTCTCCTGGGCCAGGGGGTGGGCAGGGCAGAGGGGACAGGTCAGCAGCACATGTGGGAGAACAACAGCCTCTAACCCTCAGAACTGAGGCTACATTAATCTTAAAAGAGAGGTACAAGGTTGTCTTGCTCTCGAAAACTCTAGGTGGCAGTCTGCCTTCTCCCTACAGCTTTCTGCCATTAGCTTTGCCCACGACCACCTCATGTGAACTACAATCCTGACACTGTTTCAACTTTTAGAAACGTCAATAATCACTGATATGAAAGATAAGGTCCTTATAAATCCAAAACCGTACCGCGTGTTAATGTTCAGATTGGGCGTCGGGGGTCTTAACAAAACTCCCCCGTACAGAAGACGTCTTCGTCCAATGACTTGTGTGTAATGTAATGTAACAGAGTCATGATCAAGGGCTAAAGGTTGTCCATTTTTCTTCTTTCTCGTGGGCTGATTTGTGTGTGTGTGTGTTGGTTTTGGTGTTTGTGAGAAAGTGTGAGGCAAGACCTGTGTGAGAGTCTGCACGTTGATGATGTTGACCAGCCTGAAGAGGAAAGAAAGTCTGTTCTCTACCCGGGCCAAGAAGGACAGCAGACAGCATTCGGACAGCACTTCCACCACTGCAGGACCACAGTCGGCAACAATTACATCAGGAACAACACCATTATAATGCACTCAAGGTTTGACTTCATTCCAACATTGGCAGCATGAGATCATACATCTGACCCTCTCTCATTGGTCCATTCACTTGCTATGGAAATCAGTGGGTGCTTACCTTTTACGTCCTCTGTCTGACTCTCAAAGCGGTCCAGGGACAGGATGATGCAGCGCACCAGCATGTTGGAGTCCACCAGGGAACTGTTGATCTGGGTCATGAAGGTCTGGAACTGCAGCCGAGCCGAACAGAGGGATGAGACACACAGCATTATAGAACACACACAACTCTGGGTACAATGAGATGACTTTCCCCAGTCCCCTGTAGCTCAGTTGGTGGAGCATGGCGCTTGCAACGCCAGGGTTGTGGGTTTGTTTCCCACGGGGGGCCAGTATGAAAATGTATGCACTCACTAACTGTAAGTCGCTCTGGATAAGAGCGTCTGCTAAATGACTAAAATGTAAAGACTTTTAAAAGGTTGACTATAATAATCTATATTGCATTATTTCATGCATTTTCTGGGACAATGAGTGGACTGACAGGGTCCTCTCACATTGAGGGGGTTGCTATTTACTAAAGGGTTTCACCTTCACCTTGTCGTCTGTGCTGACATATTTGTTGAACCTCTTGAAGGTGTCGATGTTGAACTTCATGAGTTCCCCCAGCAGGTCAAAGTAGCTCTGCAGGACGTCTTTGGACTTACAGCCACTGTCTATGATGCAGAACAGGATGTGTTCTAGCAGCCCCCTCTTCAGCAGAAACATCTGGTCCGCATAGGAGGTGGCTCCACGGAGGAAACTCTCCACTGCCCTGGCCTGCCAGAACCTGAAGGAGGAGTCTTGAGGTTCCTTCTTCATGACAGTGAGGAGACGCGTGAGGAGACCTTTCTTCCCATCACACACTAGACTCCTGCAGGAGCACAAGGAGACAGGGAGAGGGCAATAGTGTGACACACAATATGGTATTTCATTTGAGTTTTCAAAGAACATAATTCCTCTTTTGCACTGTAGTGTGACGTATTGAGGGTGGAGTCAATGATGGGAACAGATGATAGGACCAGATTATGCATACCTGTCTGTATTGACGAAGGCTTCCACCTCCGGTATGTTGGCCTTCAGAGAGATGGCACTCAGCTCGTTAAGCTCCTGACTGTTTAGAAGCAGGTACTTGTTCCTGAAATAAATTAAAAAGTTGTGTGTTAAATTCAAGTGAAGCTAGCAGGGAACTTTTAGTCAGAGAGACTGTTTGAAGGTTACTCACTCATGGTGGTCGCTAAAGCTCTGGAGAAGCCTCAGAAACTGGATCTTGAAGGATATTTCCTAAGGGAAGGACAGAATCAGAGTGATTGATATAAAAAAATTTATAACACTGCAATGGTAATATGAACCCAGAGCAAGAATTTAAAAAAAACATCCAGTGACAGCTCATTGAGAGATGTGTGCACTGCTTACCGGACTGCAGTCACAGTTCTCATTCTGGCCATGCGCCACGTGATTGGACAAGGTGTACTTCCTCCAGATTAGTTTATCAAACAAGTTGTTGAGACCTGGGATCAGACGGAACTCTGCTAGCATCTTGTGTACCTGAGGAAGAGACACAGTGGTCAAATACATGCAAAAAGACAGGAGTGGCTACTCCTGAGAGAGCCCTGCATTGGGTGAGTTGTCTGTTTTGGCCCCCAGCTCCTCACCTGGTTCCTATGACTACCCATAAGCAGCACACAGAGCACATACAGCACCTCCACCTTGTACATGATCTCATGGACGATCTTCATGGACTGGGGCAAACGGTGCCTGAGAGGACTGGTGGCCAACGAACTCTCATCTGACAACTCTGTGGAGGAGGCACAATAGGATAAAAAAATTAAATGAGAAGTTCATAGATCGACAGAGGTACAAGGGTAGGTGACGGAGAGGTCTTCAGGTCTTCATGAAATGGACCAGGGGCTTTCCCACCCGGACCTGATATGCATAAATATATTTTTTAAATATAGAGACCCATTCCGTATAGACCTGGTCGGATACAGACCCGGTCCGATCAGTGTGGTAAGCAGCAGAAAAATCATTTTTTAACCTACTTTATTACCCGGAGATGATAAAGCATGAGGAGGGAGAGCGAGGTGCTGCTCTACAAGGCAGGGGAGGGGCCGTACCATGAGCGAGTGACACGGGGAGCAGGACGGGAGAGACAGCAACCAAGCTGACTCGCGCTATAGTAGACTAATAGCTGCCATAGCTAGGTTATTTGTCATCTAATATGATTACGTAGTACCTGTCTTGACTGCATCAAACTGGGAGAAGCTAGTTAAGCTAGCTAACGTTAGCTAGCTAGGCTAATTGAGGCTGCAGTGCATGCGCTTTCTCATCCGGCAGTTACAAATAACAACAACTCCATTCAGAATATTAAGTAGCAGCCTGCCTGTTGGCTCTTGGTCGTTGTAGCTTATCCTGACTAGATATCTCCTAACTTTTACCACACATAGGCTCTATGACTGTAGCCTATTGCCGCTTTGATTACTTATGATTGGCCAACAACAAGCTACACGCGCCACTCTCATGAAAAGCAAGAGCAGCAGCATAAAATTATACAATTTCTCACTCTCTCTCTAGTGCAGCAGTCACATTCAAATCTGTGCGGGCCCTTCCAGACAAGTCAGTTAAAATTACACATACCCGAGACCCGTGACATTCATATCAGATCTGACCCAGACCCGTGACATTATTTTGAATTCTGGGTCCCGGATCGGGTATCGGGTATTCGGTTACAGGTGGATCCGTGAAGACCTCTAAGGTGACAACAGAGGCGAGATGACAACAGAGATGTCCAGGATTTTTTCTGTATAGTACTATAAATAAGCATTTTCAGAGATAACTGATGTTTAAGGCAGTGGTACAGAGCAGGAAAGAGGCTGCTGACCTGTGCTGGTGTGCTCAGCCTCCTCCGTGGCCATCTGCATGAGGGCGTCCAGCACCAAGGCGTTGTCCAGCCACGTGTACCAGTCCTCCAGCTCCTGCAGGAAGTTAGACGTCCCTGTGGCCTCAGACACCTTCCTGGTGGCCAGCTTACACAGGCGCTCGATGAAGCCAGGGATGTTTAGGAGGGTCACTGGGAACAGGGAGGCAGAGTGGGCTCATTCATTGATCATGTACTCTACAACAGTTTTAGGTTAAGCGCTGAGAAAACTTTTGGACAGAATAAGGGTATCAAATAAAATAAGTACTACAAATCAACAGATGAATCAAACCAATCCTTTAACAAGACCATAAGAAAGGGTAATTGAGCTAAAGAAAAAGGTAATTTCTCCATTGTGTTTCTGTGTCTCTGTCCTACCTTGGTTGACCTCTGCATGTGAGAGGCTAGCGTTTTGTTTCTGCTGGGCGTTCTTGGCCAGCAGGGTGTGTTTCTCGTCATTCCCCATGTCGGGTTCTGAGACTGTGATGGAGAGGATACGGCAGAAGTTAGCCAGCTGCTGCTGGTCAAAACTCTGGACCAGACCAGACAGGTTAGCAATCCCCTCCAACTGGATCATCGCCTGTGGCAGAAAGAGGACCAACATATTGGTCACCATTGGCATAACATGATCATGGATACAAAATCTCTACCCAGCGCAAACCCACAAACTCTCTTGAGGTGAGCAATATCGTACAAGATTTTGTTGTAAAGTTCCTCTGACCTTCTTGACTCCGAGAATATCCTCGATTAAAGTGGCAGTCTGTAGAAAAGTCTTCTTGTTCGTCATCAAGGTGAAGAGAAACAGGACAAAGTATTCTCTGGCTGCAAGGCTCTTTGTTACCCCCTCCGTCTGAGAAAATTAGGGGAGAGATTTGATGATTAATGAATGTTCATATGAAAAGACAGACATGTTTTTTATTTTAAGTGATGTTCTGCAGCAAGGGTACTTACACATATGCAGCAGTTATAAAGAACACTAAGGCAGTCATTGACCAAGTCATCATTCACTGCAGGGACAAAACACAATGAATGTTCTTTATTCTCCCGGATAGTCACCAGTTCAAGTATCCTGGGGTAAGGAATGTTTTTTTGGATTTTCAAGTCCCTCAGTTGAGCACCTGATCCCCCTTTTTTAATTTAAGCTGGGCTGAAGTGCATTTGGGTATACCTTTTTTACACACTCATGAATATCAATGTTCCCCTAGGTGAAAAGTGCAGCCTTTGAGGTTATATCAGACCAGACTTTTTCTGCTTACTTTTAGGTTTCTTCTTCTGCATAGTGAGTGTAGGCCTCATCAAGATCTCTACAAGCAGCTTTGATTGGAGGAAAAAGAAGCGGCAATGAACAAACATATCTCACCTGATAATATCTCAGAAGGCACTGATACACAAGACACTGCAGTATGGGGTAACATGGCTGATTCAAGACATTCAAACTGGTAATTGATAAGTTTCCACCACAACACAGAACATACAGTGGGGAAAAAAAGTATTTAGTCAGCCACCAATTGTGCAAGTTCTCCCACGTAAAAAGATGAGAGAGGCCTGTAATTTTCATCATAGGTACACGTCAACTATGACAGACAAAATGAGAAAAGAAAATCCAGAAAATCACATTGTAGGATTTTTTAATGAATTTATTTGCAAATTATGGTGGAAAATAAGTATTTGGTCAATAACAAAAGTTTCTCAATACTTTGTTATATACCCTTGGACATATACTGGCTTAAGCAGGGGGACACGTCTGGCACTGCAGGATTTGAGTCCCTGGCGGCGTAGTGTGTTACTGATGGTAGGCTTTGTTACTTTGGTCCCAGCTCTCTGCAGGTCATTCACTAGGTCCCCCCGTGTGGTTCTGGGATTTTTGCTCACCGTTCTTGTGATCATTTTGACCCCACGGGGTGAGATCTTGCGTGGAGCCCCAGATCGAGGGAGATTATCAGTGGTCTTGTATGTCTTCCATTTCCTAATAATTGCTCCCACAGTTGATTTCTTCAAACCAAGCTGCTTACCTATTGCAGATTCAGTCTTCCTAGCCTGGTGCAGGTCTACAATTTTGTTTCTGGTGTCCTTTGACAGCTCTTTGGTCTTGGCCATAGTGGAGTTTGGAGTGTGACTGTTTGAGGTTGTGGACAGGTGTCTTTTATACTGATAACAAGTTCAAACAGGTGCCATTAATACAGGTAACGAGTGGAGGACAGAGGAGCCTCTTAAAGAAGAAGTTACAGGTCCGTGAGAGCCAGAAATCTTGCTTGTTTGTAGGTGACCAAATACTTATTTTCCACCATAATTTGCAAATAAATTCATTAAAAATCCTACAATGTGATTTTCTGGATTTTTTTTTCTCAATTTGTCTGTCATAGTTGACGTGTACCTACGATGAAAATTACAGGCCTCTCATCTTTTTAAGTGGGAGAACTTGCACAATTGGTGGCTGACTAAATACTTTTTTTCCCCACTGTAGGAGTGAAAAGCGCATAATAAACAGTATGTTAACTTACATCTACTCCACCAAAGAGGTCAAATGTGTATGTGATGGGAAAGATGGATTCCTGAGCACTCTTCCTGTCTTCTGTGACAAAAGACATCGCCTCCATGGAAAGTAGGGAGGATAGTTCCTGTAACAAAGAACCGATAATTAGGCCTAGTCTTAATCTTAGAGTAAATGGCCCAAACTCAGCAAGGTTAAAGCCTAGGAGCTTTGCTGATGTAGGTGTGTGTGTATATTGTGTGGGTACCTTTAGTACACTATGTGTGTGGGAGAGGTCACTGTTGGGATGGCTGCTCTCATGGAGCTTCTGCAGCAGCTTGGGGATACCGTGCCATTTAGCCCGCTTATCCCTCTCCTGGAGAAGAGCCTCTGGGAGCTGGAACACAATTAGTTAATGGTCAATACAGGAAATATACATAGACAGCTTAGAAAATGTATCTAGTATGTTACCTGTCAAAATAACACAGACAGCTGATAACTTTACTCTACCCTCCGCACACCCACACAACCTCAAATCAGATTAAATAAAAGTCTAGGTCTTCGATGTTGGTGCCAAATAAACACATCCTCTCCTAATTCCAGTTGCAGATACTATCTCTTGGCACGAGTTAAGTCTGAAGTTATTTCAAATCACGCCCAACTGAAATCCATCACAAATGGAACACAATATAGAACTTTCAGTTCTCATAGCTCAATTATTATGAATGAGGCTCAAACAGCCATTTGAGACTTTTTATTGGAATCAGTGGAGCAACACAGGCCTTTGGGGCAAGTTGGTAGTGAGTTGAATAGGTCACATTTCACTACAATGGAATTAGATGTGCAGGGAGTCTGAAAGGGTCATTCTAGAGCTAAGTGCTTTTCATGTCACATATACAATTCAAGGGGATTTAAAAATCACCAACCACCACCACAGAATTCGGCAAATCAGATCATGACTCCGTACTCCTGCTTCCTGTATACAAGCTGAAGCTCAAACAGGAAGTAACCGTGACTCGCTCTGTTGAGAAATGGTCATCAGAATCAGAGATTATGCTACAGGACTGCTTTGCCAGCGCTGATTGGAATATGTGCAGAGACTCCGCTGATAAAGTCAACAAGCTAACCACCTCCGTCACTGGCTTCATTAGGCAATGCATCGGCGACATTATCCCCACAGTGACGGTTCACTGCTTCCCCAATCAAAAACCCTGGATTAACACTGAGGTTGGCGCTAAAATAAAGGACAGGGCTACCGCACACAGGGCTATCACAGACAACCCAGAGGCTAGGGCTGAGGACAGGAACAAGTACAAGAAGTCCCGCTACGACCTCCGCAGATTCATCAAACGAGCAAAAGGACAATATAGGAATAAAGGTGGAATCATATTACACAGGCTCTGATGCCCGCAGCATGTGGCAGAGATTACAAATGAAGACCCAGCCGTGATCTGCCCAAAGATGCCTCTACCAGATGAAGTCAATGCATTTTATGTATGCGTCGACAATAACAACCCCGTGCCGTGCGTGCCCCCACCGACCCAGAGGACTGGGTGATCTCGCTCGCCGAGGCAGACGTGAGTAAGGTCTTTAATCAGGTCAACACTCACAAGGCAACAGGGCCGGACGGTATTCCAGGGCGTGTTCTCAGAGCATGCGCAGAACAGCTGGCAGGCATTTACAACCTCTCCTTGTCCAGTCTGTAATCTTAAACTGACCCAAGAACTCTAAGGCTTCATGGCACAATGACTACCGCCCTGTAGCACTCACATCTGTAATCATGAAGTGCTTTGAAAGGCTGGTTATGGCACATATCAAGTCCATCATTCCAGACACCCTAGACCCACTCCAATTTGCATACCGTCCCAACAGATCCATAAACGACGCAATCTATATTGCACTCCACACTGCCCTCACCCACCTAGATAAGAGGACTACCTACACTATATATACAAAAGTGTGTGGACACCCCTTCAAATTAGTAGATTCGGCTATTTCAGCCACACCAGTTACCGACAGGTGTATAAAATCGGGCACACAGCCATGCAATCTTCATAAACTTTGGCAGTAGAATGGACTGAAGAGCTCAGTGACTTTCAACGTGGCACCGTCATAGGATGCCACCTTTCCAACAAGTCAGTTCGTCAAATTTCTGCTCTGCAACTGTAATTGCTGTTACTGTGAAGTGGAAACATCTAGTAGCAACAACGTCTCAGCCACGAAGTGGTAGGCCACACAAGCTCACAGAACGGAACTGCTGAGTGCTGAAGCGCATAGCATGTACAACTCGTCTGTCTTCAGTTGCAACACTCACTACAGAGTTCTAAACTGCCTCTGGAAGCAATGCACAATAACTGTTTGTCGGGAGCTTCATAAAATGGGTTTCCATGGCCTAGCAGCCGCACACAAGCCTAAGATCACCATGCGCAATGCCAAGCGTCCGCTGGAGTGGCTTGAAGATCGCCACCATTGGCGTTTCACTGTACTTGTGCACTTGACATTAAAACTTGAAACTAGTTTACTGCAGCCATTTGTAAACAATTGATTTTGAATGAGTATCATTTCCTCAATATTAATTGCAAAAAAAGGTACAATCGATTTTTTCAATACTGCAGGAACGACAAAGACTTTTGCCTTTAAGGTTTAGCTGGCTAGTAATGAGAGTTTCCTTTGAGCAAAGGAGGCTAACTAGGCAAAATACCTGTTATATGTGCCCAGTCACAGTCCACAAATGGGCGGCACCCATTTATGTTAACTAAAGTGGCGCCCGGTGTCGTTACGTAATCACCCGTGCTGTTCAGCCAGTATTAGCCCTAGTTAGATAGATGGCAGAAACAGCCTGTCAAAATACAATGTAATGGCTTATTTGCTCCAAATCCGCTGATGAAGCCATAACCAAGCTTGCCAAGTTAGCTAACTGTTATGTTAATATTAGCCAAACTAAGCTGCTAGCGAGTTAGCTAGCAGTGCACACTTTCAATTGAGCAAACTCAACATTTTAACGTTAGCTAGCTAATATAACAACAATGAGTAATATAGCTAGCTAGAGATGCCAATTGAATGTATAAATGCGTACAAATAGAAACAAGACGTTAACAAACGAGCTAATTGTTAGCTAAAACGGGCATCCTGGATCAACGAAAGAGTTAACGTTAGCTAGCTAGTGCAGGCTACATGGAGGATGTCAGCTGGCACTTTATTGTAACTAGTTTACGGTGTATATTCCAACTTTGTCATGTAAATTAACACATTATTTTGTAACACAGCCAGTCAATGTTAGCCACCTAACCCACAAGCCAGGTAAACAGCTACCTAGCTACTTCATCCCGGCATGCTGTGTGTGTATGTATGCCTGCAGCTACTGTGGAGCTAGCTACTGTAATAGTGTAGCTCTCTGGGTTGCAAACGCAAGTCCCAGCTTGAGTCGTGCTCCCCCTTTTCATATCCTTTCATTGTCAATACATCGCACTAGTTGTCTTACCTGTGTCCCTCGGCTGAAACCCTGGCCTACGATCTGACTCTGTCTGATCTTTGCAATTATATTTCCATTACGACTGCTTTGTTTTCCTCCAGTCCAAGGGGACTCGGAACCCAGCGTCGCCATTATTTATTCTCCTTGAACTGTTCCAAGCAGGACGTTTTAACTAGCTAGCTAGGTCTAGTCAGATTCGCTACAAAAGTTAGATTTTTTGTGTTAATTTAAGGTTGGCAGTCTGGTTAGGTTTTAAGAAGATCAATTGTAGAAATGGGCGGTGTTTATGACTTTGTGGCTATAGAAGCTAGTGACGACCGCTAGGTCTTGATACACATATTCAAAAGTAGCGGCATCTAGTGGTAGGATTTGAAAATGGTTTTGACATAAGATGCTTTCTCCGTGTGGCCAAGATAACTACAGCACCCGGTGTCTTGTTTTGATGCTCTTGTTTTTAGAATGAAAAGGTTGGCCATGATAAGAAACAAAACGGTCATTTATTTATTGATCATTCTCACTCACAACCAGAGCATGCAGCACCATGCAGCCACCAGCCAAATGCTGGTAAAAAGTTGGAGTTAGTTTCAAGTTAATTCAGACATGGTATTTCATTAATGTACAAACGGATTGCGGACTAACAGATTGCATATGAAACGAACAATCGGTTATACATTTAGTCCAATTACAACATTCTTGTCATTCAGTGATCTTCCTTTGAAAAAAAAAAAAATTGACCAATGCATGGTCGTTTCTGTGTGGAGAAGCAGAATGGAACCTTCCATGAGCTCAAAGGAAGTGCTCCTCACATCATAATACCAAAGACAGTACAAATAATACCTTTTGTGTCCAGCCTCTGAAATGTGTTCTTGAGCACAAGCACAGCTACAGCATTAGAAGACTTGAGAAGTGCCACGTAACAAGGCTCCCTGTGGCAACCTGAACCCTAACACACATTCTACCATCAAGACATTGATCGTGCTTGTAGTTTAAATTTTTTTCATTGTGGTTGTAAATGGTAGGCTTACTTCTATCAACTTCCACAATGCCTTTATGTAGAGCACCCTTTCTGGCCTAGTACCATTAGTCCTGGGCAGCAGCAGACCAGACAGTATTATGTCTGTCTCTTTTACTCTCACAGTCCTCCCTTTCCTCATGAATCCCAGTGTTTGCCACAGTTCTGGCAGCTGACCTCTGTCATGTAGAGGTATGAGCTGATGGCCTCCCTCAGCCCCTCACTCACTAGAGAGTCCTCTGAATCCACGCTGGCCTTACTGAAGATCATTGAACTGGAAAGACAGAGGCATATGGAATGTGATATACTTTAACTACCACCAGAATGCATCATCTTACAATGTGTACACACAATGCAATTGATTGCATAGCTATAGCATCACATTTCATGTCATGTTGACAAACAGTGAAATAAATAGTGTGTAGGTCACTTTGGACACAAAATATGGTAGATGGAAGATTTAGGAATGTGCCCCACCTGTCTACATCATTCCAGTTGAGTGTGGGCCTCCTTATAGCTTTGGGATAGGGTCTGGTGGTCATGGTAGTATTGTTTGAGCCTTGGATGATGCAAGGCTCCCTCAGTAAACAGCACAACCCATCTGCTGACTCTGTAGATAGACATGTTTCCAAATGTTTAAAACATTCTCTAGCTAAACAACTCATTATGATTGGCCATTTTTATTTGTAAGTGACCTCAGTCACCAGTAGGGTTGCAACGCTACCGGTAATTTACCAAAGTCACTGGAATCTTTTGTGATTTTGGTTATTAACAGTTAATCTATGGCAATCTATGGTAACTTTAGTAATTTATACTTGAATAACTTAAACATTTTATTTATATATATAGTATATATTTTTATATCTGTGTCCATATTGTCAATGAATTTCTAGTGGATAGACTATATGGTTCAAGAGAAAATTGCTTAATTAATGAAAAAAGCATCTAATCAACAATGGCATTATTTTCAATTCACTCTGCAACTCTTCCAACTATTGACTTTATTCACAACTGCCACCAGTTTAGGGCCATATTGACATAGTAAAAAATAATATTTAAAAAGTATATACAGTACCAGTCAAAAGTTTGGACACACCTACTCATTCAAGTGGTTTTCTTTATTTTTACTATGTTCTACATTGTAGAATAATAGTGAAGACATCAAAACTATGAAATAACACATATGGAATCATGTAGTAACCAAAAAAGTGTTAAACAAATCAAAATATATTTGAGATTCTTCAAAAAGCCACCCTTTGCCTTGATGACAGCTTTGCACACCTTTGGCATTCTCTCAACCAACTTCATGAGGAATGCTTTTCCAACAGCCTTGAAGGAGTTCCCACATATGCTTAGCACTTGTTGCCTGCTTTTCCTTCACTCTGCGGTCCAACTCATCCCAAACCATCTCAATTGGGTTAAGGTCAGGTGATTGTGGAGGTCAGGTCATCTGATGCAGCACTCCATCACTCTCCTTGGTCAAATAGCCCTTACACAGCCTGGGGGTGTGTTTTGGGTCATTGTCCTGTTGAAAAACAAATGATAGTCCCACTAAGCGCAAACCAGATGGGCTGGCGTATCGCTGCAGAATGCTGTGGTATCCATGCTGGTTAAGTGTCCCTTGAATTCTAAATAAATAAATCACTGACAGTGTCACCAGCAAAGCACCCCACACATCACACCTCCTCCTCTTATCCAGAGCGACTTACAGTTAGTGAGTGCATACATTTTCATCGGTTCACCTACTCTGCATCTCACAAAGACACGGCGGTTGGAACCAAAAATCTCACATTTGGACTCATCAGACCAAAGGACAGATTTCCACCGGTCTAATGCCCATTGCTTGTGTTTCTTGGCCCAAGCATGTCTCTTCTTCTTATTGGTGTCCTTTAGTAGTGGTTTCTTTGCAGCAATTCGACCATGAAGGCCTGATTCACGCAGTCTCCTCTGAAGAGTTGATGTTGAGGTGTGTCTGTTACTTGAACTCTGTGAAGCATTTATTTGGGCTGCAATCTGAGGTGCAGTTAACTCTAATGAACTTATCCTCTGCAGCAGAGGTAACTCTGGGTCTTCCTTTCCTGTGGCGGTCCTCATGAGAGCCAGTTTCATCATAGCGCTTGATGGTTTTTGCGACTGCACTTGAAGAAACTTTTAAAGTTCTTGACATTTTCCGTATTGACTGACCTTCATGTCTTAAAGTAATGATGGACTGTCGTTTCTCTTTGCTTATTTAGCTGTTCTTGCCATAATATGGACTTGGTCTTTTACCAAATAGGGCTATCTTCTGTATACCAACCCTACCTTGTCACAACACAACTGATTGGCTCAAACGCATTAAGAAGGAAAGAAATTCCACAAATTAACTTTTAACAAGGCACACCTGTTAATTGAAATGCATTCCAGGTGACTACCTCATGAAGCTGGTTGAGAGAATGCCAAGAGAGTGCAAAGCTGTCATCAAGGCAAAGGGTGGCTACTTTGAAGAATCTCAAAGATAAAATATATTTTGATTTGTTTGGTTAATACATGATTCCATATGTGTTATTTCATAGTTTTGATGTGTTCACTATACTACAATGTAGAAAATAGTACAAATAAAGAAAAACCCTTGAATGAATAGGTGTGTCCAAACTTTTGACTGGTACTGTATTTAATAATAATGCATTTGAGCCCATTGATGGGCTTGCACCCACCAGAGTAGTGTTCCACCAATTGGCCCAGGGAGTAGAAGGTGAGGCTAGGGGAGATGTAGAACCAGCCATTTTGGAGGCTACAGATGCGGTAGTGTTTCACTGTGGCCAGATATGAGTCCATTGTCACAAGGATTGAGAGCGAGTAGGTTTCTGTGAGTAAAAATAACACCGGACTCTTGACACGTAACAGTGATGAAACAGTGCACACAAGTCCTAGGCTAGATCCAAGATGGCATAGCAGTGTGGTCGTGTTTTCTGTAGTGTCCTCATGTAAATAGCCTGTTTTTTGATTTTTTGTATTTTTCGTATATATTTCTCAATCTCACTTTCCATCTTTTAACTAAATATACTTTCCTGCAACCCGCCTCACCCAATGTGGAACGGATTCTATTATTTCTTCATACATTTTTATCCAGAACCTCTGGCTGAAACTAGCCAGCTAGCCAGCTAACTAGCTACTTGCTATTAGCCACTGTTAGCGGTCTTCACCATTGTCCGTGGCCATGGCCTGCAGTACCTACCAGCCAGCTCTAGCCTGGACAATTATCGGCCAGTCTGCACATCGCGCTATCGAGCCAGAGCATATCGGATTTTCTGCCGGAATCACTGAATCACTGGACCTTAACACCGGATCATCGCAACTAGCTAGCTGCAACCGAATGGCTGTTGTCGTTGTTGGCTAATCACCACTGTCCTGAAGCTAACCCCAGTTAGCCTTGAGCTAGCCTCCAGCCAGGCCCATCTCCCGACTATCGACCTCTCTGTCAACCGGACGGGACCTCCTAGTGTTGACACGGAGCCCCGCCGATCCATCACGACTGGTCTGCCAACATAATTGTCTGATGTGGTTTCAACAGGCTTCCCGTTGCGACGACCACGAAGATCCATCTGCTAGCCACGGCCCACTAGCACACGCAATCAACAGCCGTGCCTCCAGCTCGCCTGTAGCGTAGCAGCCACTGAACTGCTCCCGGACTTACTTATTGCTGTTCACTGGACCTTATGATCACTCAGCTACACAGCTGATGCCTGCTGGACTGTTCCTTTATACGGTACCCCATCCTGTTGATCTGTTTAGCCTCAGCTCAAACTTTCATCGCCATTACCAGCTGTTGTCTTAGCTCTCTCGAATAACACCTGTGACTGCTTTATGCCTATCTCCCATGTCAATATGCCTTGCCTATTGCTGTTTCGGTTAGTTCTAACTGTACTTTTTCAATGTAGAGCCCCCAGTCCTGCTCAACCTGTCTCAGATAGATCCTTTGTCCCACCCCCCACACACGCGGAGACCGGCTCAATCGGTGCCTCCAGTGATGCTATCTCTTTCATCTTTACCCAACGCTTAGGTTTACCTCCACTGTACTCATATCCTTCCATATCCTTGTCTGTACATAATGCCCTGAATCTTTTCTACAACGCCCGGAAATCGGCCCCTTTTTTTCTCTGTACCCAACGCACTAGAAGACCAGTTCTAAAAGCCTTTAGCCGTATCCTTATTCTACTCCTCCTCTGTTCCTCTGGTGATGTAGAGGTTAACCCAGGCCCTGTAGCCCCCAGTATCACTCCTGCTCCCCAGGCGCTATCATTTGTTGACTTCTGTAATCGCAAAAGCCTTGGTTTCTTGCATGTTAACATCAGAAGCCTCCTACCTAAGTTTGAGTTATTCACTGCGTTAGCACACTCAGCCAACCCTGATGTTCTAGCAGTGTCTGAATCCTGGCTTAGGAAGGCCACCAAAGATTCTGAAATGCCCATTCCCAACTACAACATTTTCCGTCTAGATAGAACTGCCAAAGGGGGCGGAGTTGCAATCTACTGTAGAGATCTATCATACTATCCAGGTCTGTGCCCAAACAGTTTGAGCTTCTACTTCAAAAAATCCACCTTTCCAGAAATAAGTCTCTCACTGTTGCTGCTTGCTACAGACAGCTGTGCCCTGAACACCATATGTGAATTGATTGCCCCCCATCTATCCTCAGAGTTCATATTGCTTGACCTAAACTGGGATATGCTTAACACCCCGGCCGTCCTACAATCTAAACTAGATGCCCTCAATCTCACACAAATTATCAAGGAACCTACCAGGTACAACCCTAAATCCGTTAACATGGGCACCATCATAGATATAATCCTGACTAATTTACCCTCTAAATACACCTCCGCTGTCTTCAACCAGGATCTCAGCGATCACTGCCTCATTGCCTGCGTCCGTAATGGATCCACGGTCAAACGACCACCCCTCATCACTGTCAAACGCTCCCTAAAACACTTCAGCGAGCAGGCCTTTCTAATTGACCTGGCCCGGGTATCCTGGATGGATAGTGACCTCATTCCGTCAGTAGAGGATGCCTGGTTGTTCTTTAAAAGTGCTTTCCTCTCCATCTTAAATAAGCATGCCCCATTCAAAAAATTCAGAACTAAGAACAGATATAGCCCCTGGTTCACCCCAGACTTGGCGTACTGCATTAGCATCGAACAGCCCCCGCGATATGCAACTTTTCAGGGAAGTCAGGAACCAATATACACAATCAGTTAGGAAAGCAAAGGCGAACTTTTTCAAACAGAAATGTGCATCCTGTAGCACTAACTCCAAAAAGTTTTGGGACACTGTAGAGTCCATGGAGAATAAGAGCACCTCCTCCCAGCTGCCCACTGCACTGAGGCTAGGAAACACTGTCACTACCGATAAATCTACGATAATCGAAAATTTCAACAAGCATTTTGCTACGGCCATGCTTTCCACCTGGCTATCCCTACCCCGGCCACCAGCTCTGCACCCTCCGCTGCAACTTGCCCATGCCCCACCGCTTCTCCTTCACCCAAATTCAGATAGCTGATGTTCTGAAAGAGCTGCAAAATCTGGACCCCTACTAATCAGCTGGGCTAGGCAATCTGGACCCTTTCTTTCTAAAACTAGCCGCCGAAATTGTCGCAACCCCTATCACCAGCCTGTTCAACCTCTCTTTCGTGTCGTCTGAGATCCCCAGAGATTGGAAAGCTGCCGCGGTCATCCCCCTCTTCAAAGGGGGTGACACTCTAGATCCAAACTGTTACAGACCTATATCCATCCTGCCCTGCCTTTCGAATCCCACCGTACCTTCTCCGCTATGCAATCTGGTTTCCGAGCTGGTCATGGGTGTACCTCAGCCATGCTCAAGGTCCTAAACGATATAATAACCGCGATCGATAAGACAGTACTGTGCAGTCGTCTTCATTGACCTGGCCAAGGCTTTTGACTCTGTCAATCACCGCATTCTTATTGGCAGACTAAATAGCCTTGGTTTCTAAAATGACTGCCTCGCCTGGTTCACCAACTACTTCTCAGATAGAGTTCAATGTGTCAAATCGGAAGGCCTGTTGTCTGGACCTCTGGCAGTCTCTATGGGGGTGCCACAGGGTTCAATTCTCGGGCCGAATCTATTCTCTGTGTATATCAATGATGTCGCTCTTGCTGCTGGTGACTCTCAGATCCACCTCTACGCAGACGACACCATTTTGTATACATCTGGCCCTTCATTGAACACTGTGTTAACAAACCTCCAAACGAGCTTCAATGCCATACAACACTCCTTCCGTGGCCTCCAACTGCTCTTAAACGCTAGTAAAACTAAATGCATGCTCTTCAATCGAACACTGCTTGCACCCACCTGCCCGACTAGAATCACTACTCTCGGCGGCTCTGACTTAGAATATGTGGACAACTACAAATACCTAGGTGTCTGGTTAGACTGTAAACTTTCCTTCCAGAGTCACATTAAGCATCTCCAATCCAAAACTGACTATCCTACCAATCCTTGACTTCGGTGATGTCATTTACAAAATAGCTTCCAACACTCTACTCAGCAATTTGGATGTAATCTATCACAGTGCCATCCGTTTTGTCACCAAAGCCCCATATACTACCCACCATTGTGACCTATACGCTCTCGTTGGCTGGCCCTCACTACATATTCGTCACCAAACCCACTGGCTCCAGGTCCTCTATAAATCCCTTCTAGGCAAATCCCCGCCTTATCTTAGCTCATTGGTCACCATAGCAACACCCACCTGTAGTATGCGTTCCAGCAGGTATATGTCACTGGTCATCCCCAAAGCCAACACCTTCTTTGGTCGCCATTCCTTCCAGTTCTCTGCTGCAAATAACTGGAACGAACTGCACTTATCTCCCTCACTATCTTTAAGCATCAGTTGTCAGAGCAGCTTACCGATCACTGCACCTGTACACAGCCCATCTGTAATTAGCCCACCCAACTACCTCATCCCCATATTGTTATTTACATTGTTATTTATTTTGCTCATTTGCACCCCAGTATCTCTATTTGCACATCATCTTCTGCACATCTATAACTCCAGTGTTAATACTAAATTATAATTGTAATTATTTTGCACTATGGCCTATTTATTGCCTTACCTCCATAACTTACTACATTTGCACACACTGTATATAGATTTTCTATTGTGTTATTGACTGTAGATTTTGTTTATTCCATATGTAACTCTGTGTTGTTGTTGTTTTTTCCGCACTGCTTTGCTTTATCTTGGCCAGGTCGCAGTTGTAAATGAGAACTTGTTCTCAACTGGCTTACCTGGTTAAATAAAGGTGAAATAAAATAAATAAATAAAAAGTTGTTGTGCTTATAACACACTTTTTTTAGACAACTCATGTTAACATTTGTAAGAAACATTCACTAAAATGAATTTAATGAAACGAGCTTTAAGCCCTGAACATGGCCTAACCTGTGTTTGTCTGACTCTGTCGGATCAGGAAAGCCCCTGTGTGGTTGTGTGGCAGCAGCAGCAGCTCCTCTGCCTTCAACCTGCTGATGCCAATATACTGCCACCTGATTAGAGCGGGAGGAGAAAGTTAAAATATTGACTATCAGAAGAAGAAGTATATACAATGAAACTCCCACTACTGGGAAACTACAGTAGTTACATAATTTGCTAAGGTAGTAGGCCTACATACTAAGAAAATAGGGTTCCTCAAGGGTTCTTTGGGAAGGGTGATGGTGCTATGTGGAACCATAATGACTCAAAGAACCTTTGAGGAACCCTCTTTTGAGCCCTTCAATGGTTCTTTGCTCTTTTAGTGATAATTAAAATGAAAGAGGCGGTGGCTCATTACAATATTTTGAGGAGTGGTTTGCTCACAGCTTTCTTTGTGCAACCGTGTGTGTGTCATTCCAGTTGATCTAATCTGTTGTGTTATGCCATTACACGTTATACATGACTATGGCCAGTGACGGTGTCTTGTGAAAGACTTATGGCCGTATGGCCTTGTGTCAATTGAAAACGGTTGACTACTTCAGTGGTTCTCAATTCTCACCCCAGGGACCCCCAGCTGTTCCAGACCTAGAACACCTGATTCAACTTGTAAGTTATCACAATAATAACACCTATGGATTTTTAACAAAATAATTTGGCTAAACAGAATAAAAAACCCGGTCTGGTTCTTCAAAATGATCTACAAAGAGCCTTTGAGATTGAGAAAGGTTCTTTATAAAACCATTCTCCATAAAGGTTCTATAAAGAACCATTAAAAAGGGTTACAAGCCAAATAACCCTTATTTGGCACAACATAGAACCATTTGTTTTTAGTGTGTACATTACATTGTTCACACTTCTCCGCCCTGTTAGGAAACTCAACTGAAACTACAACTGCCATCATCCCCCACTGAGGGAGTAGTGTCATAATAGTGCCCCCCTTAAAAAAAAAAGTGGTTGTCCCACTGGCTATCATAAGTTGAATGCACCAATTTGTAAGTCGCTCTGGATAAGAGCGTCTGCTAAATGATGTAAATGTAAAATGTAAATAATTAGGACATTGATGATGATGTCATTCAGAGCGAGAGAAAAAAAGCATTGTTCCAGAACTCTGTCTACAGACACTAGAGAGTCACAGTTCACCTACACTCTTAGAAAAAAAAGATTATTCGGCTGTCCCCATAGCAGAACCCTTTGAATAACCCTTTTTGGTTCCAGGACCAGGAAGAATCATTTTGGTTCCAGGTAGAACCCTTTTGGATTCAATGTAGAACCCTTTCCACAGAGGGTTCTACATGAAACCCCAAACAGTTCTACCTGGAACCCAAAATGGTTCTACCTGGAACCAAAAAGGGTTCTGCTGCACTGTAAAAAATCAAATAAAATAAAATCTAGTTGTTTCAACTAAATATTATTAAGTAACTGCTTCCACCGGCTCTTTTTTTGTTTACTCAACTTTTCGGTCAAAGTGTTACCTGAATTTAACATTTTTAGTTGGCCCAAACTTAGCTCCAACATGAGAAAATATTGGAAAACATTCAGTCAACATAAAATGATGTGTTTGCTCAATTTGTCTCATATGTTCAATCAACTCGAAATTATTATTTTGGCATTTTACCAAAAAAAAAGGCTGTAAAACTAGTCACACACACACACACACACACAAACACACACACACACAGTGCTTTTAACATACAATGTTTTCAACTTACATATTTGACACATGTTGACGTACAGTACATGATTACATTGTGCATGTTCATATACACAGTAATTGGTATTCAACATGACCTCATCTGGGATTTGAACTTCTTGGTTCACAGCATTCCAATCTTCCTGCTACTGCTACACTTTGCACTTCAAAGTAAATCTGAGCTCTGTTAAAAGTACACTCAAGAAAAACGATTTATCATAGTGTTTAAGGAGTAACATTAAAACAGAGTAATATGCCCTACCAACATTAGACTACTATACAGAAAAACCTACAATTAAATAAGTTAATGATGAGAGAATAGTCAGATTAACTGATAATTGACACAGACATGGTGGGGTAGCAGGAAGATTGAATAATAATTACTGTATAAATGAACATGCACAAATGTAATCATGTATGTCAAGGTGTGTCAAATACGTAAGTTGAAAACATTGCATGTTAAAAGCACTGTATGTGTGACTAGTTCAACAGCCTTTTTTAGGTAAGATGCCAAAAATAATAATTTCGAGTTGAATGAACATAGGACACAAATTGAGCAAACATATCAATTTAAGTTGACTGTTGTTGGAGGCTTGGAGCTAAGTTTGGGCCAACAATTTTTTTTAAATTCAGGTAACACTTTGACCGAAAAGTTGAGTAAAAAAAAAAGGCTTTGGAACCAGTTACTTAATAATAATTAGTTGAAACAACTAGATTAGTGTTTATTTTATATATGATTATTTATTTATTATTATTATTTTGACAGTGCATGGGGACAGCCTAGGAACCCTTTTGGAATCATTTTTTCTAAGATCGTACACAGAAGCTCCCACCTTTAAGTGGAGTCCCCACCTCTCTCTCTTCCCTATTGATGAATTCCAATACCCACCCTCTCATGACATCAACTCATTGTAAACAGCTGTGACAGTCAGAAATAAAAAGTGAGACTAAGTAGTAGTTATCTTACCTGTTAATTACTTTGGCAGTGTAGTTGCTGGGGATATAACTCTCATTGCCTGTTGTTGTGGATCGCACCATCCAAAAATCCCCATCGCTGCAAATAAAGAGATCAGTGCTTTCAACCAAACTACCACATATACTGCATGTACAGCTCCATGCATGTATGTATGTCACTTACTCTAATAACACAGTGAGCCTCTCCCCTATGTGGATTCTGGACTCCAAGGGACCTTGGGAGGGGTAGTTATAGAGGGATACCACCATGGGCCTGTTATTGTCTGAAAAAATAAGAATGGTTTTTAATAGTTGCAATCAGCATTCAGGCTGGGTGGAGGATTCTTTCAGATTGGGTTAACAAAATCAAGAATTCAGAAGACCTATAGAGGAAGCTGGGCCTTTAGTCTTACCTGACATTGCAGGTTCAGTTGGATTCTCAAGAGTTGGCATATTGGATCGTACTTTGATCAGGCAATTCCCCATGACCAGCTGCTTCTCTAGCTGTATGTCTGGATGACTGTATAGGCTGAGAGAGAGAGGAGTGTACTGTCATTTATCTTCTCTTGTCATTCGGGTTACACAAACAAGATGACACAGGGAAAGAATTAACCACAACAAGAAACCATCATTTCCTCAATATCCTGACAAGTTTCCATTCAAAAATGATTATGACGAGCCTTGTACATATTCATTATGATCTAAACAATGACTGACAAAATAAAGGATTCAGGTACACTTTACAATACACAGGCCTTATAAAAGTATAACTACCAATGGAATAACTTTTAATTAGTGTAAATGCAACAAAAAGTGCTTCCATGTTAATGAGTTATAAAGTAAAACTGAAACTTACTCACCTTATTGAACTCCTGTTTAACTGTTGGGTGATGATGATGGGTTGCCACACACAGCTGTCTATATCCTCCTCTGTGTAGCTGATATACACTCAGCAAAGACCAGTGCTGCAACTAAGATTGTGAGTGTTATGTGTCCTGTCTTCAGTGTCTGCCAGTATACTGTACATTTAAAAGTACATACACGTGTATGTGTGCGTGAGAGTGTGGGATCAACACTCTGTCCTATCACAATCAGTGAGAAAGAGAAGACGTCTCCCTCCTCTGCTCCGTTGCTTGGGAGAGTACTCTATCTACACAACTGTGGCTGAGGGGGTAGATTGATGAAGAGACAGAGGCCCACTCGATGAGGACAGGTTTTTATGCCACTAGTAGCTTCCTGTGATGCCAAAGGCCCTGACATCCTGACACAAAACAGTGTGTATGGAGGGGTTGACATAACTTTTCATGTCTATAAAACTGCATTTCTACAAAGTGTACAGTATGCACAAAAACATTAAATAAATATTCTGCTTAAATTACATACTACTTTTCCAGGCTAATGTAATTTATCAACAATCAGCATCAGAGCTTTGAGTCATAAATACATGTACACCACAATAACGTATACACCTACTGAATATACCATAACCAGCTGGGAGGACTGAGTGTGTCAGACTTACAGTAATATCTATATTCTTCTCTGAAAACAAGCTGCAGAAGGAAAAAATCTGCATCCTGTAATGTAATGATGCATTTGATCAGTGTCTTTTCCAGAGCACTGTAAATATATTATTATTCTATGCAGTAATGTGTAGGATATGTACAGTGGGGCACAAAATTAATGACACCCTTGATAAAGATTAGCAATAATTACTATATAAAATATACAATTCTAATACTGAGCTATATCGTATGCTCAACATTTTTTGGAAATGATATTATTTTTATACTAATGCAATTGCTCAGAGAAAAATATTTTGTTTAACAAGTCATATAGATTTAATAATGATTGGCACCCCTAAAGATTCCTATAAATCAAGTAGTCAAAAGTTTTGTATTTGGTCCTGTCAGAGTGGTGTGTGTAGATGAGTGGAAGGAATCAAGCGCAGGAACCAGGATGACTACAACCGTCTTTTATAGTACTGTTCAACACGTGAACAAAAATAGTCGCCTACCCAACCGGGTGGCGCAAACAAATTACGCACAAAACACAGTGCGAAAATACACAGGAAAAGCGCACGCAGTGCGAACTCTCGGGACACGCCAACAACGAGAGAAATAAACCATCAGAGGCAGTCTGACAACAAACAATCACGCATAACACCTGACCCACACACACGAAACTAAATAGGGAAACAATTAAGACACAAATAAGGGACAGGTGTTATGAACAGACAAAACCAAATGAACATGAAACATAGAACGGTGGCCGCTAGTACTCCGGAGACGACGACCGCCGAAGCCTGCCCGAACAAGGAAGAGGAGCAGCCTCGGCCGAAACCGTGACAGTACCCCCCCCTTGACGCGCGGCTCCAGCCGTGCGCCGACCCGGAGCTCGGGGACGACCCGGACGACGCGGAGCAGGGCGCGCAGGATGACCCCGATGGAAATCGGTCAGTAGGGACTGGTCCAATACGTCCCTCCTTGGCACCCAGCACCGCTCCTCCCGGACCGTACCTCCCACTCCACGAGATATTGAAGACCCCCCATCCGGCGTCTAGAATCCAGGATGGACCTCACGGTGTACGCCGGAGCCCCCTCGATGTCCAACGGGGGCGGAGGAGTCTCCTCAATCTCAAAGTCCTGGAGTGGACCAGCTACCACCGGCCTGAGGAGAGACACATGGAACGAGGGGTTAATATTTTTGTAATCAACAGGTAGTTCTAACCTATAACTCACCTCGTTCAATCTCCTCAGGACTTTAAATGGCCCCACAAACCGCCGACCCAGCTTCCGGCAGGGCAGGCGGAGGGGCAGGTTTCTGGTTGAGAGCCAGACTCGATCTCCAGGTGCGTATACTGGCCCCTCACTGCGGTGTAGGTCGGCGCTCGTCTTTGTCGACGTATGGCACGCTGCAGATGGACGTGTGCAGCGTCCCACGTCTCCTCCGAGCGCCGCACCCACTCATCCACAGCGGGGGCCTCGATCTGGCTCTCATGCCATGGTGCCAGAACCGGCTGGTACCCTAATACACACTGAAAAGGGGTTAGTTGGGTGGAGGAGTGGCGAAGAGAGTTCTGTGCCATTTCGGCCCAGGGCACATATCTCGCCCACTCCTCCGGCCGGCCCTGACAGTATGACCTCAGAAACCTACCCACATCTTGGTTGACACGTTCAACCTGCCCATTACTCTCCGGGTGGTAACCCGAGGTAAGGCTTACCGAAACCCCCAACCGTTCCATAAATGCTCTCCACACTCTAGAGGTGAACTGGGGGCCTCGGTCAGACACTATATCCTCGGGTACCCCGTAATGCCGGAAGACATGGGTGAACAGAGCCTCTGCGGTCTGTAGGGCAGTGGGTAGACCCGGCATGGGAAGGAGACGACAGGCCTTAGAGAACCGATCCACAACGACCAGGATGGTAGTATTCCCCTGTGAGGGGGAAGGTCGGTAACAAAATCCACCGAGAGGTGGGACCAGGGTCGTTGTGGAATAGGCAGGGGTTGTAACTTACCCCTGGGCAAATGTCTGGGCGCCTTACACTGGGCACACACCGAACAGGAGGAGACATAAATCCTCACATCCCTAGCTAACGTTGGCCACCAGTACTTCGTGCTAAGGCAGTGCACTGTCCGGCCGATACCCGGATGGCCAGAGGAGAGGGACGTATGAGCCCAACAAATGAGGCGATCGCGTACCTCGAGCGGAACGTACGTCCGACCCACAGGACACTGTGGAGGACTCGGGTCGGTGCGTAACGCCCGCCGATCTCACCATCCACCTCCCACACCACCGGAGCAACCAGACAAGACTCCGGTAGTATGGGCGTGGACTCAACTGACCTCTCCTCTGCGTCATACCGCCGAGACAGAGCATCTGCCTTCCCGTTCTGGGACCCAGGGATGTATGTGATTTTAAACACAAACCGGGCTAGAAACATAGTCCAGCGAGCCTGGCGAGGATTCAGTCTCCTAGCTGCCCGGATGTACTCCAGGTTACGATGGTCAGTTAGAATGAGGAAAGGGTGTTGAGCCCCTCGAGCCAATGCCGCCACACCTTTAGGGCCTGGACCACGGCTAACAGCTCCCTGTCTCCTACGTCATAATTCCGCTCCGCCGGACTGAGCTTCTTACTGTAAAACGCACAGGGACGGAGTTTAGGTGGAGTGCCAGAACGCTGGGAAAGAACGGCCCCTATCCCGGCCTCTGACGCGTCCACCTCTACTTGGAACGGTAAAGAGGGATCCGGATGCGCCAACACCGGCGCCGAGGTAAACAGGTCCTTCAGTCTCCCAAATGCCCTGTCCGCCTCAGCTGACCACCGCAAGCGCACCGGACCCCCCTTTAACAGAGACGTTATGGGAGCTGCCACCTGTCCAAAACCCCGGATAAACCTCCGGTAATAATTCGCAAAACCCAAGAACCGTTGCACCTCCTTCACAGTGGTTGGGGTCTGCCAATTATGCACAGCTGACACCCGGTCTACCTCCATCTTCACCCCTGACGCAGACAACTGGTAACCCAGAAAGGAGACCGACTTCTGGAAAAACAGACATTTCTCTGCCTTGACATATAGGTCATGCTCCAACAGCCGCCTCAATACTCGGCGCACCAGGGCTACATGCTCAGCACGGGTAGGACTATACACCAGAATGTCGTCGATGTACACCACTACTCCCTGTCCCTGCATGTCCCGGAAAATCTCATCGACGAAGGATTGGAAGACTGAGGGAGCATTCATCAACCCATATGGCATGACTAGATACTCGTAGTGTCCGGAAGTCGTGCTAAACGCTGTCTTCCATTCATCGCCCTCTCGAATGCGCACCAAGTTATATGCGCTCCTAAGATCCAATTTTAGAAGAACTGCGCGACCGTGCAGTGACTCCGTCATAGTCGCAATCAGAGGAAGTGGATAGCTGTACTTCACTGTGATCTGATTGAGACCGCGGTAATCAATACACGGGCGCAGACCTCCATCCTTTTCTTTACAAAAAGAAACTTGAGGAAGCGGGTGAAACGGAGGCCCGTATGTATCCCTGTCTAAGAGACTCAGAGATGTACGTCTCCATAGCCTTTCTCTCCTCTTGAGACAAGGGATACACATGGCTCCGCGGGAGAGCTGCTCCTGACTGGAGATCTATCGCACAATCCCCCCCGCCTATGAGGCGGCAGCTGCGCCGCCCGAGTCTTACTGAACGCCAGTGCCAAATCCTCATACTGGGGAATCTGCAGTGCTGGCATTAGATTCGGACTCTCCACCGAGGTCGCCCCTATGGAAACACCCAGACACCGCCCCCTCACATTGAGCAGACCACCCTTTAAGAGCTTTCTCTCGCCACCTAATAATAGGGTCATGAGTCATCAACCAGGGAAGACCCAGCACTACCGGATACGCAGGAGAGTCAATCAGATAGAGCTGAATTCTCTCCTCATGACCCTCCTGCGCCATCATCTGAAGGGGTGCTGTGACCTCCCTAATCAACCCAGACCCTAACGGACGGCTATCTAGGGCATTGACGGGGAAAGGCTTATCCACTGGAAGGAGGGGAATCCCTAACTCTATACAGAACTGGCGATCTACAAAATTCCCAGCTGCGCCTGAATCTACCAGCGCCTTATGCTGGGAACGAGGTGCAACCTGTGGGAAACAAACAGGCAAGGTTAGGTGCACGACAGAAAGCTCTGGGTAAGCAGGGCGCCTACTCACCTGGGTGGACCCCCCAATGCGTGACCTGCCTTCTCCCTCACTGGAGGACCCGCCCCAACACCTAGCCGCGGTGTGCCCTCCACGACCACAGTTGGTGCAAGGGCCGGGTCCCCTCGGGCCTCCTCCTCCTCCGTTCCCTAGCGCCAGCACCTCCGAGCTCCATAGGGCTCGGCTCGGAGGTGCCGGAGAGTGGAATGGGCAAACCCCTCCCCGGGAACGTCCACGGGTGGCGAGCAGGGTATCCAGCCGGATGGCCATGTCGACAAGCTGGTCGAAAGTCAACGAAGTGTCCCTGCACGCCAACTCTCGCTGGACGTCCTCCCGGAGGCTGCAGCGGAAATGGTCGATAGGGCCCGCTCATTCCACCCTGCATCAGCCGCTAGGGTCCGAAACTCCAAGGCAAAGTCCTGGGCGCTCCTCATCCCCTGTCGGAGGTAGAATAGACGCTCCCCCGCCGCCTTCCCTTCTGGTGGATGGTCGAACACAGCACGGAAGCGGCGGGAGAACTCCGCATAGTTCGTGGTAGCGGCGTCCATTCTCCTCCACTCGGCGTTGGCCCACTCCAACGCCTTGCCGGTGAGACAGGAGATGAGGGCTGAGACGCTCTCGTGTCCCGAGGGCGCCGGGTGTACGGTGGCGAGGTAGAGCTCCACCTGCAGCAGGAACCCTTGACACCCGGCAGTGGAGCCGTCGTACGCCCTCGGGAGCGAGAGCCGAATCCCACTAGGTTCCGGAGATGAGACAGGAGGGCTGACCGATGGGGCTGGTTCGGTTCGTGGAGGTGTGGGAACCCCGCTGGTCTCCCCATCGGTGCAGAGTATTCATCACCCTCCAGGGCATGACAGACCTGGTTGATGCGGTCCTCCTGGCCACGAAGACGTTCAGCCATCTCGGCTGTCGGCTCGGTCGCTCCTGCTGATTCCATGGCTATGATGCGTGATTCTGTCAGAGTGGTGTGTGTAGATGAGTGGAAGGAATCAAGCGCAGGAACCAGGATGACTACAACCGTCTTTTATAGTACTGTTCAACACGTGAACAAAAATAGTCGCCTACCCAACCGGGTGGCGCAAACAAATTACGCACAAAACACAGTGCGAAAATACACAGGAAAAGCGCACGCAGTGCGAACTCTCGGGACACGCCAACAACGAGATAAATAAACCATCAGAGGCAGTCTGACAACAAACAATCACGCATAACACCTGACCCACACACACGAAACTAAATAGGGAAACAATTAAGACACAAATAAGGGACAGGTGTTATGAACAGACAAAACCAAATGAACATGAAACATAGAACGGTGGCAGCTAGTACTCCGGAGACGACGACCGCCGAAGCCTGCCCGAACAAGGAAGAGGAGCAGCCTCGGCCGAAACCGTGACAGGTCCCATATTCCTAGCACGGAATGACTACATCAAGTGTGTGACTCTACAAACTTGTTGGATGCATTTGCAGTTCGTTTTGGTTGTGTTTCAGATTATTTTGTGCCCAATAGAAATGAGTAGTAAATAATGCATTGTGTCATTTGGGAGTCACCTTTATTGTAAATAATAGTTGTATTGTGTTGTATTGGGGTTGTGCAATAGAGCATTATGGAGGTTCTATGTGTTCAGAAGCTTGGTGACATTGTTGAATAGAGAATCAGAGTAAAGAGTGATAGTTGAACATTTTTGGGATATTATTCAATTCAAATTAGTTTTTTCAAATTACAGGAGACGGAGGAGGTATATTATATATTTTTTATTTTTTTTATTTTTTTGTCATTTAGCAGACGCTCTTATCCAGAGCGATTAACAGGAGCAATTCACCACTTTTTTTCAAAGTCGACAAAGAGGGTGATGTTGCTTGAACAGGATGGATGTGCACGTTTGCCGAAAAATTTACCAACACGTTGGAATTTCACTTCTAGAATTGTCAACACTGTGGCGAAAAACTATGAGCAACTGAAGGACACCACCCATATCATAGAGCACCCTACCATGGATGATGATACTTTGTCATGTGCAGATGGGTTCAAGGCAAAGCTGGAAGATTTAGATTTTAAAAAATTACTTCTCACTTTTGAGGAGATATTTGCTCACACAGATGTTGTGTTTGACAGTGCAGCAGAAAGCCATTGGTTTAGCCTACTGTAAGAGAAGAATAGAGAATCTGACAAGCAGAATGGAGGAGCACAAGTCTGATGTAGAATTCAGTGCCATATATGCGAGAAGGAAGCAAGCATGACAGAGGATCCAGAGATTACAAGGCACTGTATGACTCAATTCATGATAACATCAAGTCTCAGATAGCACAGAGGTACACAAGCCTGGACAGCATGCGATTTCTGGAGTTGTTAGATGGTAGTAAATTTGATTAATTCAAGAGAAAATTCCCAGATTATGCTTTGACAAGCCTATTGCAGACCTATATTGCAGACCTATGGCCATTTGTTTGATCAGGAAAGACTGTAAACAGAGCTTCAAGTGTATTACTGTGACGGGGAGATTCAAGGGAACATTGCAAAGCTGTGTGACACAATCCTGTACTACACTGTGTGCACAATTATTAGGCAAGTTGTATGTTTGAGGATTCATTTGATTATTGATCAACTACAGTGCTCTCGGTCAATCCAAAATGTTAATAAACCTCAAACCTGAATATTTAAGAAAGTAAAAGTGAGGTTTTGGCTTTCTTTTGAGAATATCTATGTGTGCGCAATTATCATGCAACTAAATTAAAAACCAAAAGTTCCCCATCTCAGTTGTTTACTTTCATATGTTAAAGTGAGAATAATAAACAAACTCAACATTTACAAATAAACATTTCTGACATTTCAAAAAACAAATCAGTGACCTATATAGCCACCCTTCTTTTCAATAAAAGTCATAAGCCTTCCATCCATGGAGTCTGTCAGTTTCTTGATCTGTTGACGATCAACTTTTTGTGCAGCAGCAACCACAGCCTCCCAGATACTGGTAAATCGACCGTTTAAGAAGGGACCACAAGTTCTCAATAGGGTTTAGGTCAGGTGAGGAAGGGGGCCATGTCATTATTCTTTCATCTTTAAGGACTTTACTGGCTAGCCACGCAGTGGAGTACTTCGATGCATGCGATGGAGCATTGTCCTGCATAAAAATCATGGTCTTCTTGAAAGATGCAGACTTTTTCCTGTACCACTGCTTGATGAAAGTGTCTTCTAAAAACTGGCAGTAGGTTTGGGAGTTGAGTTTGAGTCCATCTTCAACCCGAAAAGGTCCTAACTACCTCATCTTTAATAATACCAGGCCATACCAGTACCCCACCTCCACCTTGCTGGTGTCTGAGTCGAAGTGGAGCTCCGTGCCCGTTACTGATCCAGCCACGGGCCCATCCATCTGGTCCGTCAAGAGTCACTCTCATCTCATCTTCAGATATTTCTTGCCCCAGTCTTGACGTTTCAACTTATGTGTCTTGTTCAGTGGTGGTCGGGTTTCAGCCTTCCTTACCTTGGCCATGTCTCTGAACACCTTGTACTTCTGGGCACTCCAGGTAGGTTGCAGTTCTGGAATATGACAGCACTGGAGGATAATGGGTTCCTGGTAGCTTCACGTTTGATTCTTCTCAAATCTTTGGCAGTTAATTTGTGTATTTTTTTCTCAACACGGTTCTTGCGACCCTGTTGACTATTTGCAACAAAACGTTTGATGGTTCTGTGACCACGCCCCAATATCTTAGCAATTTCAAGAGTGCTGCATCCCTCTGAAATACTTTTTACAATTTTTGACTTTTCACAGTCAGTTAAATCTCTTTTTTGGCCCATTTTGCCTGAGGAAAAAATCTGCCTAATAATTATACACACCTTGATATAGGGTGTTGATCTCCTTAGGCCACACCCTCCCCCATTACACAAATACACATCACCTGATATGCTTAAATCCAATAAGCATTCCAGTTTATACAGCTTGGAGTTGGGAAATATGCATAATAATGATGATATGGTCAAAATACTCCCGAGTGGTGCAGTGGTCTAAGGCACTGCATCGCAGTGCTAGCTGTGCCACTAGAGATCCTGGTTCGAATCCAGGCTCTGTCATAGCCGGTCGCGACTGGGAGACCCATGGGGCGGCGCACAATTGGCCCAGCGTCGTCCAGGGTAGGGGAGGGAATGGCCGGCAGGGATGTAGCTCAGTTGGTAGAGCATGGCGTTTGCAACGCCAGGGTTGTGGGTTCGATTCCCACGGGGGGCCAGTATAAAAAAAATAATATATAAAATAAAATAAAAATGGGTGAACAGCCCTGTGCCCTCTGAAGAACTGAACAGTCTGTGCCCCTCTGAAGAACTGAATCCCCTGGTCCTCTGCTGTCTGTTATTCCCCATGTCCCATATGCCCTTTCATCCACTGGCACATTGTACGTTTCCTCTCAAAGCACTGTGAATAACCCTACACATTTTATCTCATTACTATGTAGAGTCAATCACATACACAAACACGATCACATTATTACACATGAATGTGATTTTACTCCTAGCTTGGACTAGCTCTTTTGTCTAACTGTGTTGTGTTATTGTTTTTTGTCTTCCCAGTCAAATCATGTCCTGCCCTCAGTGGAGGAGTTGGGCTCTTCTCCAACTCCATCCATCCACAATGAGCCTTTTTCTGCACTGAAGTCTCTGAGCACCTCAACCCTGTCCTGCACTGAAGTCAAGCCTCTGAACGCTTCTACTCATGCCTCATACCCTCATTCAATCACTGCTGCCCTTCTCAACACTGTTAGTATCCCTCTCATTCCCATTCCTCATAATATTTTACTATAAATGTCTTTATGAAACGATTTAGTTTAAAATCATTTATCTTTGATGATTTTTCAAATGCGCTTTGTCGTTCGGTCCGCGCCTATACCGTGTGTCTCCCATCCTCCTCAATTTTTCAAGTCACCAGCCTCCAATGTAATGGTGAGAGGTTAGCATGTCTTGGGGGTATGATCTTTGACCCTCTAACTTTCTCACTCATCATTATTGACAATTCATTCAGGTTATTCGTAATAAGGGTAGAATCCACATGATTGTAGAAGTGTTTAGAAATATAAGTATTATGTGTCCATAGATGTTTCCATATGGGCTAAGGACATCAGATAGGACAAGAGGATCTGACTCACGATCAGAATATATTTTGTCTTGACCTAAATCCAACTGATTAAGACCTGATGCACTCAGATGGAACATGTTTTGGTGGTGAGATGCAGAAATTAAATGTACTACATATTTACACTCAGTGGTTCTTGCAAATGGAAATAAGAGTTCATTTTAGAGAATCTTATGTGAGCTATGGTATAGCTGACCGTTCTACTTAATTTTTTGAGCAAGCTAAAAATAGCCTGCACTCACCGTTTACATGCAGTTTGAGGTC
This sequence comes from Coregonus clupeaformis, assembly GCF_020615455.1. Classification (NCBI taxonomy): domain Eukaryota; kingdom Metazoa; phylum Chordata; class Actinopteri; order Salmoniformes; family Salmonidae; genus Coregonus; species Coregonus clupeaformis. The sequence goes on along the minus strand of NC_059201.1, from coordinate 31,119,133 downwards.
GATTGATGTAAGAGTGAAGGAGAAAGAAGGTCAACCGCGGTTGGAAACTATTGACCACATTCTTCTAATTCTTCTACAAAGACAAAACAGAAGTATGTCACCTATTTTAGTCTGAAATGCAGATTATTTTTCTCAACCCTTTGCTACTATTAGATTGAGTGTTGTCGTGGAAACACTTGAAGATAGAAACAAAGAAAAGGAGCCATTTTATATCTTCTAGCTTTATTTAGTAGTACAGTAGTATAAATGAGTTGAATCAGCAGACAGTGGGAAGCACCAGTGGGCCCTCAGTGAAGAGACTGAACACATTTCCACATCATAACAGGCTTAAGTTGTTATTCATTGTGTATGTCTACTCAAGAGATGAGTCAACAGACAAAAAAAAATACAAAAGTGTAAAATAGAAAAAGGAAAAAGATGACATCAATTACAAAAGAAAAAGCATTTTTAAAACACACAGATGAAAGGAGAAGTGATTGAATCTACACAATCACATTGGCCCACAGTTCTTTCCTATTGCTTTTCTTTACGCTTTTCCATATTCCTAAAAAGCAAGTATAATGTCCTAGTCCAACCAAAGTACAGTGCATTCATACTGTCATTTGGGCCACTATATATTTGTTTACATGTTTTATTGTCACATACACCTGGGAAAACAACACAATGCAGAGAAATGTATTGAAAATCATGAATCTTATGTTTGCACCCAGCTTGGGTGATCATTCTACAGTGTGAATGGAATGACTCGGCAGAACAGAGCAGTGCAGCAAGGTACAGTACAGTATAACACAGACATCTACACTTTGCCACACAATCAAAGGAGGCATGTGTTCACAGTTCACAACATAAAAAATATCAATTAAAAAAGTGGTCTAAATATGTGCAATGAATGTAGGTATTTAGTGTAAATGTGTTCTAGATAAGAGGAATAGAGAAAGACTGAGGAGGGAATGTGTGTTTGGGCTACAGTGGATGTGAGAGATGGGACTCTTCAACCCCTCCTGTAACGCAGGAACCAGTCCTCTACATTTTAATTTTTTTTCTACACACAGACACATGGTGAACCAAATAAATAAAAGACGTGAAGGGTAATAATCAGAAACAAAATAAGTGGAGGGACATACAGTGATTGAATCTAGAAGAATAAGTCTCCAGATTCACTTGCACAAGAGACATGCACACATATAAAATGATGGGAAACAGTTGGGTGGGGGATCGTACCATCTCAACCCTTTGAGTATACAGTATATCTGTATATCTGGTATATCTGTATATCTGACTCATTCTTTATTTTGTCCCCTCAGCTTGTGACTGGAAGTTTGACGTGTATACAGTATAATATTTAATATGCATTTGTATATATATTCTCATATTAATCACACAATTCATCACAGAACCCCCTGGCATTGAGTAGCTTAGAAGCAGGGTAGGAGAGAAACTGGGAGACATAAGTTACTGGAGGAGGATAGGGGCACCGCTGAGGGCTGCTACCCGGTGTGGAGTGAGGGAGCGATGGGGAGGTTTAGCAGGAGACCTCCATGGTCTGGGGCCCAGGCTGGTTGTCCAGGCCCCCGGTGGTGTTGGCTCCCTCCAGCAGGCTGTTGAGGTTGCGGCTGCGGCTGCTGTCCATGGAGGTGATGCTGGTAGAGGAGGTGGTGCGGGATCGGGCCAGACGAGTCATTCCAGCCGTGGGCACTACGACACAACACAGGAGTGTTAACATTCCAGTCACAATGCAGAGCACTTCATGCAATGCAGGAAGCATAATTACGTGTCCCTTCTGTTAGGGAATTACATTAATAAATCATACAAATACTGCAGATATTCACCATGCAGACAAATCTGAGGAAATAAAGGCACCAATAAAATAAAGAAAAAGCTTCAGCACCACACACATAAATACAGTATGCAAGCCAAAGACGCTGACAAGCATGTCTTGCAAAAAAGGCAATACAATAATAGCATAAAGCACTGAAAAAATATATAAATGAAGGCAAAATTAAGCAAAACTAGCACCTTGTGCAACAATAGGAAAAACAAATCAAACTTAGGGCAGTCAGAAGCAGATCGATGCTTACAGGAGCAACATAACCACCTAACAAAATGTCAAAGTATGCAGACAGTTCTTCAGTTAATTGAACAATACAGATGACTGAAAATACTAATATGTCATGACTTTCTGAGCATACCTTGACATTCATCTAATGTGTGTTAGGCTGAATGGAGGCTGGTATGAGGCCAACTGGTCTAAAACTGCTACTGCTTTAAAACCTGGTACCTGATTCGTTGCTCAGGTGACTGAGAAGAACGTAGGGAACTGTTAGCATTGATGGAGGGAGGAAAGGATTGAAAGAAGAAGAAATGAGAACATATTGAAAGGGAATAAGGTCCATGAAGGTGCAGGTAATGAATATAAATCATTTTTAAGGGAAAGACAACTGCTGTATACTACAGAGACAAAGGAAAGAAAATAGATGTGTTCTTCCTGTGTCTGATTTTATCTGGGGTAGGTCGGAGAGAGACAGAGATAGCCCAAAGGGACAAAGCAGAATTTTGGCCAATACTAATACTAAGATGATGATGAAAGATAAACAGCATCCTGTCTCACTCATACTGTTATGTAAAAATGTCTTCTTGATATCTATTGTGCTACACAACTGTGAGAAACTGTGTCCAGGTGTTTGACGTCATGCTCAGTTGTTATTTCTATTCACAACCCTTCTCTGCATGAGAAGAGGCTTTAATCAACTCTAATCTGGCGGTGACATTTCCTCTGCAGGGAGTGACTGTGCTGCCTGGCCATTAACTTTTCTCTACAGTTCTCCTCTCACACAGTGACACCTGGGGCTGCAGGCAGCACAGGCTTGGGGTTGAAACAGAAGAGCCTAGTACCATAGAAATACTGTGCTGGTGAATGAGAGGTGAAAACCTAGAAGCCTGTTTAAGTCTGCGCTTTGCTTTGTGTCAGGAGGAGATGCATCTTAAACAGTTTGGGTAGAAAAGAAAAGTACACAAGGCAAGTTGAGAGAGTCTCTCCCACGCAGAATTGAACAGGAAGTCAATTGCTGTTCAGCACGTCTTCAGTGCTAGTCATTCATGCTACAATCACAATTTCTCAGCTACTGACAACTGAGGCTATGCAACACTGCAAAGATGAAATAGGAATTGGCATTTGCTGTGAGGCGTGAGGGGCGGCCTCCTCTCCGTGACCAGTGTGACAAACTGAGGGTCTTTTCAGAAACTATTGGCTGCACTCCAAACCCAGGAGGGTGTCTGGCAAAGGCTCATGGGAAACCGTGATGAAAACAATACTTAATTGAGCAACAGTTGTTATTTTGCTCACGTCAACAGGAAATACATCGAGAACACAGATCTTAACCACAAACACGTACAACAGCTTGTTAGTGGATAATCAATACTCTGAGTAAAATTCCAAGGTAGCAACCAGTTACTAGCCACAAGTGGCCAGAGTCACTATATATATACAGCTTTGGAAAAAATTAAGAGACCACTGCACATTTTTCTTAAATCAGCATCTCTACATGTATGACAGCCATTCCATTCCAGTGTCTGTGTCACGCCCTGGCCTATAGAACTCTAGCTAGTTTGGTCAGGGTGTGAATATATTCTAGGTTTTGTATTTCTATGTTTGGCCGGGTGTGATTCCCAATCAGAGGCAGCTGTCGCTCGTTGTCTCTGATTGGGGATCATACTTAGGCAGCCAGTTTTCCTGCCTGCGTTGTGGGATTTTGTTATGTTCATGTTTCGGCTTGTGTGTCAGCCTTGTTTTGGTTACTGTTTTGTGTGTTTATTAGTAAATAAACATGTTCGCCGTTCACGCTGCACCTTGGTCCGTCCCGTTCCTTAACGTACGTAACAGAAAATCCCACCAGACCTGGACCAAGCAGTGTGCCGAGGAGGAGCAGAGAGGATGGACTTGGCAGGAGATAAGAGAGGATCTGTCAAGAAAGATGGAGGCCCTGAAAGGGATCAGGGTGGAGAGACAGCCCCAATAAAATGTTTTGGGGGGCTAAAAGGGTGGTGGGGAGCGACAGAGAGGAGCCCCGACCACTGCACTCGTGGGGGCTCAAGGAGGAGTCCTCACTGGAGGAGGACGGGGCGCGGAGTGTAAAGGACGGAGACAGTCATAGACCTCCAGCGCCGGTTCCCAGTCCGGTACGCCCCGTACCTGCTCCCCGCACCAAGCCAGTGGTGCGTGTTCCCAGTCCGGCCCGGCCTGTTCCTGCTCCCCGCACCAAGCCAGTGGTGCGTGTTCCCAGTCCGGTACGCCCCGTACCTGTTCCCCGCACCAAGCCAGTGGTGCGTGTTCCCAGTCCGGCCCGGCCTGTTCCTGCTCCCCGCACCAAGCCAGTGGTGCGTGTTCCCAGTCCGGTACGCCACGTACCTGCTCCCCGCACCAAGCCAGTGGTGCGTGTTCCCAGTCCGGCCTGGCCTGTTCCTGCTCCTCGCACCAAGCCGGTGGTGCGCGTCGCCAGTCCGGCCCGGCCTGTTCCTGCTCCTCGCACCAAGCCGGTGGTGCGCGTCGCCAGTCCGGCCCGGCCTGTCCCTGCTCCTCGCACCAAGCCAGTGGTGCGCGTCGCCAGTCCGGCCCGGCTTGTTCCTGCTCCTCGCACCAAGCCAGTGGTGCGCGTCGCCAGTCCGGTCTGTCCCTGCTCCTCGCACCAAGCCAGTGGTACGCGTCGACAGTCCGGCCCGGCCTGTTCCTGCTGCTCGCACCAAGCCAGGGGTGCACGTCGCCAGTCCGGCACGGCCCGTGCCCGTTCCACCGGTGCCTGGTCCGGCACCGGTCAGCGGCTCCACTCCGGAGCCAGAGCAGTCCGCTCCACCGGTGCCTGATCCAGCTCTGGTCAGCGGCTCCACGCCGGAGCCAGAGCAGTCCGCTCCACCGGTGCCTGATCCAGCTCCGGTCAGCGGATCATACTTAGGCAGCCAGTTTTCCTGCCTGCGTTGTGGGATTTTGTTATGTTCATGTTTAGGCTTGTGTGTTAGCCTTTGGACCGTCACGGTTAAGTTTGTTGTTTTGGTTACTGTTTCGTGTGTTTATTAGTAAATAAACATGTTCGCCGTTCACGCTGCACCTTGGTCCGTCCCGTTCCTTAACGTACGTGACAGTCTGTTGAATTCCAACACAGGCACACCTCATTCTACTGAATTAGGTACTGATTAGGTGATCACCTAAACCAAATCTTATTTAACAAGGAAAAGTATAAAAACCACTGCTGTGGTCATCACTATCCTCCTGCAATAGGACCAGTTGGATGGCAAAAATAGTGCTAATAGTACCTCAAAAGTCATATTAATCAAAAAATAACAATTGACCATGCCAAAAGAGTTGAAAAGGAAAGTTTTGAGTGAGGAAAAGAAGGGTTCAATTCTGGCTTTACTGGCAGAGGGATACAGTGAGTGTCAGGTTGCTTCCATCCTTAGAATTTCAATAGCGGCGGTTCATAAGAACAAGTTCAAGCAGCAGACATTGGGGACAACAAAGCTACAGACCGGCAGAGGGCGAAAACAACTCTTTACTGACCAGGATGACCGCCAACTCATTCGAATGTCACTCAACAACCATAGGATGCCATCAAGTGACCTACAAAAAGAATGGCAAACGGCAGCTGGGGTGAAGTGCACTGCGAGGACGGTTCGAAACAGGCTCCTAGGGGCAGGGCTGAAGTCATGAAAAGCTAGAAAAAAGCCCTTCATCAATGAGAAGCAAAGAAGAGCCAGGCTGAGGTTTGCAAAAGACCATAAGGATTGGACCGTAGAGGACTGGAGTAAGGTCATCTTCAGTGATGAGTCCAATTTTCAGCTTTGCCCAACACCTGGTCGTCTAATGGTTAGACGGAGACCTGGAGAGGCCTACAAGCCACAGTGTCTCGCACCCACTGTGACATTTGGTGGAGGATCGGTGATAATCTGGGGGTTCTTCAGCAAGGCTGGAATCGGGCAGATTTGTCTTTGTGAAGGACGCATGAATCAAGCCACGTACAAGGTTGTCCTGGAAGAAAACCTGCTTCCTTTTGCACTGACATTGTTCCCCAACTCTGAGGATTGGTTTTTCCAGCAGGACAATGCGCCATACCGCACAGCCAGGTCAATCAAGGTGTGGATGGAGGACAACCAGATCAAGACCTGAACCCCAATCTCCAAAGACCTGAACCCCATTGAAAACTTCTGGAATGTGATCAAGAGGAAGATGGATGGTCACAAGCCATCAAACAAAGCCGAGCTGCTTGAATTTTTGCGCCAGGAGTGGCATAAAGTCACCCAACATCAATGTGAAAGACTGGTGGAGAGCATGCCAAGATGCATGAAAGCTGTGATTGAAAATCAGGGTTATTCCACCAAATATTGATTTCTGAACTCTTCCTAAGTTAAAACAATAGTATTGTGTTGTTTAAAAATGAACATGAACTTATTTTCTTTGCATTATTCGAGGTCTGACAACACTGCATCTTTTTTTGTTATTTTGACCAGTTGTCATTTTCTGCAAATAAATGCTCTAAATGACAATATTTTTATTTGGAATTTGGGAGAAATGTTGTCAGTAGTGTATAGAATAAAACAAAAATGTTAATTTCACCCAAACACATACCTATAAATAGTAAAACCAGAGAAACTGATAATTTTGCAGTGGTCTCTTAATTTTTTCCAGAGCTGTATATATACACTACCGTTCAAAAGTTTGGGGTCACTTAGAAATATCCTTGTTTTCCATGAAAACATACATGAAATGAGTTTGAATAGGAAATATAGCAAAATGCATAGGAAAATGCATAGGAAATGTAGTCATTGACAAGGTTTTTAATATAAATAATAATTGACAAGATTTTTAATAGAAATAATAATTGTGTCCTTCAAACTTTGCTTTCGTCAAAGAATCCTCCATTTGCAGCAATTACAGCCTTGCAGACCTCTGGCATTCTAGTTGTCAATTTGTTGAGGTAATCTGAAGAGATTTCACCCCATGCTTCCTGAAGCACCTCCCACAAGTTGGATTGGCTTGATGGGCACTTCTTACGTACCATACGGTCAAGCTGCTCCCACAACAGCTCAATAGGGTTGAGATCCGGTGACTGTGCTGGCCACTCCATTATAGACAGAATACCAGCTGACTGCTTCTTCCTGTTGTAGGAGGAAATTAGCTCCAATCAAGCGCCGTCCACAGGGTATGGCATGACGTTGCAAAATGGAGTGATAGCCTTCCTTCTTCAAGATCCCTTTTACCCTGTACAAATCTCCCACTTTCCCACCACCAAAGCACCCCCAGACCATCACATTGCCTCCACCATGCTTGACAGATGGCATCAAGCACTCCTCCAGCATCTTTTCATTTGGTCTGCGTCTCACAAATGTTCTTCTTTGTGATCCGAACACCTCAAACTTCGATTTGTCTGTCCATAACACTTTTTCCCAATCTTCCTCTGTCCAGTGTCTGTGTTCTTTTGCCCATCTTTAATCTTTTCTTTTAATTGGCCAGTCTGAGATATGGCTTTTTCTTTGCAACTCTGCCTAGAAGGTCAGCATCCCGGAGTCGCCTCTTCACTGTTGACGTTGAGACTGGTGTTTTGCGGGTACTATTTAATGAAGCTGCCAGTTGAGGACCTGTGAGGCGTCTGTTTCTCAAACTAGACACTCATGTATTTGTCCTCTTGCTCAGTTGTGCACCGGGGCTTCTCACTCCTCTTTCTATTCTGGTTAGAGCCAGTTTGCGCTGTTCTGTGAAGGGAGTAGTACACAGCGTTGTACGAGATCATCAGTTTCTTGGCAATTTCTCGCATGGAATAGCCTTCATTTCTCAGAACAAGAATAGACTGACGAGTTTCAGAAGAAAGTTCTTTGTTTCTGGCCATTTTGATTCTGTAATCGAACCCACAATTGCTGATGCACCAGATACTCAACTAGTCTCAAGGAGGCCAGTTTTATTGCTTCTTTAATCAGCACAACAGTTTTCAGCTGTGCTAACATAATTGCAAAAGGGTTTTCTAATGATCAATTAGCCTTTTAAAATGATAAACTTGGATTAGCAAACACAATGTGCCATTGGAACACAGGACTGATGGTTGCTGATAATGGGCCTCTGTACGCCTATGTAGATATTCCATAAAAAAATCAGCAGTTTCCAGCTACAATAGCCATTTACAACATTAACAATGTCTACACTGTATTTCTGATCAATTTGATATTTTAATGGACAAAAAAAAAATGCTTTTCTTTCGAAAACAAGGACATTTCTAAGTGACTCCAAACTTTTGAACGGTAGTGTGTATATATACAGTGGGGAAAAAAAGTATTTAGTCAGCCACCAATTGTGCAAGTTCTCCCACTTAAAAAGATGAGAGAGGCCTGTAATTTTCATCATATGTACACGTCAACTATGACAGACAAATTGAGGAAAAAAAATCCAGAAATTCACATTGTAGGATTTTTAATGAATTTATTTGCAAATTATGGTGGAAAATAAGTATTTGGTCACCTACAAACAAGCAAGATTTCTGGCTCTCACAGACCTGTAACTTCTTCTTTAAGAGGCTCCTCTGTCCTCCACTCGTTACCTGTATTAATGGCACCTGTTTGAACTTGTTATCAGTATAAAAGACACCTGTCCACAACCTCAAACAGTCACACTCCAAACTCCACTATGGCCAAGACCAAAGAGCTGTCAAAGGACACCAGAAACAAAATTGTAGACCTGCACCAGGCTGGGAAGACTGAATCTGCAATAGGTAAGCAGCTTGGTTTGAAGAAATCAACTGTGGGAGCAATTATTAGGAAATGGAAGACATACAAGACCACTGATAATCTCCCTCGATCTGGGGCTCCACGCAAGATCTCACCCTGTGGGGTCAAAATGATCACAAGAACGGTGAGCAAAAAATCCCAGAACCACACGGGGGGACCTAGTGAATGACCTGCAGAGAGCTGGGACCAAAGTAACAAAGCCTACCATCAGTAACACACTACGCCGCCAGGGACTAAAATCCTGCAGTGCCAGACGTGTCCCCTTGCTTAAGCCAGTACATGTCCAGGCCCGTCTGAAGTTTGCTAGAGTGCATTTGGATGATCCAGAAGAGGATTGGGAGAATGTCATATGGTCAGATGAAACCAAAATAGAACTTTTTGGTAAAAACTCAACTCGTCGTGTTTGGAGGACAAAGAATGCTGAGTTGCATCCAAAGAACACAATACCTACTGTGAAGCATGGGGGTGGAAACATCATGCTTTGGGGCTGTTTTTCTGCAAAGGGACCAGGACGACTGATCCGTGTAAAGGAAAGAATGAATGGGGCCATGTATCGTGAGATTTTGAGTGAAAACCTCCTTCCATCAGCAAGGGCATTGAAGATGAAACGTGGCTGGGTCTTTCAGCATGATAATGATCCCAAACACACCGCCCGGGCAACGAAGGAGTGGCTTCGTAAGAAGCATTTCAAGGTCCTGGAGTGGCCTAGCCAGTCTCCAGATCTCAACCCCATAGAAAATCTTTGGAGGGAGTTGAAAGTCCGTGTTGCCCAGCGATAGCCCCAAAACATCACTGCTCTAGAGGAGATCTGCATGGAGGAATGGGCCAAAATACCAGCAACAGTGTGTGAAAACCTTGTGAAGACTTACAGAAAATGTTTGACCTGTGTCATTGCCAACAAAGGGTATATAACAAAGTATTGAGAAACTTTTGTTATTGACCAATTACTTATTTTCCACCATAATTTGCAAATAAATTCATTAAAAATCCTACAATGTGATTTTCTGGAAAAAAAAATTCTCATTTTGTCTGTCATAGTTGACGTGTACCTATGATGAAAATTACAGGCCTCTCTCATCTTTTTAAGTGGGAGAACTTGCACAATTGGTGGCTGACTAAATACTTTTTTCCCCACTGTATATATATATATATATATATATATATAATTGTTTGTATGCTAGAAAGGAGTGGTTATTGAGATCACACATTTACAAAGAAAAGTAAGAGAGTTGTGTACTTACTGTAACCCATACCCTGAACAAAGTACTTGAAGGCCTCTGCCAGTTTCCCAGGCTGTGGAGGAGAGTTAGTTAGTTATCAAAAATCTAGATTTGTATGACAATGATTTAAAAAACGATATAAGCATATAATAACAACTTTCAGATCATCAAACCTCACCTGAACAACCTGAGGCAAGCCTCCACAATCAGCCATCTACAGAGAGAGGGGGGAGAAAGAGAGAGAACTTCTGAGTCGCTACACGTGATGCAATAGCTTAGCATAAAATATTGATTATTCTGGAGGAAAATGCATAACACATACAGGATATGACATGCTTCACCTCACCTTAAACAGTGTAGTCTTGGTTGGATTTAACCTGGAATTGCACTCCACCTGAAACAAGTTTAAAGAGAGTAAGTGAACAAAACTTCATTACATAAAGGAACTGATATTCAACATTTAGTTCCATCCTCCTACTATATATACAAGCATGTAGAAGTGCATGATCTATAATCATAAGCTAAACAACAACCACCCTAACTCACCACTGCCTCCACTGCAGGAGATGTGTCTCCAACCACCAACAGAGAAGGGCACCTGGAGGGGAAGAGAGGAGGTTCTACTTGAGCATACAAATGCATACTGCCAGTGGTGCCATGCACCCCAAAAATCTGAGGCTGCTAGGTGGCTAGTAGTATTACAGAGATGTATTTATTTATTGTATTATTATAATTATTATAATTATTTTAAACAGGACAAATCTGAGGGGGCACGTGCCCCCTATGGGCATGACGCCTCTGCATACTGCCGAAAACACAGTAAAACCAGTTCAAACTCACGTCAGTGTGTTCACTGTGTCCTCATTAAGACCGAAGACTGGCCTCTCGATTTCCAGATCCCGACGACTGTTATTGAAAAAATAGAAAAAATACAAGTTTAAAGCCACATTCATCCAACCAGTAGTAAAGCCAACGACTATGGTGGGCAGGAGTGAATCCCTGCCCCCTCTCCACTCCTGCCCAGCGTACCCGTTGTAGGAGGCACAGAAGAGGGCCAGGTTGTCCTGGTTGATGTCCTGGGCGATGTGAAGGCGGTAGGTCTGGACCAGCTCCTGGTTGTCTGTCAGCTCATCCTGCGGGAACACACAAGGCATCAGAATGTGTGTGGATGGTATCATGATATCATCTTATAAAACGATGCAAATGTTCACTTTCAAACCAGGTTATCAAAGGTGAATGGAACTCCTAGTCAAAGGTGGGCAAATGCCAACCCATCATACTCACAGTGCTGAAGTGGTGAGCCATCACTGTGTCCACAATGTTACTGGTCCACCCAGAGAGCTGTTGATACAAAACAGGACAAGGTCTAGAAATAACGCAGAGCTAAAGGGACAGTCTTCTAGGATATCACAAGGATCTATGGCTTTGCATTCAAAGATGGGTAATTGGTTAGAGGACTACTGACTGACCTTGGAGGCAGCCCAGTCGATCCATCCCTCTGCACACGGATCCACGTTGATCAGAACCAGGCCCTCTACCAGAGTAGGGTTGTTCAGCTGCAAGCGAGAGAAACAACATGTCAGTCCCCAACATGAGGTGAAGTAGTATAGGAGCATACCAGTCTTCATAAATTGTATAGTAAGAAAGGAATGAAGATGATGATGAACATCTTCGGGAGATGTGGTGATTGGCATTAAAACTGCATTCAGAATGCTACAAGCTTTTGTCATTTTCAAGAAAGGCCAGATGTATCAACAGAGGCTACTGAGATGCTGGTTACCTGAAACTACGTTTAAATCAAATGCAGAAACAGCTGTTACCAATCTAACTTGTTTCCATTTCATTCCAACCCCTAATTTTCCTCATTAATTCAGAATGAGAGCAGACCCCCAGAGGAACATCCAACTCTGTGATTCCTAAATCCTCCAGACTAATTCCACCCCCACACCCCCCTCCTCCTCCTCCATCTCCATCTTTCAGTGCTCTCTCGCTCTAAAACTTCTCTACATGCTCTCCTCTCTTGTAGAGAGAGAATTCAGCAGAGCTAAAATAAACCAGGCATTGAGTGCACAAAGAGGAAGAACACGAGAGGGACAGTGAGAGATCGAGAGAAAAACAAGGTGATTCACCCCCGTCAGAATTGGTTTATAATAGACAAGAGGACTGGTGAAATGCTGCTGCGTGGGTTGGATGTGAAGCACTGATGTTCAGACTGACAGAAAACCTCTGTAATAGACCAGACTGAGAGAGACAGGAGATTTAGAAAATGAAAATGGACAGATGAGAGAGCTGCTGTCAGTGTTAGGTAGACTTACTGCAAACCGGGATAGGATGTAGGCTCCTGCTCCCACGCCAATCCCAATCACACTGTTCACCCTGTGGACATCAGGAAATACATCACACCATCAGCAACACCAACTTACTGGTATTCCAGTCTATCCATCACCACCTAATGAGTCAACTGGTCAATGTCCATGTCACTCACTTGAGCTGAGTCATAACCGAGGGCAGCATCTCAGACAGTTCTTCCATGGTAGGGTACTGGTACCCGGTGGGGAAGGGTGGTGCCGCCTCCTGCTGTCCAGGGGCGTCCACATGGACCACAGCAAAGTGCTGCGTGATCTCCTGCATGTCCTCAAAGTTAAACAGCGTGTTGAAGCATGACTTATCTGCACAGAGAGGGGAACAAAAAGATAGCAATGCAAACACATCCATAAGAGATAAAGAAGAAAATAAACCTAGAAATAAGATACACAATAATGGCACAAACCTGTACATATCATACATAAAACACAGATCCATGGCATAAACCTACAAGTAATACTCATAGAAGTTATTTTACATGTTTAGAACCACACTGCGTCTTAGATAATGCTATAAGGGTTAATCGTGCACACTCACGGTTGAGGCCGATGTCATGGTAGGTGAGGATGACTGGCCGGTTACCCTTGGGAACGCCCCTCATGGTCACATGGAGCACGCCATGGGTAGTCTCGATATCATGCTCCTGCAGCCAATCAGAGAGGAGAACAGACAGGTCAGGGTGTTGGTAGACAGATGTAAACAGTTTGGAGGTAGGGAGGGAGACATCCTGCTGGCCAGACAGACCCAATTCCAAATGGACTCCTAGGCCCTTGAGGTCTAGGACATTTTAAACATATTGTTTTTCCATATCAAATATTTTTCCATCTACACAAACAGCCTCTGGGTCTGTGTAGGGGGCTCTGGAGTGGGTTGGATGTGGGCAGATATTTATGGATTCATATTCTAATAATAGCTTACTACATAATTAATCAGAGATGTGAAAGACAATAAATGCCAAACAAATTGAAAATCGAATCGTGTGAGTACTTATGATTGAGTGTACAGACTACAGAGCTTCCTGTCTCCTTTCCAGAGCCCTCTCAGAAGGGACAAGGAGGAGCTGAGAGTTAGCACTAGGCAGAGGATCAGCTGGTTCCCTTGGAGAAATGCACTGCTCCCGAGGTATGACTGCGCAAAAATCCAGAATCATCGCCTTCTCTGAAAGCTGCCACTGCAGGGAGGAGTAACCTGCTGCTATTAAAATTCAGACACTGAAACTGCCTTCATTTCTCTCCATGCCTCTCTCTGCACGGAATAGCTTATATTTCTTTATAAGAGACTACAGAGACAGAGACTACAGCCATCCATAACATGATGGATGCTTTTTATGATTCCAAGTCTGTGCATTTTTTTTTTCTGGGGTAGATCAGCTTTAATATTGCAGATATATTGTAACTTCCATCAATGTAATTGTCTGCATCACTTCCAATCCCCAATGTTTTTTTCTCTCGCAAATATATATATATATATATATATATATATATATATATATACATATATATACATACACATACATATAAATACATATACATACATATATATACATATCCTTTAAAAAAAAATATTTCCCTTTATGTAACGATCCCGGCGGTCTGAGTCGGGTCCTGTCTGGTGACGAGTGTTTCTGGTCGTAGCTCCTGTTTCCCGAGGGTTCGGGAACGCTCCGGGGAGCGCGCTTGTTCCGCACCTGCTTCCCATCAGCAATCGGCACACCTGGGCCTAATCATCACCCTTCTTAGGGTCTGGCCCAACATCCAGTTCCTGCCGGATCGTTAGCCATGAACAGTATGTTTTGCCGGCGCATCAGCCTCAGTACTAGAGTTAGTTTTTGTTGTTTTGTTGCACCCTGTTGACCTGCCTGGTACTTACCTCCGTTTTTGTTCTCCCCACAGTCACTCGTCCGGAACCTCTACCCAACCTCTGCCTGATGGTCGGCGGCTGCCGAGCCATCATCGGATCAACCACTGGACCCTCTACAACTCCTCCACGCCGCCGCTCTGTTCCCTGGATTATTTCCCTTCACCCTTGGTTCAGTAAATAAACACTCACCTTTTTGACACCACTTACCTTGTCCTGGTCTGCTTCTGGGTTCTGGCTTAGTAAACCGTGACAGAACGATCCGGCCAGTAATGAACCCAGCGGACCTGGACTCTGTTCGCCATGCTATTACCCAGCAGGAGAAGATGTTGGGTCATCATAGCACGGTACTACAGGAGATCGCGTTGTCAGTTCGGAACCTTTCTACCGGTCTGACGGAGGTCCAGAACCAACGCAAGTGGCCGGTGGAGGATCCACTACCGGTTTCATCCATCTCGCCTGCCGCTTCTGAAGCTGTGGCCATCCGTGAGCCCAAGGTTCCGACGCCGGATAAATATGAGGGGGAGCTGGGAAGATGCCGTTCCTTCCTTATGCAGTGTGGACTAGTGTTCGATCTACAGCCCTACTCTTATGCCACAGACAAGGCTAGGATAGCCTTTGTGATTGAGTTGCTGCGTGGTCGTGCGCTGGAGTGGGCTTCAGCCGTTTGGGAACGACAGGATCCCTGCATGGCTTCATACCAGGGGTTCACGACCGAGATGAGGAAGCTCTTCGACCATTCCGTCCGAGGGAGGGACGCAGCTAGGCGCCTGTTTTCGCTTCGCCAAGGAACTCGCAGCGTGGCCGACTTCGTGATTGAGTTCAAGACGTTGGCTGTGGAGAGTGGGTGGAACGAGGAGTCTCTGCAAGCGGCCTTTTACCAGGGTCTGTCGGAGCAGCTCAAGGATGAGTTGATCTCCTATCCGGAGCCTAGTGACCTGGACAGCTTGGTAGCCTTGTCCATTCGGGTGGATAATCGAGTCCGAGAGCGAAGGAGGGAGAAGCAATGGGGTCCGTCCAATCGATCAGTTTCTCAGTTCCCAGTCGGGTCGGGTGGTGGACCAGAACACATCGATCATTCTCCACCACAGTGGATTAGTGGAGAGGTCCTCTCTCCCGATTCGGAACCCATGCAAGTGGGGGCGGCACGGGTTAACCAAGGAGGAGCGTCAACATAGACGTAAGACCAACTGCTGCCTCTACTGTGGTAGCTCGGGACATTACATCTCCACTTGTTCCCGGCGGTCGTCAAACTGCCCGGCTCGCTAAAGTTGGGAGGACTTTTAGCGAGCCAGTTTCAACCTCTCAGTACCTCTGTCAGACCCCGCTTCCCGGCTACCCTTGTGAACAGGAATCAGAGCTTAGCGCTTAACGCTTTTATCGATTCAGGTGCCGATGGAAGCTTTCTTGATGCCGAGTTGGTGGAACAGCTGGGGCTTTCCAAGGAGCAATTGCCGGAAGCCATTGAAGCGACCACTCTGAACGGCAGTAGTCTGGCACGTATCACGATGAGGACTGAACCGGTTAAGATGCGGTTGTCAGGGAATCATTCTGAGATGATTTCATTTTTTCATTCTGCCGTCTTCCCATGTTCCTCTGGTCCTTGGATACCCCTGGCTGAAGGAACACAATCCCACGTTCGATTGGGTGACGGGCAAGGTAACGAGTTGGAGCCTGGATTGTCATGCTAACTGTCTCAAGACTGCCTGCCCCCATTCGGTTCCCAGTCAGGTGATTGAGGCTAAACCTCCAGATTTGTCCCTGGTTCCCGAGACATATCACGATTTGGGGAAGGTTTTCAGTAAGCAGAAGGCTCTGTCACTCCCTCCCCACCGACCATATGATTGTGCCATCAACCTGGTCCCTGGAGCTGTCTACCCCAAGGGAAGGTTATACAGTATCTCCCGACCTGAACGTGAGGCGTTGGAGACCTACATCAAGGAGTCCCTAGCTGCTGGTCTCGTTCGTCCCTCGTCATCACCCCCTGGGGGCAGGATTCTTCTTTGTGGGTAAGAAGGATGGCTCTCTTCGACCATGTATTGACTATCGGGGGTTGAATGACATCACGGTCAAGAACAAGTATCCCCTGCCCTTGATGAGTTCTGCCTTCGACTCCTTACAGGGTGCTACGGTGTTCACCAAGTTAGACCTACGCAATGCGTATCACCTGGTCCGGATCAGAGAGGGGGACGAGTGGTTGACGGGTTTCAATACACCGATGGGGCACTTCGAGTATCAGGTGATGCCGTTTGGACTGACCAATGCTCCAGCGGTATTCCAGAGTATGGTGAACGACGTCCTGAGAGATATGATCGGTCTCTTCGTGTTTGTTTACCTGGATGACATTCTGATCTTCTCGAAGGAACCTACCGACCACGTCCAGCATGTCCGGCAGGTTCTGCAGCGATTGTTGGAGAATCGCCTGTTCGTGAAGGCCGAGAAGTGCGAGTTTCACGCCCACACAACATCCTTTCTCGGGTACATCATCTCCAGGGGAGAGATTAGGATGGACCAGGAGAAGGTTAGAGCGGTTCTGGAATGGGCCCAGCCCGGTACGAGATTGCAGCTCCAGAGATTTTTGGGGTTTGCGAATTTCTACCGCAGATTCATCCGGGATTACAGCCGTGTGGCCGCTCCATTAACTGCCTTGACTTCCAGCATCAGGACCTTCAAGTGGAATCCGGAGGCGGATCGAGCGCTTCTGGATTTGAAGAGGCGATTCACCAACGCACCGATTCTCTCTCAACCGGACACGGCCCGTCAGTTCGTTGTTGAAGTGGACGCGTCTGATGTGGGAGTTGGCGCCATCCTGTCGCAGCGATGCTCCACGGACAGTAAACTCCATCCCTGCGCCTACTACTCTCGTCGCCTTTCACCTGCGGAGAGGAATTACGATGTGGGTAACCGGGAGCTTCGCGGTGAAACTTGCCTTGGAGGAGTGGCGCCACTGGTTGGAGGGGCGGAGCAACCGTTTATTGTCTGGACTGACCACAAGAATCTTGCTTACGTGCAATCGGGCGAAACGTCTCAACTCCCGCCAGGCCAGGTGGGCGTTGTTTTTCGGACGATTCAAGTTTGTCCTGACGTTCCGACCTGGGTCTAAGAACGGCAAGGCGGACGCCTTGTCCCGGATGTTCTCCAAGACGGAGGAGAGTGGGTCCAAGACCGAGACTATTCTCCCCGGAACTGCGTCGTGGGAGCAGTCATGTGGAAGATTGAGGAGGAGGTGCTGGCGGCCCTTCGGACTCAGCCCGGTCCCGGTAACGGTCCACCCGGTCGGTTGTTTGTGCCTGAGTCGGTTCGTCCTGCTGTTCTCAAGTGGTCCCACGCCAGTAAGATGGCTTGTCACCCTGGCGTGGCTCGGACTATGGCGTTTCTTCGCAGACGTTTTTGGTGGCCTGCCATGGCCGAGGATACTCGGGGTTTTGTTGCTGCCTGTCCAGTGTGTGCGCAGAATAAGAGTACCAATCGGCCCAGCTCTGGACTACTTCACCCCCTTCCTATTCCCCGGCGTCCATGGTCGCATCTGGCCCTGGACTTCGTCACGGGGTTGCCCGCTTCTGAGGGGAACACGGTCGTTCTGACTATCGTGGACAGATTCAGCAAGTTCGCCCACTTTGTGCCGATTGCCAAGCTTCCCTCTGCCTCGGAGACGTCCGAGATCCTGGTTAGGGAGGTTTTCAGGGTCCACGGTTTGCCCAGTGATATCGTTTCCGACCGTGGCCCTCAGTTTACCTCTGCTGTCTGGAAGTCCTTCTGTTCGGCCATTGGAGCTACAGTCAGTCTCACATCTGGTTTTCACCCCCAATCCAATGGTCAGGCGGAGAGAGCCAACCAGAAGATGGAATCCACGCTACGCTGTCTGGTCTCTTCCAACCCCACCTCCTGGGCCTCTCAGTTGCCTTGGGTTGAGTATGCCCACAATACTCTCCCCTACATCTGCCACTGGGATGTCTCCCTTCCAGTGCCTGTATGGCTACCAACCTCCCCTGTTCCCTTCTCAGGAGAAGGAGCTCTCAGTGCCTTCTGTTCAGGCCCACATTCGTCGTTGCCACCGGACCTGGCATCGGGCCAGAAAGGCACTCCTTAGAGGTTCGGACCGGTATCAGCTCCAGGCGAATCGTCGCCGGATCCCCGCTCCCACCTATACCATCGGAGATAGGGTTTGGTTGGCCACACGGGATCTTCCGTTACGGACTGGAGTCTAGGAAGTTGTTACCGAAGTTCATTGGTCCGTTTGTGGTGGAGAAGGTGATCAATCCAGTGGCAGTTCGACTCAAACTACCGAGGACGCTCAGAGTCCATCCCACCTTTCATGTCTCCTGCCTCAAGCCTGTCCTCCTCAGTCCTCTGTTGCCTCCTCCGCCTCCTCCTCCTCCTCCTCGGATGATCGGAGGTGGTCCTGCCTACACGGTGCGGCGCATCATGGATTCCCGACGGCGGGGCCGGGGTTTCCAGTATCTCGTGGACTGGGAGGGTATGGTCCTGAGGAGAGAAGTTGGATTCCGCGGCGACAGGTCCTAGATCCGGATCTCATCAGGGACTTCTACCGCCTCCATCCTGGCGCTCCGGGAGTCCGCCGGTGGCGTTTCGCCGGAGGGGGTACTGTAACGATCCCGGCGGTCTGAGTCGGGTCCTGTCTGGTGACGAGTGTTTCTGGTCGTAGCTCCTGTTTCCCGAGGGTTCGGGAACGCCTCGGGGAGCGCGCTTGTTCCGCACCTGCTTCCCATCAGCAATCGGCACACCTGGGCCTAATCATCACCCTTCTTAGGGTCTGGCCCAACATCCAGTTCCTGCCGGATCGTTAGCCATGAACAGTATGTTTTGCCGGCGCATCAGCCTCAGTACTAGAGTTAGTTTTTGTTGTTTTGTTGCACCCTGTTGACCTGCCTGGTACTTACCTCCGTTTTTGTTCTCCCCACAGTCACTCGTCGGGAACCTCTACCCAACCTCTGCCTGATGGTCGGCGGCTGCCGAGCCATCATCGGATCAACCACTGGACCCTCTACAACTCCTCCACGCCGCCGCTCTGTTCCCTGGATTATTTCCCTTCACCCTTGGTTCAGTAAATAAACACTCACCTTTTTGACACCACTTACCTTGTCCTGGTCTGCTTCTGGGTTCTGGCTTAGTAAACCGTGACACTTTATTACTTTCCAACCCCACCACCCCTTCCCTAATTGGAGTAAACTAGTGAACAACAATGCCTATGCCTCTACCTCCAGCTTATACTTACTATATACATTTTATGGACACAGTCAATTATACAATAATTATATTTTGTTTGTTTTTACTCCTGAACTTCCTCTACCCTCAACCTCTCCGATCATTTTCATGACGTCCATCCGGTTTGCTTCTATATGCCATATCTTTCCAACTGTGCTCCTTCACAAAAGCTCTCAACCTATAACCTATATACTTATTATGGACACAGCATGTCCTACATTAGTTATCTTGCTGTTATTAGTTGTTAGTTGTTATTAGTCCCATCCTTCAGCTCCATTCAACACCTCTCATCTATCTCTTAACACCATCCATATTGGATTTCGATTTGCCATTTATTTTTCAACTGTACTGTGATGTTTCACAAAAGTTCAGAAACCTTCCATTCTCATTGTTTCTACAGATTGTAAATTGAAAATAAATTTTTTTTCTAAAAGTATTATTATAGTATTGATCGATTGACTATCTTTTCAGATCACCCAGTGGTGCTATCTGCAGGGTTAGCTCCAGGTAAATATTGCACAAATGGACAGTACCAAAACAAATGATCTAATGATTCTGTCTCTTCGCAGCAAAATCTGCAGAGCTGGGAAGATTGTATCCCCCATATCAATGACATTATATTGGTAGCAAGAATTTTGTATAATAATTTCAATAGAAAAATTATAAGTTTTGAATCCGGCGTCGTTTTGCGTATCAGTTCATAAACACTATGCCATGGAATCGGTACATATAAAATCTCTTCCCAACTATTTTGCAATCTGTATGGGACGGCTGTCAATCCTTTGGTCCTTAAATGAAACTGGTATACTTTTTTATTTATCACAATTTTCTTTAACCAATTATGTTCTTTAATGCAGGGCCGACAGACAAGTTCCTTACTTTTTCCCCCTTCCACTTTCCTCTTCCATTTTTGCGGTAATGCTGCAATTATTTGGTTGTAATTTTGGGTAGAGCAGACATTTCCATATGTTTTTGTTAGCTGCATGTGCGACATAACTCCACCAATCCTACCTATGATATCATTTACGAAGATTATACATTTTTAAAACATTTTTTCAAAAAATACTGGCTTTTTATCAATTAGTATATTTCAGTTTAACCACAATATTTATTGCATTATTTGTTCTGTCGTTTCTGGAGGATTAAATTGAAATTGCAACCAACTTTCTATGGCTTGTTTTAGAAATAGTGATATTTGGGAGATTATTTCCTTTTCAAATAACTGAAAGTGAGAGGTTGTAATCTGAATAAAGGGAAAAAGGCCATTCTTGAACATGGGGTGAGACAATTTTACTAATTTGCTAGAGAACCAGTTCGGATTTAAGTATAACTTTTGTATGACTGAAGCTTTTAGTGATAGGTCTAATGCTTTAATATTTAATAATTTCTGTCCTCCGAATTCATATTCATTATATAAATAGGCCCGTTTAATTTTGTCTGGCTTGCTGTTCCAAATAAAATGGAAGATTTTTTTCTCATATAATTTAAAAAACTGTTCGCTAGGCGTAGGCAAGACCATAAGCAAATAGGTAAACTGGGATAATACTAAAGAGTTAATCAGGGTGATATTTCACAAATAGACAGGTATTTACTTTTCCATGGTAGCAAGATTTTATCTATTTTTGCTAACTTTCTATTAAAATGTATTTATTTCATTTGGATATGTATTCCAAGTATATCCACATCACCATCAGACCATTGCATTGGTAAACTACATGGTAATGTAAAAATTGTATTTTTTAGTGATCCAATATGTAATATAGTACATTTATCATAATTTGGTTGTAATCCTGAGACGTTAGAAAATGTATCTAGATCCTCTATTTTTTTCTCGATTTAAAAGAAAACATGAATCATCAGCGTACAATGACACCTTTGTTTTTAAGCCCTGGATTTCTAATCCCTTGATATTATTGTTGGATCTGATTTTAATAGCTAACATTTCGATGGCCATAATAAATAGATATGCAGATAGTGGACAACCTTGTTTTACTTCTCTTGACAGTTTAAAACTTTCTGAGAAATATACATTATTTACTATTTTACACCTAGGGTTACTATACATGATTTTAACCCATTTTATAAGAGATTCTCCAAAACTGAAATGCTCCAGGCATTTATATATAAACTCCAGTCGTACTTTATCAAATGCCTTATCAAAGTCTTCTATGAATAGTAGATTCCCAGATTTTTCATAGTGTTCTATTGTTTCCAGTACTTGCCTTATATTATCTCCAATGTATCGTCCATGTAAAAAACCTGTCTGATTAGAATGAATAATGTCCGACAATACCTTTTTAATTCTATGCGCTATACATTTTGCTAGAATTTTTGCATCACAACACTGAAGTGTAAGGGGCCTCTAATTTTTTTAATGGACTGGATCTTTATATTTCCCACTTGTATCCTGTTTCAGTAATAATGAAATCAGACCTTCTTCTTGAGTGTCTGATAATCTACCATTTACATAGGAGTGGTTAAAACATGCTAATAACGGTCCTCTGAGTATATCAAAAAAGGTTTGGTATACCTCGACTGGTATGCCATCCAACCCTGGAGTTTTCCAGGACTTAAAGTATTTAATTGCATTCAGAAGTTCCTCCTCTGTAATTTCACCTTCACATGAGTCTTTCTGTATGGCTGTTAATTTTACATTATCAATAGAAAGAAAATCCCTACAATTAGCCAAAGTTAGAGGAGATGGAGGTGACTGAAACGAAAACATAGTCTGTGCATTAGGTTGTCAGTGTAAATGAGTCTGGGTGAGTGGGGCAAATTAGGCCCAAAAAGATGAGGCAGCAATAAACAACCATCTTACTGAACTTCATCGATATCGTGACTTGAAACGTGATTTGAAGTGATGCAATACACCAAGGAAATAACAGCGTCATTCCCTGGCGTGCCTCCAAATGTTCTACAGACCTATTCTGTACCTCTCTAGACTCGTGACAGCAGTATCTGCTGACGTCACACACCACACCACGGCGCAAGGTCAGCATGACTTGGGACTACGTATCTGAGTGTGAGTGTGTGTTTAACAGCATGAGGGAGTGCTGGGCCTAGTCTCAGGGCCCACTGGTCATCAATAATAAAGAAAGAGAGAGAGGGAGAGAGAGAGAGAGAGAGAGAGAGAGAGAGAGAGAGAGAGAGAGAGAGAGAGAGAGAGGGGGGAGCCTCCTCTGCTCAGAATCAGGGCTGGGAACACTGCAGCAGGCACCATTTTAGAAATGAGAATGGTGGCTATCAAACTTCCTCTGGAGATGGTGAAGGTTAAACCTTCCTGTCAAGGACAAGGCAGCAGTATCGCTGTCTGAGATCTCAATCAGACATACCAGCCATTTTCTATGCTTTAAAATGCACTAATATGAGGTTATAGTCAGATTAAGACTTAATTGAAATGACAGAGACAAGTACATACATTGATAATTAGCCAGACACCCACAGAGTGGAGACACAGACAGCAGAACAGAAACATGGACACACATGCAACATAGAGATCAATGGAAAAATACTTTTTCAGGTTACTGCCTTTACTGTTGTCTGTTGTTCATATCAATGTACTATAAAAAAATAAGAGAAACGTTTAGAAGGATGAAGGCAGCGCAACCTGTTGTCATTAAAAATGAAACACTCCCTTCTGTGTTGCTGCAGAAGGAGGGTGTTTAGGGTTTGGGAGGAGGACAGCAACAAGGAGTCATCTACCTCAGATCCAGTCATCTAGCTCAGATCCAGTCATCTACCTCAGATCCAGTCATCTACCCCAGATCCAGTCATCTACCTAAGATCCAGTTACCTACCTCAGATCCAGTCATCTACACTATATATACAAAGGTATGTGGACACCCCTTCAAATTAGTGGATTTCGCTATTTCAGCCACAGCCATTGCTGACAGGTGTATAAAATCGAGCACACCGCCATACAATCTCCATAGACAAACATTGGCAGTAGAATGGCCTTACTGAAGAGCTCAGGGACTTTCAACTTGGCACCTTTCGAACAAGTCAGTTCGTCAAATTTCTGCCCTGCTAGAGCTGCCCCGGTAAACTATAAGTACTGTTATTGTGAAGTGGAAACGTCTAGGAGCAAAAATGGCTCAGCTGCAAAGTGGTAGGCCACATAAGTTCACAGAATGGGACTGGCGAGTGCTGAAGTGTGTAGCGTGTAAACATTGTCTGTCCTCTGTTGCAACACTCACTACCGAGTTCCAAACTGCCTCTGGAAACAACGTCAGCATAAGAACTGTTCGTCAGGAGCTTCATGAAATGGGTTTCCATGGCCGAGCAACCGCACACAAGCCTATGCTCACCATGCACAATGCCAAGCGTCGGTTGGAGTGGTGTAAAGCTCACCGCCATTGGACTCTGGAGTAGTGGAAACGCGTTCTCTGGAGTGATGAATCACGCTTCACCACCTGGCAGTCCGACGGAAGAATTTTGGGTTTGGCGGATGCCAGGAGAACGCGACCTGCCCCAATGCATAGTGCCAACTGTAAAGTTTGGTGGAGGAGGAATAATGGTCTGGGGCTGTTCTTCATGGTTTGGGCTAGGCCCCTTAGTTCCAGTGAAGGGAAATCTTAATGCTACAGCATACAATGACATTCTAGACGATTCTGTGCTATCAACTTTGTGGCAACAGTTTGGGGAAGGCCCTTTCCTGTTTCAGCATGACAATGCCCCCGTACACAAAGCGAGGTCCATATAGAAATTGTTTTTCAAGATCGGTGTGGAAGAACTTGACTGGCCTGCACAGAGCCCTGACCTCAACCCCATCGAACACCTTTGGGATAAATTGGAACGCCGACTGCGAGCCAGGCCTAATCGCCCAACATCAGTGCCTGACCTCATTAATGCCTTTGTGGCTGAATGGAAGCAAGTCCCAGCAGCAATGTTCCAACATCTATGGGACAGCCTTTCCAGAAGAGAGGAGGATGTTATAGCAGCAAAGGGGGGACCAACTCCATATTAATGCCCATGATTTTGGAATGAGATATTTGACAAGCAGGTGTCCACATACTTTTGGTCATGTAGTGTACATCAGATCCTTGTCTTTGGGTAGTATTGATCTATCTAGGAGTAAGACATGCTCACACTCTGTTTCGCTTCTTCCCTTCACCTCTATCCCTTTACACACACACACATGCACACACACACACGCACGCATAAACGCACACACACACACACACTCTGCAGTTGAGCCTCAGACGCAATCAGACCTGGGGTGGGGCTGCTGGCCTGGACAGGGAGGGGGAAGAGTAGTGAGCACTGCAATGGCTGCTGCAACCCTTTAACCCTTTACAACAGTGAAACTAGGCTTCTGCAATGGGGGCTTAGACAAACTTCATAGAATGTGGAGGAGAATGTTAATGTGGGGTTTAGGTTTGTGTATCGTCAGAGATGGCTGATAATGATCTATAACAGATGGAGGGCTAAGCAGAGAGGTGCCTGCAGAGACACCCAGAGGAATCTGCTGATGGATGGAAACACAGAGAGGAAAGAATGAGGAGAGGGAGAGGAGGAGGAGGAGGAGGAGGAGGAGGAGGAGGAGGAGGAGAGGATAGAGAGGGTGAGGTGAGAGGAGGAGGAGGAGGAGGAGGAGGAGGAGGAGGAGGAGGAGGAGGAGAGAGGAGGAGGAGGAGGAGGAGGAGGAGAGGATAGAGAGGGTGAGGAAAGAGAGGAGGAGGGGAGAGGATAGAGAGGGTGAGGAGAGAGAGGAGGAGGAGGAGGAGGAGGAGGAGGGAGGAGGAGGAGGAGGAGGAGGAGGGGAGAGGAGAGGAGGAGGAGGAGGAGGGAGAGGATAGAGAGGGTGAGGAGAGAGAGGAGGAGGAGGAGGAGGAGGAGGAGGAGGAGGGGAGGAGGAGGAGGGAGGAGGAGGAGGAGAGGATAGAGAGGGTGAGGAAAGAGAGGAGGAGGGGAGAGGATAGAGAGGGTGAGGAGAGAGAGGAGGAGGAGGAGGAGGGGAGAGGATAGAGAGGGTGAGGAAAGAGAGAGGAGGAGGGGAGAGGATAGAGAGGGTGAGGAGAGAGAGGAGGAGGAGGAGGAGGAGGAGGAGGAGGAGGAGGAGGAGGAGGAGGAGGGAGAGAGGATAGAGAGGGTGAGGAGAGAGAGGAGGAGGAGGAGGAGGAGGGGAGAGGATAGAGAGGGTGAGGTGAGAGAGGAGGAGGAGGAGGAGGAGGAGGTGGGGAGAGGATAGAGAGGGTGAGGAAAGAGAGGAGGAGGGGAGAGGATAGAGAGGGTGAGGAGAGAGAGGAGGAGGAGGAGGAGAAGGAGGTGGGGAGAGGATAGAGAGGGTGAGGAAAGCGAGGAGGAGGGGAGAGGATAGAGAGGGTGAGGAGAGAGAGGAGGAGGAGGAGGAGGAGGAGGAGGAGGAGGAGGAGGAGAGGATAGAGGGTGAGGAAAGAGAGGAGGAGGGGGAGAGGATAGAGAGGGTGAGAGAGAGAGGAGAGGAGGAGGAGGAGGAGGGGAGAGGATAGAGAGGGTGAGGAAAGAGAGGAGGAGGAGAGAGGATAGAGAGGGTGAGGAGAGAGGAGGAGGAGGAGGAGGAGGAGGAGGAGGAGGAGGGAGGAGGAGGAGGAGGAGGAGGAGGAGGAGGAGGAGGAGGGGAGAGGATAGAGAGGGTGAGGAAAGAGAGGAGGAGGAGGAGGGGAGGATAGAGAGGGTGAGGAGAGGAGGAGGAGGAGGAGGAGGAGGAGGAGGAGGAGGAGGAGGAGGAGGAGGAGAGGAGGAGGAGGAGGAGGAGGAGGGGGAGAGGATAGAGAGGGTGAGGAAAGAGAGGAGGAGGGGAGAGGATAGAGAGGGTGAGGAGAGAGAGGAGGAGGAGGAGGAGGAGGGGAGAGGATAGAGAGGGTGAGGAGAGAGAGGAGGAGGGGAGAGGATAGAGAGGGTGAGGAGAGAGAGGAGGAGGAGGAGGAGGGGAGAGGATAGAGAGGGTGAGGAGAGAGAGGAGGAAAAGCTGATGGCGATAGACAGGAAGAGGGAAAGAGAGAGAGAGAGAGAGAGAGAGAGAGAGAGAGGTGAAAGGAGAGGGAAAGAGAAAAGGCAGTGTAATGTGTCATGCCTCCCCTCTTCCTGCCAAGGGTGTGTGTCTGTGTGTCTCAATTGAACACTTATGGGAGATTCTGGAGCGACGCCTGAGACAGCGTTTTCCACCACCATCAACAAAACACCAAATGATGGCATTTCTCATGGAAGAATGGTGTCACATCCCTCCAATAGAGTCCCAGACACTTGTAGAATCTATGTCAAGGCGCATTGAAGCTGTTCCGGTGGATCGTGGTGGCCCAACGCCCTATTAAGACACTTTATGTTGGTGTTTCCTTTATTTTGGCCAGAGAGAGTACATTCAAGACCAGAGAGAGCCTGTCTATGTCATGGGGTTGAAAACAGCATTTAGCCTGTAAAGGCGCTTGTGGGATATCTTTCAGACTGTACATCTGTTGTTGCTATGTGGTGAAAGATCAGTTCCTTTTCACTGTCAGACTGTTGCAGTTCATACGGATACATACACAGGGATCACAAGGCCTGTCTAGCTGGTCTCTGTCCCCACTGATCTGTACAGAGAAAATAGCTATTTTCTTTTCACGATCTGGCAAACGCAGACACAAAAATGCAGTATGTGCAGAGACGAGCACACACACACAGACAGACACATACCCATATTCTCCCGTATGCTCAGACTCCTAAACACTTATGCACATTCATATTTCATGCCATCACATTGACATGCACCTACAATGCACAATAACATATTCATGCCATCTATGTTGACAACACACATGCACAAATACACATACTCTCACACACACTCACTCACACTCACACACAAACATGCACTCCCCCACACACAAATTACGCACAGTCTCGACAGTAAGTGCACTCAAACACACAAATCCAGTGTCCACCCACACAAACGCCTCTCTGCATACTGAAACGGCTCAGCTGCTTAGCCGTCTGTCTGAAGAGGCAGTTAGGCAGGCAGGTATGCTGCCAACCAGCCAGGGAGACCAGCCCAGCCTCTCCCAGAGAGCCATGGTCTCTCTACCCAGACCCAGCCCTGTCAAACTAAACCCAGCGAGGTGTGTCAGTCAGACGCACTCACCACTGCATTCCCAGAGCATGCGATCTGGTCCAGGTCCAGAATGGCTGACATGTTTCCCAGGCAGGAGAGGACTGTTTGCTGCTGGGAGCTTTAAAGATCTCCACAATGAGGGCGGGAGAGAGGGAGGGAGGCAGCGCAGGAGGAAGAGTGAGAGAGAGAGAGAGAGAGAGAGAGAGAGAGAGAGAGAGAGAGAGAGAGAGAGAGAGAGAGAGAGAGCGCAAGAGTGTAATGGGGAGATAGAGAGACTAACTGCACCAGCTAGACCAGCAAGAGGGAAAGGAGATAGTGAGAGACAGAAAGGGTGAATATTTGTAATGAGAGTGGGAGGGATGGAAAAGATGCAGAGCGAGAGGACGGGAGATAGAGGGAGAGACAGAGTGAGTGAGACTGCAGTTTGCACTTGGTAAGCACAGCGCGTCCGTGCTTCCAGGGCTGTGTACCAGTTATTTTAATTGGATTTCAGCAGGTCAGGTGGGCAGAAAGGGGGCGAGCTAGAGGAGAACAGAGGAGAGGGATGGGGGATGGATGGATGGATGGAGAGAGAGAGTGAGAGAGAGAGAGAGAGAGAGAGAGAGAGAGAGAGAGAGAGAGAGAGAGAGAGAGAGAGAGAGAGAGAGAGAGAGAGAGAGAGAGAGAGAGAGAGAGAGAGAGAGAGCGTGAGAGAGAGAGAGAGAGAGAGAGAGAGAGAGAGAGAGAGAGAGAGAGAGAGAGAGAGAGAGATATAGAGAGAGAGAGAGAGAGAGAGAGAGAGAGAGAGAGAGAAAGGCGAGAGGGGGGTATTAGGTGGAGGCAGGCAGGCATCCCAGGAGACAAGCAGCACTCTGACAACACAGAGAGAGAGAGAGTGGTGCTGTAGAAGGGATGCTGACTTTGACTATTGACCGCTTCCTTCCAGTGCATTCTGCATCAGCTCAGCAGCAGCAGCACTCTGAAATCACTGTCTGATCCTGATGAATTATCAGAGCATCATCTTGAGATGTCAATTCATGGGCTAGAATTGGATTAAACACTGTACCTGTCATCAATGAGCAACCAGGCTAATCATATGAAGATAAAATAATATATTTGTGTTGCAGAGTGAAAACTCAAATAGCAGTGGCAGTGAAACATCAAATTGCTGAGGCTATTTTGGGCTCTGAGGGAAGAAGGTCTGCATTGAATATCAATATGATCTCAGGCTTCTAATGCACCAATATGATTTTGTAACAGCAGATTTTCCAGTAAGTAAGGCATTGAGTAATGATTTTGCTCATTAATGACTGTGCAATGAACCAGCTGTGACCCCATGGTCATCCAAAGAACCTTCACCATGATGGGCTGCAAAAGATACATTTGTATCCTAAAGAGATTGACAAACGTCTATATTACACTGTAATAACAATCCACATTCCTCTATATCACTTATATGAGTGAGTGTGTGTACGCATGCATTCACTGGAATCAGTATGTGTGAGAGATTGGTGCATACAGCGATACACAGATATTTCTCTGTAAACGTCTCTCCTTCTCTATTGAACCTGATAACCTATTGATTCTTCATATATTTTATCTCATCTCTATGCGAGTTTCCCACTAGCAATTACCAGTTGGAGGGGCGTTCAAGTGGATTTTTCCCAATCGTATGCTGGTATTTACAAATTTACGAGATGTTATGAATGCAGCATAACAGATTGATATTGCTGGCCAAGTGGGCTGAGTTTACCCGTGGAGACCAACAGGTACATACTGTAGAATATATCGAGTGGGCGGAGCAGCAAACTCAGTGTGTGTTCTATTGGTCCTACAGTGTGAACTCCACCGACAGTGATAGGCGAGCTGGGTGGAGCACTGCTACTCCAGCTGCCCTGTCTTCCTCTGACTATGTTTTCCCTCATAGTCCAAGAGCATCTGGTCGTGGTGGTGGCAGAGGGCTACTCATTTCTCCTAACTGGAGAGTTTCTCTTCTCTCCCTCTCTCAACTGTCCATCTGCTCATTTGAATTCCATGCTGTCATTGTCACTTGTCCATTCAAGCTTGTTGTCATTTATCGCCCACCAGGTGCCCTTGGAGAGTTCCTCAATAAGCTTGACACCTTGATAAGCTCATTTCCTGATGAGGGCTCACCGCTCTTCATACTTGGCGACTTCAACCTCCCAACGTCTGCCTTCGATTAATTTCTTTCCAACTCTCTCTTTCTTCACCTTGCCTCTTTTGACCTTACCTTTTCCCAATCCCCTCCAACTCACAAGGCAGGAAATACGCTTGACCTCATTTTTACTAGAGGCTGCTCACCTACTAATCTCACTGCAAACCCCCCCCCTTTTCTGACTCCTTCCACCTACCCTAGCCACTCAACCCCTACCCAGATGATCATGCACTGTCGCAATCTTCGCTCTCTCTCTCCCACTACTCTTTTCTCTTCTATCCTATCATCTCGCCCTTCTGCTAAATCCGTCTCCCTCCTGTCTCCTAATTCTGCTTCTTCGACCCTACTCTCCTCCCTTTCCACATTCTATGACTCGCACTGTCCCCTTTCCTCCAGGCCGAGCTGGCTGAGTGACTCATTGTGAGCTTACAAAACAGGGCTTTGGGCAGCTGAGCAAAAATGAAGGAAAACTATACTTCCGCAGGACCTATCATCCTTTCACTCCCGCCTCTCTACCTTCTCTTCCTCTGTATTCACTGCTTTCTATCACTCTACATTTCAAGCTTCTGCCTCTAACCCTAGGAAACTATTTTCCACCTTCTCCTCCCTCCTTAATCCCCCTCCCTCCTCACTCTCTGCAGATGACTTTGTCAACCACTTTGAAAAGAAGGTTGACGACATCCGCTCCTCATTCACTCAGCCTATTGAATCCACTGGTCTCACTCACACAGAAGTACCCTACGCCTTGACCTCTTTCTCCCCTCTCTCTCCAGATGAAATCCTGCGACTAGTGAGTTCTGGCCGCCTGACAACCTGCCTGCTTGACTCCCATTCCTCACTTCCCTCATCAACTCATCCCTGACTAATGGCTGCGTCCCCTCTGACTTAAAAATGGCCCAAGTCGTTCCACTCCTCAAGAAACCAACACTCGACTCATCTGACGTCAAAAACTATAGACCTGTATCGCTTCTTTCTTTTCTTTCCAAAACACTTGAGCGTGCTGTCTCTGATCAACTTTCTTATTATCTCTCTCAGGACGATCTTCTTGAACCTAACCACTCAGGCTTCAAGACGGGTCACTCAACCAAGACTGCTCTACTCTGTGTCACAGAGGTTCTCCGCACTGCCAAAGCTGACTCTCTCTCCTCTGTTCTCATCCTCCTAGATCTATCCGCTGTCTTCGACACCGTGAACCATCAGATCCTTCTCTCCACCCTCTCAGGGCTGGACATCTCAGGCTCTGCACACTCTTGGATTGCATCCTACCTGGCAGGCCGCTCCTATCAGGTGACGTGGAGAGGATCTGTGTCTGCACCACATACTCTCACTACTGGTGTCCCCCAGGGCTCGGTTCTAGGCCCTCTCCTCTTCTCTCTATAGACCATGTCACTCGGCTCTGTCATATCCTATCATTACTATGCGGATGACACTCAACTACTTTTCTCCTTCCCCCCTTCTGACACCCAGGTGGCGACATGCATCTCTGCGTGTCTGGCAGATATCTCAGCTTGGATGTCGGCCCACCACGTCAAGCACAACCTCGACAAGACGGAGCTGCTCTTCCTCCCAGGGAAGGCCTGCCCGCTCAAAGACCTCTCATCACGGTTGACAACTCCACAGTGTCGCCCTCCCAGAGTGTAAAGAACCTTGGCGTGACCCTGGACAACACTTTGGCTTTCTCTGCAAACATTAAAGCAGTGACTCAATCCTGCAGGTTCATGCTCTACAACATCCATAGAGTACAACCCTACCTCACAAAGGAAGTGGCACAGGTCCTAAACCAGGCTCTTGTCATCTCCCGTCTGGACTACTGCAACTCGCTGTTGGCAGGGCTCACCGCTTGTGCCATCAAACCCCTGCAACTTATCCAGAACGCTACAGCCCGCCTGGTTTTCAACCTTCCCAAGTTCTCCCATGTCATCCCGCTCCTCCGCACATTCCACTGGCTTCCAGTTGAAGCTTGCATCCACTACAAGAGCATGACGCTTGCCTACGGAACAGCAAGAGGAACTGCCCCTCCCAACCTTCAGGCTATGCTCAAACCCTACACCACCTGTGGTCTCTTAGCCCTCCCACCCCTACGGGAGGGCAGCTCCCGCTCAGCCCAGTCCAAGCTCTTCTCTATCCTGGTACCCCAATGGTGGAACCAGCTTCCCCCTGAAGCTAGGACAGCAGAGTCCCTGCCCATCTTCCAATAGCACCTGAAACCCTACCTCTTCAAAGATTATCTTCAATAATCCCCCTCCTCACCTAAACCCCCCTCCTAAAAAAAGAAATGTTCCTGAACCAACACTTGCACTTGACTCAATCCCCCCTCTAGCGCTGACTTTGCTGATAGTTACTTTATTGAGGAAAAGTGTACTTACTATGCCTGTGATAAGTGGTTGTCCCACCTAGCTATCTTAAAATGAATGCACTAACTGTAAGTCGCTCTGGATAAGAGCGTCTGCTAAATGACTGAAATGTAAATGTCAAATGGAGCGTACTACCTAGTGTTTCTACATTAATTATTCCCACTACTGCCCCACAGGGGGTGCCACATACACACACATGCAGAGGTATGGATACAGAGACACATTCACACTGTACAAGCACCTGTTGTCCGGTCTAATGATGATGCATGCATCTCTGGTAAAAATCACCCCACCCGGATTATCAATAATCTGTTCACAAGTGACTGCTATCTCCGCACACAGGCACACAGCAGCTATGCGCACATATTTTTACTGATAAATCACCACCACTTTAATTCAGGTATACATTTCTCATTAGTCTGTTTTGGTTCAATTCCACAGTGTCACCTCAGAACGCAATCATAGAGACTCGTCATGACTGTTTCTAAGTCTCTCAGCCAAAGGCAGGCCAGTGACAGTGACACAGTCAAGCTGTAGTGACAGTGACACAGCCAAGCTGTCACCTCTCCGTCCCTGTGAGTCATACAGACACTATTGTCTCAGCACCAACCACCCCCTCCAAGGAGATGGAGGACAGAGGAGAAAGTGGAGGACAGGGATAGCGTCTTAAAGAGGACACTGATGTACTTCTTCTCATTGCACTGTTTTCCCCACTTCTCCTTTGGAGCTACATTAACCAATATCTTAACCACATTATTCTTCAATAACATAGACAAGTTTTCTGCATTGTACAGAAACATCTTAGACACGAAAGTCCAGCTCCTCTGCTCTGCACCATCAGTCAGGCTTAGAGCGCCCTCTCCTGGGCTAAACGAGATCAGCAGAACACAGGGGGCCAATGACTTGCAATCCCAGTTTGACTTCATTTGAAGCCATTTGCTTCACCCACTGAAGGGGAAGAGAGAGGAGAGAGCATTCCTGGAGAAGGCCAAGATCAAGCTGGGAAGAGGTTGTCAGGTTCTTTAAATTCATACACTATCATGTTAATTCAACTAGCTTATAAAGTGAGCTCCAAAAGTATTGGGCAGTTTTTTTGGCTCTGTACTCCAGCACTTTGAATTTAAACGGATACAATGACTATGAGGTTAAAGTGCAGACTGTCAGCTTTAATTTGAGGGTATTTTCATTCATACAGCACTTTTTGTGCATAGTCCCCCCATTTTAGGGGACCAAAGGTATTGGGACAAATTAACTTATATGTGTATTAAAGTAGTCAAAAGCTTAGTATTTGGTCCCATATTCCTAGCACACAATGATTACATCAAGCTTTGCTGTTTGTTTTAGTTGTGTTTCAGATTTTGTGCCCAATAGAAATGAATGGTAAATCATGAATTGTGTCATTTTGGAGTCACTTTTATTGTAAATAAGAATAGAATAGAACACTTCTACATTAATGTGAATGCTACCATGATTACAGATAACCTCTCAACATTACAATAACAGGGCAGGTTAGCATTTTTGGGGGTATGATATTTATGCATCTGTAACTTTCTCACTATGTACAAAAAGTGCTGTAATTTCTAAACGGTTCACCCGATATGGATGAAAATACCCTAAAATTAAAGCTGACAGTCTGCACTTTAACCTCACAGCCATTGTATCATTTCAAATCCAAAGTGCTGGAGTACAGTGCCAAAACAACAGCAAAAAATTGTCAGTGTCCCAATACTTTTGAAGCTCACTGTACATAGAACAATATATCTGAAATGGATTACACCATTGTCTCTGCTAGATCTAAGGAGGACTGAATTGTGATGTTGAACAGAGCTAAGCACCCTGTTACTCCCCCCTTAGTGTCATTGCAGCTCCCAGAGCAGGTCTCCTGACACTGCACTCATTTAGCATCACATTTTGAAAGCATAGCCATGTCTAGCTCCATTATTTTGTTCAGAATTCCTGCAAGAGTTTAAATGTATAACAATGTGCGAAGGGAGGGAGGGTGACACACATCTAGTGGCTACCTCCGTGTGATGTAAGAGAAAAATTTTTTATTTAACCTTTATTTAACCAGGTAAGCCAGTTGAGAACAAGTTCTCATTTACAACTGCAACCTGGCCAAGATAAAGCAAAGCAGTGCGATAAAAACAACAACACAGAGTTACATATGGGGTAAAACAAAACAGAAAGTCAAAATTACAACAGAAAATATATATACAGTGTGTGCAAATGTAGCAAGTTATGGAGGTAAGGCAATAAATAGGCTATAGTGCAAAATAATTACAATTAGTATTAACACTGGAATGATACAGTGGGGAAAAAAAGTATTTAGTCAGCCACCAATTGTGCAAGTTCTCCCACTTAAAAAGATGAGAGAGGCCTGTAATTTTCATCATATGTACACGTCAACTATGACAGACAAATGAGAAAAAGAAATTCCAGAAAATCACATTGTAGGATTTTTTATGAATTTATTTGCAAATTATGGTGGAAAATAAGTATTTGGTCAATAACAAAAGTTTCTCAATACTTTGTTATATACCCTTTGTTGGCAATGACACAGGTCAAACGTTTTCTGTAAGTCTTCACAAGGTTTTCACACACTGTTGCTGGTATTTTGGCCCATTCCTCCATGCAGATCTCCTCTAGAGCAGTGATGTTTTGGGGCTGTCGCTGGGCAACACGGATTTTCAACTCCCCTCCAAAGATTTTCTATGGGGTTGAGATCTGGAGACTCGGCTAGGCCACTCCAGGACCTTGAAATGCTTCTTACGAAGCCACTCCTTCGTTGCCCGGGCGGTGTGTTTGGGATCATTGTCATGCTGAAAGACCCAGCCACGTTTCATCTTCAATGCCCTTGCTGATGGAAGGAGGTTTTCACTCAAAATCTCACGATACATGGCCCCATTCATTCTTTCCTTTACACGGATCAGTCGTCCTGGTCCCTTTGCAGAAAAACAGCCCCAAAGCATGATGTTTCCCACACCCATGCTTCATAGTAGGTATGGTGTTCTTTGGATGCAACTCAGCATTCTTTGTACTCCAAACACGACGAGTTGAGTTTTTACCAAAAAGTTCTATTTTGGTTTCATCTGACCATATGACATTCTCCCAATCCTCTTCTGGATCAACCAAATGCACTCTAGCAAACTTCAGATGGGCCTGGACATGTACTGGCTTAAGCAGGGGGACACAGCAGGATTTGAGTCCCTGGCGGCGCAGTGTGTTACTGATGGTAGGCTTTGTTACTTTGGTCCCAGCTCTCTGCAGGTCATTCACTAGGTCCCCCCGTGTGGTTCTGGGATTTTTGCTCACCGTTCTTGTGATCATTTTGACCCCACGGGGTGAGATCTTGCATGGAGCCCCAGATCGAGGGAGATTATCAGTGGTGTTGTATGTCTTCCATTTCCTAATAATTGCTCCCACAGTTGATTTCTTCAAACCAAGCTGCTTACCTATTGCAGATTCAGTCTTCCCAGCCTGGTGCAGGTCTACAATTTTGTTTCTGGTGTCCTTTGACAGCTCTTTGGTCTTGGCCATAGTGGAGTTTGGAGTGTGACTGTTTGAGGTTGTGGACAGGTGTATTTTATACTGATAACAAGTTCAAACAGGTGCCATTAATACAGGTAACGAGTGGAGGACAGAGGAGCCTCTTAAAGAAGAAGTTACAGGTCTGTGAGAGCCAGAAATCTTGCTTGTTTGTAGGTGACCAAATACTTATTTTCCACCATAATTTGCAAATAAATTCATTAAAAATCCTACAATGTGATTTTCTGGATTTTTTTTCCTCAATTTGTCTGTCATAGTTGACATGTACCTATGATGAAAATTACAGGCATCTCTCATCTTTTTAAGTGGGAGAACTTGCACAATTGGTGGCTGACTAAATACTTTTTTTCCCCACTGTAGATGTGCAAGAGATGATGTGCAAATAGAGATACTGGGGTGCAAATGAGCAAAATAAATAACAATATGGGGATGAGGTAGTTGGGTGGGCTAATTTCAGATGGGCTGTGTACAGGTGCAGTGATCGGTAAGGTGCTCTGACAACTGATGCTTAAAGTTAGTGAGGGAGATAAGAGTCTCCAGCTTCAGAGATCATCATCAGGTTGGGACTGCATCATCCCTGTGGTGACTGATACCCTATGCCTCACCCTCGGGCCCTGTCGCCCCTTCCCATCCACATCCACACACACCGTCTCTGGGTGATGACGTCACAGCAGTGCTGCAGTGGAATGACTAATGGAAGCTTCTGTAATAATTATACAAATCCTGGTGGATTTACTGGCTATACAAACACTGCTGGTACAATGTCCCGATGGATGTGGCAAAGGTTAAGGGAATATGTCTGAAAGTGTGTGTGTTTGTGTGTCTGACAATGCCTATATGTGTGTCTGAGTGTATGCATGAAGGGGGGGATGGGTGAACAGACAGGACCACATGGAGGAAAAGAGCATACACCAGCCCTGCTCCACTGAGCATGCTTACTATCCTACCTGCTGTAGCTATATTTAGCCCAGGATGTGATGCAGGGAACAGGCATGACTGCATGGAGGCTGGGAAAGCCAGGGTTAGTTAACCCTTTACAGCCCCTGGGAGAGGCAGCATCTACCTGACTGTTGAAGGGCAACCCTCATACTTATGTATTTTGTACTGTGCACAGACCACTGTCAGCAGATACAAAAATAATTAAGATATATTTCTGACTGTAGCCTATGTATGTAGGCTAATAATAACTGGAGACACTCACCTGGCAGTCAAAGTCCTGGAAATTTCGTGAATTCTGAGAGAAAAGAGGAAAGAAAGGTATATGTTATTGAGGTGTTGGATGGTAGAAATAGAACAAAAATATAAACGCAACATATAAAGTGTTGGTCCCATGTTTCATGAGCTGAAATAGAATATCCCAGAAACTTTCCATATGCACAAAAAACGTATTTCTCTCAAATGTTGTGCACAAATTTGTTTACATCCCTGTTAGTGAGCATTTCTCCTTTGAAAAGATAATCCATCCACCTGACAGGTATGACACATCAAAAAGCTGATAAAACAGCATGATCATTACATAGATGCACCTTGAGCTGGGGACAATAAAAGGCCACTCTAAAATGTGCAGTTTTGTCACACAACACAATGTCACAGATGTGTCAAGTTTTGAGGGAGTGTGCAATTGGCATGCTGACTGCAGGAATGTCCACCAGAGCTGTTGCAAGAAAATTTAATGTTAAGTTCTCTACCATAAGCCACCTCCAAAATCGTTTTAGAGAATTTGGCAACATGTCTAACTGGCCTCACAACCGCAGACCACGTGTATGGTGTTGTGTTGGCGAGCGGTTTGCTGATGTCAACGTTGTGAACAGAGTGCTCCATGGTGGCGGTGGGGTTATGGTATGGGCAGGCATAAGCTACGGACAATGAACACAATTGCATTTTAGCGATGGCAATTTAAATGCACAGAGATACTGTGACGAGATCCTGAGGCCTATTGTCGTGCCATTCATCCGCAGCCATCACCTCATGTTTCAGCATGATCATTTACAGCCCCATGTCGCAAGGATCTGTACACAATTCCTGGAAGCTGAAAATATCCCAGTTCTTCCATGGCCTGCATACTCATTAGACATGTCACCCATTGAGCATGTTTGGGATGCTCTGGATCGACATGTACGACAGCTTGTTCCAGTTCCCGCCAATATCCATCAACTTCGCACAGCCATTGAAGAGGAGTGGGATAACATTCCACAGGCCACAATCAACAGCCATCAACTTTATGCGAAAGAGATGCTGACTGGTTTTCTGATCCATGCCCCTTCATTTTTTTAAAGTACATGTGACCAACAGAGGCATATCTGTATTCCCAGTCATGTGAAATCCATAGATTAGATCCTAATGAATTTATTTCAATTGACTGATTTCCTTATATGAACTGTAACTCAGTAAAATTGTTGATTGTTGCATTTATTTATTTTTATTTTTCCTTTATTTAACTAGGCAAGTCAGTTAAGAACAAATTATTATTTACAATAACGGCCTACACCGGCCAAACCCGGATGATGCTGGGCCAATTGTGCGCCGCCCTATGGGACTCCCAATCACAGCCGGTTGTGATACAGCCTGGAATCGAACCAGGGCGTCTGTAGTGACGCCTCAAGCACTGAGATGCAGTGCCTTAGACCACTGCGCCACTATTTTTGTTCAGTATAGAAAAAACCACTATGGGTGTTTCAATATACATGCGCTGCCTAATTGACATACTCTAAATATGCTATCCTATTTATCACCTGTCTGCCTCTCCTGTCAACTCATTACTGTCTGTCTGTCCTCACATCTATCCTGCAGGCTCCTGTGAGTATGTCTGTCAGTTGGGTTCTTAATGAGGTGGCCTGGCCACTAGGTGGAGATAGAGGTCAACCATAAACCCATTCATTCAGATGAGCTCATGACGCTGCCTTCCTTCCACCTGTCTGTCCACAGCCAGCCCACTTCACCAGCACCACTGTCAGGTGATGAATGGCCTGTTCAGCCCATGATGTATGACGCAACACCCTCTGCCTCAGCCTATACATCAACTCATGTCCTGTGATGCAGAGAAAGCCTAACAGTGGGTTTTGACCAGAGGCGTGGCCTCCTCTTGACAACGCTTGGCTCCAAGGCTTCACTTTTCCTGAAATTTGCATAAAGTAGAGCAGAGCTGAACTTTTTCTACCGCTCCGCTAACAGGGTTCTCGTCGCTCACCTTCCCACAATGCCCTGCACATTTATCCACGCGCCCTCGTTGAAAATGAATGTGGGCGGAACTTCTCCTGCCAAATTCATTTTTTGGTGAAAACCTTCTGTAACTGTCTGTAATATTACAATTACATTACATTTTAGTCATTTAGCAGACGCTCTTATCCAGAGCGACTTACAGTAATATCACCCTGGAACTGTCTGGAACAGAATAGTCCCCTCTGGGTATAAAACGAGTCAATTTACACAGATGGGCTGACTTCCTTCTCCATGCCCCACCCCAAGGCAGGCTGGGAGCTCATCCCCTCCTCGATGCTGCAGTGGAGACGGAGGTCCTTGAGGAACGGTGGGATGAAAGCTTTGATCTACTGGAGGTTTTTTTCTTCTCTCATCTGAATCTTTCAAGCAAAAAAGAGATGAGTTTCTGCTAGGTTCCCCTTTGATATTCCCCTCTTTCCTCCCCTCCCTCTTGCTTTCAAGCTTCATCTGCCTACTCTCTCTCTCTCCATCTCTCTGTGTCTCTCTCTGTATCCTCTGTATCTCTCTCTTGAGCCTAACTCCATCCCTTGCTTTTTCTTCTATTGACTCCTATTCCTCTATTTTTCTCTAGTCTTTTCTCTTCCCTCACTACAGTGAAGCAGAGATTATAAATAATTCACTTTGATGAACAGAGTTCTGGAGTGGGGAGGGAAGCACTGTTCACGATGGAGACAAACAGTGAATAAGTCTCTGTGTGTAATTCACACTGAGTCTACAAAACATTAAGAACACCTTGTATTTCAATGACATAGACTGACCAGGTGAATCCAGGTGAAAGCTATGATCCCTTATTGATGTCACTTGTTAAATCCACTTCAATCAGTGTAGATGAAGGGGAGGAGACAAGTTAAAGAAGGATTTTTAAGCCTTGAGACAATTGAGACATGGACTGTGTATGTGTTCCATTCAGAGGGTGAATGGGCAAGACACAATATTTAAGTGCCTTTGAACGGGGTATGGTAGTAGGTGCCAGACGCACCAGTTTGTGTCAAGAACTGCAATACTGCTGAATTTTTCACACTCAACAGTTTCCCATGTGCATCAAGAATGGTCCAACACCCAAAGGACATCCAGCCAACTTGACACAAGTGTGGGAAGCACTGGAGTCAACATGGGCCAGCATCCCTGTGGAACGCTTTCAACACCTTGTAGAGTCCATGCCCCGAGGAATGCAACTCAATATTAGGAAGGTATTCCTAATGTTTGGTATACTCAGTGTATAGGCAACATTTTGTGTGTGGTGTACATCTGTCTGTGTATGTGTGACTCTCCCTCGCAGGTGGTCATCTCATACTCTCACCTTATTGGTCAGCAGGGGCTTGATCTCAGTCAGCTGCACGTCCTGTAGCTCATCCATCTTCCTGTCTGGTCACTCTACTCCACACTGAGAGAAAGACAGAGAGAGAGAGAGAGAGAGAGAGAGAGAGAAGAAGACAACAAATGATCCATGTGAGCCACACATGGTATACATAGCACATAACATACCTTCTGAAATTAGAGCTACACAATTATAGCACATACCATCATACAAATACTTTATTATTTGCGTATTCACACACACACACACAGAACATAACAGAGATCTGAGAGACCACTGCTGCGTCGATAAGTTCATGTCAGCTTCACACTATTAGTTAATATGGGAGCGGTTAGTAACAGCACATCAGGCTGATTGATCTATTTGTATTGGATGAGAGAGGCAGGCAGCTGTGTGTCGTGCTGTGGCCATGGCCCTCCTGGCCCTGTCATTCCTCCCCTGAGACTCACACACAGACCTGAGCTGTATCGCCATGACACGCATGTGATGATGATGCATGAGGATGAAGCTGAAGGGTTGAAGGATTGAAGGGCATTCTCCCCCTCTGTGTGCTCTGTGAAAGGTTATTCCAGCCTTACATAGCCTACACCTAAGGACCAGGCAGCAGGCAGGCAAGGGGGCAGGCAGGCTGGCAGGCAGGGACACCACACAAATCCCTCCTCATTTGTTTTCCGTTTGAGGCAAATAATTACACAGAGAGAGACTACACCCCCGCCAGCACCTCCCCCTTTGACCTCAGCCCTGCTTGCTCAATGTGAGGACAGTAAACGGTGTTCTGTTACCTGGCTCTCTGAGAGAAGATCATGTTACAGAAGGGATAACAGGGGATAGAATCTAAAGAGACAGGCCTAGGTCAATGCTTCTAACAACATGTAGAATAAAATAAAACTTATCCCATTTTGTAATTGTCTCTCACTTACATGTATTGGTAAGTTAATACTCATATATTAACAACCTCAACAATTAATAGAAAATCGATCTAAAAAGTAACAGTACAAATACGGTGAAGGCTGGTCTTCAATAGAAAAGGCCATGGCTATTGGACTCACAACAGCCAATGGGAGTTCCAGTACTATAATAACTTCCTGTGTCAGGGCCCACCTCTCTCTAACAACCTTGAGCTGAGCATATAACCTTCAGGGTAGGCTGGTGATGTGCTTGGATAGTCTGGAACTCAACCAACCAGAACATCTCCACTCCACAGATGACTTCATCCCAGTTTAAGTCAGCAGGAACCATTAGGGTGTTCTCAGACCTGCTATGGTGGCTCACCCATGTGCATAGCCTCCGTCTGAAATATAATATAGCCCTGTGGCAAAACATCACTACCTTCCTGGAACAGACTGGACATTCCATCAAAACCCTAGCCTATGCCTGCACATCAATCATCAGAAGTAGTTAGTATGATGAAAACATGCCCAGCAATCCTGCTGACAAATCCGGTTCAAAGGAACTAAATAATATTTAGACAAGGAGCGAGAAAAAAGAAAAACAAATATTCTGCATGCTTGAGCAGATTCAGCGTATTGGCCGTATCAATCCAACACTTCCTCGGGCTGACACAGAAAGTGGGCAGGTAGCCTGCTAATCGGCTAACACAGCCACCAGAGGGAAGGGTCAGGGTAGGCTTATACCTAAATGACAGACAGACAGTTCCTAAAAGCTATCTTACAATAGGAAGTTGTATTGTATTGTACTGTATTGTATTGTACTGTTTTGTACTGTATTGTACTGTACTGTACTTTATTGTATTTTATTGTACTATATTGTATTGTAGTGTATGATTATACTGTACATTTCCTATGGCCCGACCCTGTTCCAACTATAAGAACACCAGGTCCTGTCTAGATACCTTAGTCTCCAACAGACTCACATTCCACTGTACGGTGTGTGCTGTGGTTGCCATAGACACAAAGCCAGTGATGTTTATTCTAAGATAGGACAAACCCTTGGGACAAATGAGAGACAAAGAGACAAAGGGAACATAGAGAGGCTGTAATGGGACGTACAGATTGGGGCAGTGCAGGTCTGGAGAGAGAAGTTT
The DNA here is from genome assembly GCF_020615455.1 of Coregonus clupeaformis. NCBI lineage: Eukaryota > Metazoa > Chordata > Actinopteri > Salmoniformes > Salmonidae > Coregonus > Coregonus clupeaformis. The sequence goes on along the minus strand of NC_059201.1, from coordinate 31,077,005 downwards.
TACCAATGATAACTTCTTCCCTGAGGCCACACAGTGCCATGTAGGACAATTCAAATACAGTCATTCAGATACACATTATTCAGACAATGAGAGTTCAATGAGTTAGCCTAGGCCAGGGATTCCCAAACTCGGTCCTGGCCCCCGTCCCCCCCTGGGTGCACATTTTGTTTTTTTGCCCTAGCACTACAAAGCTGTTTTAAATAATCAAAGCTTAATGATGAGTTGGTTATTTGAATCAGCTGTGTAGTGTTAGGGCAAAAAACAAAACGTGCACCAAGGAGGGGGGGGGGGGGAACCCTGGCCTAGAGGAGTCACATTTGGTTAAATGCCTCTGACATCAGACGATGCTCAGAACACGCTATGTGCGTGGATGAATATAGAGTATGGGGAAGGGAAAATACTGGAAACAGCTGACACAGTACAATGAGGTACATACCTGTGACCTAACTGTCTGGAAAGTCTGACTGGTGGTGGATTATGGATATTCTGAATACAGTACGTCTCTTAACTGTCTTGTTTACAAAGACCAATACACACACTTATACACACACATGCACAAGCACACACACAGGTCCTCTGGTCAATTTAGCGCTCAGCAGGTTGCTCCTGCAGTGCCTCCTCTTATCAGTGTTAAAAATCACGCCACACTGCACCACAGTGACTGAGGACCGAGCACTAGGAAAAACATCACTGAAGATCATGTCTGAGGTAAACCACGAGTCACAAAAGTGAAGAAAGCTCAGTCTTCACCACAGAATTAAACAGACAAAATAGTCCTATTTTTAAATGTCTGACTGTGTATTCTTATTTTCCCAGTCTTCCATCCTATGTGAAACTACACTGGTCTAACGGACAACCCACCAACGATGCCCTGCCCTCTGACGTGAGCTGGCTGGAGGTCATAGTATGAGAGAGGTGTTATTAGCTTTAGCCTAGTGCTGAGACACACACACATGCACACACACACACACACACACACACACACACACACACACACACACACACACACACACACACACACACACACACACACACACACACACACACACACACAAGGGAGTGCTGTAGCTGCCTTGTCAGCAGCCGGTGCTGAACGATCGATTGAGAGGACACATTCACACTCCTCCCCCTGCCTCATCCCTCTCTCCATCCATCTATCTATCTCCATCTCACATTGGAGAGCAGTGCACACTGGGAGGGGCTCCTATTATGGATTACAGTCGCCTGAGAGTCGTGATGCTGACCCTGAGGTAGCCCTCCTTAAATGGCAAATGTTGCCATGGTGACCTTATTTCTACCTACCTAGATGTCGCCGTGGAAACCCTAGGTCTAAGGTAACCTATAGACGTCGCCATGGTGACCCTGACTTGACCTACCAAATGCCACCATGGTGCCTTGAGTTAACCTACCTGTATGTTGTCATGGTGACACTGATTTCACTTACCTTAACGTCACCTATGACGGGCTGATGGATCTGCTGTGAGAGCAGGGCCCTGACAACAAGCTGAAATAAAGGGACTGTCTGTGTCGTGTGGCTGTCCCCTTTCACTTTGGATCAAATAACTTTGATGACACAGTCCCAATTAAAGAACAGAGGATCCTCTGTGTGTGGGGGAGATGTTTTGGGGTAAGTAGTCAAGCATAAAAATAACACGAGAGAAACAGGGCAAGACAAATTCCTGGGACGCTCCCGCCTCCCTCCCAGCCAACCATTGAGGACAGATCCCATGCCTGCTTTCCTTTATGTGACTCAATCGTGCTGGCATGGCCACCATCTGAAAGGAACAACTAACTGGCCTGTGTTCAAACCAGGAACATCTGAATAGAAACGTCTGCCCTGGCTGCTCCGCATCGCTGCCCCCATTCCAGATTATTCCTAACACTCTAACCCAGGCCATTCGTTTGGTAAGAGAATTAGAGGGAAAATCTAAATTTCACGTTTCCCTTTCCCTTCCTATCAGGGGATTAACAACACGACTATAGTGTTAGTCTTATGTTCTGATCCAATCCCTCTGCTCTGTTCTGACTGGAGGGGGAGAGACTAGTCGGTCAGACAGAGCATCAGAACTGGGAAAAGATTCTCTCTCTCCCTCTCTCCTTCCCTCCCTACCATCACCCCGGGAGCTTCCTGTGATATAGGAGCACACCCAGGCCTGAGAGGAAGCGAGCTCCTAGTGCTCCAGCCTTAATTACACTCCTCCTTTCCCAGAACAGTCTGTTCTCCTGGGGCCCAAATCTCTCTTGTTACTGCACTGAGGCCTACTGATCCAAGCAGACAACAAAATCTCTCCTCTGTTATAGTGCACATGCAACCTCCCATCCACAGGGTCGGTTAAGAAAACATACGCTTTAACTGAAGAGCACTCACACACACACACACCTTAGCCAAAGTATTCAATCTAGAATCAACACACACATCATTCACCCATTTATAATTCACAATTCTTATTCACAAGCAGTGTGTGCAGTAGCATAACCATGTGTTAATTCAGGTGACTGCAGTGAATTATTGAGGTGACCATTTAAAGTGGAATTCTCTGGATCTTTGAAGGATTAACCAGCCAAATACATAATCCATTAATCCAAATACATAATCCATTAATATAATTAACTCATAATGATATTGGAAAACACAACCACACTCTCACACACAGATTTTAATTTCCTGACCCTCCTATAAGCATAACTCAAAAGACTGGCAATAATTCCCTGGTTCTACACAGACGGTTGATTAATGTTAAGAGCCACCCCTCCACCCTCCCCCCTCTCTCTCTCTCTCTCTCTCTCTCTCTCTCCCTATCTGGTACTAGACTAGGGCTTTGATAGGGAGGTCGTAAAGGGGCGGAGGGACGTGACCTTGTGGAGTCTCCTCCTTCTTACTCAATCTCAGTATCCGTCTCTTATCTCTCTGCCTCTCAATTCAATTCAATTCAAAGGGCTTTATTGGCAGGGGAAACATATGTTTACATTGCCAACACAAGTGAAATAGATAATAAACAAAAGTGAAATAAACAATCAAAATGAACAGTAAACATTACACTCTCAAAGATTTCAGAGGAATAGAGACATGGCTATGTACAGTGTTATAACGATGTGCAAATAGTTAAAGTACAAAAGGGAAAATAGATAAACATAAATATGGTTTGTATTTACAATGGTGTTTCTTCTTCACTAGTTGCCCTTTTCTTGTGGCAACTGGTCACAAATATTACTGCTGTGATGGCACACTGTGGTATTTCACCCAATAGACATGGGAGTTTATCAAAATTGGATTTGTTTTGAAATTCTTTGTGGGTCTGTGTAATCTGAGGGAAATATGTGTCTCTAATTTGGTCATACTGTACATTTGGCAGGAGGTTAGGAAGTGCAGCTCAGTTTCCACCTCATTTTGTGGGCAGTGTGCACATAGCCTATCTTCTCTTGAGAGCCAGGTCTACCTACGGCGGCCTTTCTCAATAGCAAGGCTATGCTCACCGAGTCTGTACATACAGTGCATTCGGAAAGTATTCAGACCCCTTGACTTTTTCCACATTTTGTTATGTTACAGCCTTAATCTAAAATTGATAATACATTTGTATTCCTCATCAATCTACCCACAGTACCCCATAATGACAAAGGGAAAACATGTTTTTTGACATTGTTGCAAACGTATTAAAAATAAAAAACAGAAATATCTTATTTACATAAGTATTCAGACCCTTTGCTATGAGACTCAGGTGCCTCCTGTTTCCATTGATCATCCTTGAGATGTTTCTACAACTTGATTGGAGTCCACCTGTGGTAAATTCAATTAATTGGACATGATATATAAAGTCCCACAGTTGACAGTGCATGTCAGAGCAAAAACCAAGCCATGAGGTTGAAGGAATTGTCCGTAGAGCTCCGTGACAGGATTGTGTGGAGCCACAGATCTGGGGAAGGGTACCAAAATATTTCTGCAGCATTGAAGGTCCCCAAGAACACAATGGCCTCCATCATTCTTAAATGGAAGAAGTTTGGAACCACCAAGACTCTTCCTAGAGCTGGCCGCCCGGCCAAACTGAGCAATCGGGGGAGAAGGGCCTTGGTCAGGGAGGTGACCCCAGAACTCGATGGTCACTCTGACAGAGCTCTAGAGTTCCTCTGTGGAGATGGGAGAATCTTGTAGAAGGACAACCATCTCTGCAGCACTCCACCAATTAGGCCTTTATAGTAGTGGCCAGACGGAAGCCACACCTCAGTAAAAGGCACATGACAGCCCCCTTGGAGTTTGCCAAAAGGCACCTAAGAATCTCAGACCATGAGAAACAAGATTCTCTGGTCTGATGAAACCAAGATTGAACTCTTTGGCCTGAATGCCAAGCGTCACGTCTGGAGGAAACATGGCCTCATCCCTACGGTGAAGCATGGTGGTGGCAGCATCATGCTGTGGGGATGTTTTTGAGCGGCAGGGACTGGGAGACTAGTCAGGATCGAGGAAAAGATGAACAGAGCAAAGTACAGAGAGATCCTTGATGAAAACCTTCTCCAGAGCGCTCAGGACCTCAGACTGGGGAGAAGGTTCACCTTCCAACAGGACAACGACCCTAAGCACACAGCCAAGACAACGCAGGAGTGGCTTCGGGACAAGTCTTTGAATGTCCTTGAGTGGCCCAGCCAGAGCCCGGACCTGAACCCGATCGAACATGTCTGGAGAGACCTGAAAATAGCTGTGCAGCAATGCTCCCCATCCAACCTGACATAGCTTGAGAGGATCTGCAGAGAAAAATGCGAGAAACTCCCCAAATACAGGTGTGCCAAGCTTGTAGCGTTATACCCAAGAAGACTCGATGCTGTAATTGCTGCCAAAGGGGCTTCAACAAAGTACTGAGTAAAGGGTCTGAATACTTATGCAAATGTGATTTATTTTTATTTTTATAAATTAGTAACAATTCATAAAAACCTGTTTTTGCTTTGTCATTATGTGGTATTGTGTGTAGATTGATGAGGGGCGAAAAACTATTTAATCAATTTTAGAATAAGGCTGTAACGTAACAAAATGTGGAAAAGGTCAAGGGGTCTGAATACTTTCTGAAGGCACTGTATGTTGAAGAGGGTGGGGCTCACACTTTAAAATATGTGTGAAACACAAACCAATGATTGCAACGTTATGCATAAGTACTACTTTTAACAATTTCCACAGAAAATCTTACAAAAACACATTTACCTGAAAACAGTGCAGATGCAACGTTTGGTAACAGAATGACAGTTTGGGCTGTTTGTGTAGCCCAACCCCCCCTGTCCACCAGCACAATTTTTTCACTCTAACTAACAAACAGGAAAACTCAATTTTAAACATTAAATCAAACAAAGAAGTATATGTATTAACCATAATTCATGCATCATCGTGACATGTAGGTCCTATGAGAGCCGATTGTTTGAGTAAGTCTTCCATGTTCCCAGTGTGTAGCCTACATCCACAGCCTCTCCGACTCAGCAAGGTCTATTTTGGTGTTCATGTATAAGTCATGTGGTGATCTGAGCAATACACTGCATGCACTTTTTGGGTGATGTGATTTGATTCTTCGAAGCGCTTGTGTCTATTGCTCTCTCTCACTCTCCCTCTCTCTCTCTTTAAGGACAAAAAAGCAATGATATCCCTGTTACATCAAGGGGGGTTGATTATAGAGCATGAAGATTGCACTGAACCACTGACAACACTAGCGGTGAAAAATGCAATACTTGTATGTTCACACCACATGATGTTATATCCACAGATTGAAAGAGAACACTGATTAACATATACCTAAACAAAATAGTCTGTTTTCTACCAGCTAAAAAAATTTGTGAGGTGTCTCTGACATTCCAAAGTAGGATTAATTAGAGAATGGACATTGTGACAATAGCAACTTGTATGCATTATCGATACATCGATACGACCAAACACGGCCCTCACAAAAGGCATAGGGGCAACTAAAAAAAACATACTACTGCGCGGAATGACAATAGATGGATGAATCCCAATAAATCTACTGCAATCTATAACATGGTCGCTACCAGCGCTACTCCAGCTAAAAATAAGGCTGATGGGCCTGTTCTCAATGCTGCTAATAGAGTACCTGCCTCCACTCAGCTCTGCACGCTGGCTGCCCTGCATGGGAGCTGGTGGGGACTGTCTGTAGGGGATTCCTAGCACTGCTTACTGGTGCAGATAGGAGTGAAGAGGCAGGGCAGAGGCAGGGCAGAGGGAGGGCAGAGGGAGGGTAGAGAGAGAAAGGTAGAGAGAGACAGAGGTAAAAAGAGGGGTAGAGAGAGAGAGAAAGAGCAGATGAGGCAGGGGTTCACATCATAGTTGAGCCACGGTGACGTGAGCCTTACTCCAGATAACAGGTTTACAGGACCCAGGGCTCTGATGTGTCTACACTACAGGACATAACACTGGCCCAAAGATGGGTGACAGAACCACAAGGCCATCGGTACATGTTAGTGTGACAACAGCGAGGTTCACACTCAGAGATAACCAAGACACTATAGAAAACATTCAAGGTAGTATTCTTTATTTAACACAGGCTTATGAGAGTATCTCTATGTGGATGGCAGGTAGGTAGGTTGGGTCTAGGTCAGTCTGTAGAACTGTATGGATCTGTAGTGAGCAGCCTGTTGGTCTAACCAAGCAAGGCTTTTTCCTGATAGAGCCATCTCACATGGTCATGGCCAGCTGTCACTGTGACAGATCAGGACAACTCAATCTCCCAAAGAGAGACAGAGGTGGACCCTCTCAGAACAGCACTGGCACCATCTCTTGTCTCCTGGTCGCCAGGGAGGCTGGCTGTGTCCTTGACAACCACAGGGGGCTGTCAACCCCTCTATGCAGCACTGCTGGTGATGGCATGATGCATAAAACCGCTCATCAGACCAACCGAAACAGTGTAAAAAGCCGCCCTTAGTATTATGGAGGCAACCCCCTGAAAGCTGACCATTCAGATAGGCTAGATGGATAGGCTAACATATTCAAAAGGTTAAGGTATAGATAAATAAAGACAAAGTACAGGAACTAAAAAAAGACAGTGAGATAAGAATACAAGCTCTGAATCAGATTCCTGCCTTCTGCGGTACAGATCTATCCTGTACACTCCAAACACATATACAGTGGGGGAAAAAAGTATTTAGTCAGCCACCAATTGTGCAAGTTCTCCCACTTAAAAAGATGAGAGAGGCCTGTAATTTTCATCATAGGTACACGTCAACTATGACAGACAAATGGAGATTTTCTTTTCCAGAAAATCACATTGTAGGATTTTTTATGAATTTATTTGCAAATTATGGTGGAAAATAAGTATTTGGTCACCTACAAACAAGCAAGATTTCTGGCTCTCACAGACCTGTAACTTCTTCTTTAAGAGGCTCCTCTGTCCTCCACTCGTTACCTGTATTAATGGCACCTGTTTGAACTTGTTATCAGTATAAAAGACACCTGTCCACAACCTCAAACAGTCACACTCCAAACTCCACTATGGCCAAGACCAAAGAGCTGTCAAAGGACACCAGAAACAAAATTGTAGACCTGCACCAGGCTGGGAAGACTGAATCTGCAATAGGTAAGCAGCTTGGTTTGAAGAAATCAACTGTGGGAGCAATTATTAGGAAATGGAAGACATACAAGACCACTGATAATCTCCCCTGATTTGGGGCTCCACGCAAGATCTCACCCCGTGGGGTCAAAATGATCACAAGAACGGTGAGCAAAAATCCCAGAACCACACGGGGGGACCTAGTGAATGACCTGCAGAGAGCTGGGACCAAAGTAACAAAGCCTACCATCAGTAACACACTACGCCGCCAGGGACTCAAATCCTGCAGTGCCAGACGTGTCCCCCTGCTTAAGCCAGTACATGTCCAGGCCCGTCTGAAGTTTGCTAGAGTGCATTTGGATGATCCAGAAGAGGATTGGGAGAATGTCATATGGTCAGATGAAACCAAAATAGAACTTTTCGGTAAAAACTCAACTCGTCGTGTTTGGAGGACAAAGAATGCTGAGTTGCATCCAAAGAACACCATACCTACTGTGAAGCATGGGGGTGGAAACATCATGCTTTGGGGCTGTTTTTCTGCAAAGGGACCAGGACGACTGATCCGTGTAAAGGAAAGAATGAATGGGGCCAGATTTTGAGTGAAAACCTCCTTCCATCAGCAAGGGCATTGAAGATGAAACGTGGCTGGGTCTTTCAGCATGACAATGATCCCAAACACACCGCCCGGGCAACGAAGGAGTGGCTTCGTAAGAAGCATTTCAAGGTCCTGGAGTGGCCTAGCCAGTCTCCAGATCTCAACCCCATAGAACATCTTTGGAGGGAGTTGAAAGTCCGTGTTGCCCAGCGACAGCCCCAAAACATCACTGCTCTAGAGGAGATCTGCATGGAGGAATGGGCCAAAATACCAAGCAAAGGTGTGTGAAAACCTTGTGAAGACTTACAGAAAACGTTTGACCTGTGTCATTGCCAACAAAGGGTATATAACAAAGTATTGAGAAACTTTTGTTATTGACCAAATACTTATTTTCCACCATAATTTGCAAATAAATTCATAAAAAATCCTACAATGTGATTTTCTGGAAAAAAAATTCTCATTTTGTCTGTCATAGTTGACGTGTACCTATGATGAAAATTACAGGCCTCTCTCATCATTTTAATTGGGAGAACTTGCACAATTGGTGGCTGACTAAATACTTTTTTTCCCCACTGTATATCGTGTACACTACACACACAGATCTACCCTGTACACTACACACAAATATATATCCTGTACACTACACACAAATATCTATCCTGTACACTCCAAACACAGATCAATCCTGTACACTACACACACAGATCTACCCTGTACACTACACACAAATATATATCCTGTACACTCCAAACACAGATCTATCCTGTACACTACACACACAGATATATCCTGTACACTACACACACAGATCTATCCTGTACACTACACACACAGATCTATCCTGTACACTACACACACAGATATATCCTGTACACTACACACACAGATCTATCCTGTACACTACACACACAGATCTATCCTGTACACTACACACACAGATCTATCATGTACACTACACACACAGATCTATCCTGTACACTACAAACACAGATCTATCCTGTGGCCTACCTACACTCCACAGACAGCAGACCATACAGATCTATCCTGTGGCCTATCTACACTCCACAGACAGCAGACCATACAGATCTATCCTGTAGCGTAGCCTTCATAAACTTAACACACAGATTTAACCTGTAGTGGCCTACATACACTCCACACACAGCAGGGTCACGACTCACCAGGGAGCCACACGCTTAAGCACAGGCCCAATCTCCCTGAGTGCTATTCACTGAGTGTTTGATGCTTGTTTGTCGTGTTCCTCTCCCTCTTCGTTTAACTGCACTCACAGAAACACAGCCCTTGGAGGGATTCAATTCACTGGGGTGTCATATCGTCAATTTGCTTTGCTGCAATTACAACTGGTAGGGTATTTCATTTTCTGGGCCAAGGATCAAATCCTTATATCTTTACCCTATCTGAGACCTTCCATCATTTGACTTCCTCCTCTGAAGGCTGAGTGTGTAGTGTTTACCACAGGAGGCTGCTGAGGGGAGGACAGATTATAATAATGGCTGGAATGGAGCTAATGAAATGGCATGTATTTGATACCATTCCACTAATTCCGCTCCAGCCATTACCACGAGCCCGTCCTCCCCAATTAAGGTGCCACCAACCTCCTGTGGTGCTTACTTATGTATGGGAGGAGCCTGACCACAAGCATTGATCTGTCTATGAAATGCTTTGTGGAATGGAGCACAGACCAGCAAAGCCCTCACAAGAAGTGCTTTAGCTACAGAACTCAAGAAACATGAGAAATCTATAACCAAAGGTAAACACAGCAGAACTGCAGTCTTTCCATTAACAGAGGACAAAGAATGAGTAGTAAACATCCATCAATTACTGTCCAGTCCATAGGTCTTTGAGTTTGCAAGAAAGGCATTTCACTGTACTTGTGCATGTGACATTAAAACTTGAAATGATCCGTTTTTAAGTTCAGTCACTGGACACTCTCACAGCACCTTAAACCTTGTTGAGAATATCTAACTGTGTAGAGATACCCGGATGTCGACTGAGAAATTCTCTGTGGTCATGTTACTAGACTACATTTCTGTCTCCAGAGCCAGGTGTCTCCTTTTACTGCAGCAGAGGTGTGCATGTGAGTGTGAATATGAATCCCAGGCGGCAGTGAAGGACAGCGCAGGGCATCCAGAGGTCCAGCTTGGAATCAGTCCATCTTCCTGGATCAACAAGCCAGCCACCTGTGCTCTCTCTCTCTCTCTCTCTCTCTCTCTCTCTCTCTCTCTCTCTCTCTCTCTCTCTCTCTCTCTCTCTCTCTCTCTCTCTCTCTTCTACCTCCCTCCCTCACCACCTGCTGCTGCTGACGCTGATAAAGAACAGAGAGAGACAGCTCCAGAGGTCTGATCCAAGAGATTGGCATTACTGACAAATGTGAGGAAAGGATACCACAGGAGCTTCATATGACCATGATGAGACTGTACAGGGGCTTAGAGAGGTTTACTATGTCCAGCACAGGCATGGGTCCTCAGATCCTCAAAAGTTTCTACAGCTGCACCATCGAGAGCATCCTGACTGGTTACATCACCGCCTGGTACGGCAACTGCTCGGCCTCCGACCGCAAGGCACTACAGAGGGTAGTGTGTACGGCCCAGTACATCACTGGGGCCAAGCTTCCTGCCATCCAGGACCTCTATACCAGGCGGTGTCAGAGGAAGGCCCTAAAAATTGCCAAAAACTCCAGCCACCCTAGTCATAGACTGTTCTCTCTGCTACCACACGGCAAGTGGTACCAGAGCGCCAAGTTTAGGTCCAAAATGCTTCTTAACAGCTTCTACCCCCAAGCCATAAGACTCCTGAACAGCTAATGGCTACCCAGACTATTTGCATTGTCCCCCACCCCCTCTTTTACGCTGCTGCTACTCTCTGTTTATTATCTATGCATAGTCACTTTACATCTACCTACATGTACATATTACCTCAATTACCTCGACTAACGTGTGCCCCCGCACATTGACTCTGTACCGGTACCCCCTGTATATAGCCTCGCTACTGTTCTTTTATTGTTGCTCTTTAATTATTATTATTATTATTTAATTTTTTTGACATCAGTTTATTTTAGTAAATACATTCTTAACACTTATTTTTCTTAAAACTGCATTGTTGGTTAAGGGTTTGTAAGTAAGCATTCCACTGTAAGGTCTATCTATACCTGTTGTATTCTGCACCGGTACCCCCCTGTATATATAGCCTCCCTACTGTTATTTTATTTTACTTCTGCTCTTTTTTTCTCAACACTTTTTTGTTGTTGTTTTATTTTACTTTTTTAAATTAAAAAATAAATGCATTGTTGGTTAAGGGCTGTAAGTAAGCATTTCACTGTAATGTCTACACCTGTTGTATTCGGCGCATGTGGCCAATAAAATTTGATTTGATTTTAAACACAATTTTATTTTATTTCATTTGACTAGACACACCAATCACCTCGGTATTGTGTGTTAGGCGATAGTACATAGTACAGTGTAGGCCTAACTAGTCTATTAGTGTTATTACAATGTAATAAGACTGACCATATAAGTATAGACCCAGGTTGTGAAAAGGAGACATATAGGCACTGCCACAGGACAGGAACCTGTGCATCAGCTCTTTCCTCTGATAGGTCCACTTAGCAGATAACCTGCTGTGCAAAGCAGGTACTGCTAAGGACTGCTGGGACTTCCAAAGCGTGAATTATATCCACACAGTTCAACTACAGAAACTGAAGATACATCACTGCTTCGCTTGAGGGCAAATAGGTGAATCTGTGCCTGTGTCATACAAACACAACAAATTTGGATAAGGGTATAGAGATACAGTAGCACATAACTATACTGACCAGTGAGTTAGAAAATAACTACAAACAGTGAAGTTGTCTGATACTCTAGGCTAGGAGACTTCACTACTAGAAAACTCACTATGAGAACTTTCAACAGCCTGAGAGTAAGACATGGAGGTGTTCCTGGAGGTGTCAAGACGTTGAAGACGCATGACTCCTCTCATTGCCATGGTTTACAGGGCTTTGTTTTGCCCTCCAGCCATGACAGACAGACAGGGAAGCTGAGGTAATAGAGTAAACCTAACAGACTGGCTGACTGGCAGCACAGCTTCATTAAATCTCTCATTGCCCCTGTGGCCACTATTCCCTGACATTCATCTTTCTAACTCTGTTAAAAGTCTCACATCTCTCCATCACCAGACTCCTCACTTATGGGAATGGGGTACAGTCAGGAATCTCATTTGTGTGTGTGTATGTGTGTGTGTGTGTGTGTGGTGTTTACCTGTGCCTGTACAACACGGTCTCAGGTATAGTATAAGTAGGATCCCACCAGGTGTAGGGCTCACTCCACAGAGGAGAAATGCCCACCACTGGCCTCCTTCTAAACAACTTCTCAGCATGGACAATGGCTAATCCACAACTTTTAGACACTCCCACCAGTTAAGCATTACTTTTTAAAGTGATAATTAACCATGGTGGACTGCAGCTCTCTCCCAATAGAATAGAAGGCTTAGGCTATTATGATAACAACACTGTCCAAAGTATAATTTTGGCCAATCTTTCAGTCACATACTAAATCCTCGTAAAACCATAATAAACTCACAAAAAGCCTGTAGTGGTCTTTGAATGGGAGCACTGTTGTGAATGACAACAACTGGAAACTATGTCACTGTTTGTTGTGTAAACTCTACCCCCGCTTTGGTGATTATATGGCATTGTTGAGGTCATTCAAGAAGGGAGGACTCCCTTCCAAAAACTGAATTCAAACACCTGCGCTGAGGTCACACCTGAATCCAATGACCTACACAGCTACACCTGAGTGACCTTCACCAGGTGACTGCTGACATTGTCATGTAGTGCAAGAAGAATGATATGTAATATCTCCACGCCATTGGTTGCCAACTACAGCATGGACTTGCCAAGTCATGTCTGTTTAATTCAGCACTAACATACATTCATTTATTGAGTACGAAGCAAGCAACCATATTATTCAGTACGCTATGCATGATTTGTAACGTTGATGTTATAATGAAAGGTTCCAGACATGAGGGTCGAACAGGCACCCTGTTGTAGATCTCTATCTCGAGGATGGTGACACAGTGACAGAAATATTCAGCAACATACAGTAACCTTCCTAATCGTTCGATGTTGAGACATTATAGACATGGGCTATTGACATACAGTATGAAGTAATACACCTGTGACTCATGAAAAATAAGTTACTCATTCAACAGGAAATTGTATCCTACAAATGGGCTACTGTCGCAGCAGCGAATCGTGTTAGAGGAAACATTAAAGTGAATAGTAGTTCAGTTACAAAGTTGCAATGCATTTCATGTCCTGCATGCACCATGACACTTTAGTATCAAAACACCCGTTTTCATTGTTTCATTTAATTGTTTCAATGTAAAGTCCGCAGAATCGCGGAATGATACAACTGTGATGTTTAATTTAGGCTACTCATAGAAATTACCTAGGCCTACATTAGAACTGGTTGGAAAATGGATATAGAATATCATATCAAGATTACACCGCGAGCTGGTGGATTATCGACACCAATGGCCACATCTGCATTTGGCACAGCAGCCTATTAGAAAATGCTGTCTCGATCAACACTTACCGCTTGGGTTGAAGACGTATCCGTTCGATCCGCGTCAAATCCTCCGGGATATATTTTAGGGTTAAATACCAGTGTTTAAACTGCACCTTCTCTTTGCCTAATTCCTTTCCTATTCCAACTAGTATTACTATTTCGATGTCACTCTTTCAAGGCGGAACTACACATTGCGTCCTAGACATTAGGGAGGACACGAGAAGCGAACGAAGCAGCCAATACGAGAGGAGGCAGTACAAATTAATTCGAACGCCCCCAAGAGGTTAACTGAGAAGATGATGTCTAAATAACGTGTACAGTTCACTTTTTTTTTTTTCTTAGATGGGGGCCCATCATTCCCATCACCGTGTTGTTGACCCATTTCTCGGAGATTATGCGCTTAGAATTCACATGGAGTTTCTATTTTCAATCCTCAACTGATTGTATAAGCATACAAACAGGCTGTGCTGCTGCTGCAACATGTTACATAAAACTTTTTGATCTAAATTTCCGACATGTTTTCAATTTGTATTTCCAGACCAGCTGTATAAATGTAGAGATCAGCAGAACGGTTTCCTTCAAATTCTCATGAAATGAGGGAGACAACCAACATGCATTGAGAAAGGGATAGAAAACAAGAGACTTTATACTAGGCTACCTGTATGTAAGATTTAAAAAAAAAAATGTGGGGGGGATTTGTGCTGAAATGTGTGTGGTCAAGAGAGCACAATTCATTTGTTCAAAACCATGTTTTGTACTCCTCAGACAGATCGACAGTATTCATATCAATGGGAGAGATAGTAGTTTATTTATATATCAGCATCTGTTGCATTTCTTTCAACATCTCGTTTGGTTCTTAACCTGGCTGACACTAGTAAGGTATGGTTATTTTTGTAGGACTGTTTAAAAATAACTATCAATACAAATTCATCCCAAGAAAAGAACATATTCAAATGTATTTACACTAAAAATACAAAATATTGCAAATAAACAGTACAAGTGAAATACAAGAACATTAAAATGTATAGGTCCGTCACAAGTCTTTTTCACTGAGAACAGAGCCCATAATGCTGAGGTCATAGCAGACATCTCTACAAATATTTGTAGCAAGCCAAAGGTCAAATGCTACAGTGAAGCAAAGTTGAAGGTCGAGTTCCTACCCGGCTACATGGGCAGGTGTTGCATTGCATCAACCAATGGTTGTGTGCCATGTCATCAACCGTGCAGTCGGGCACCAGATTGCTAGATCATTTGATGTGGCTAACTAAAATGTGAAATACCTATACAGGCTTTCTATGATCTGGCATACGTCTGCAATGTAGTCGGCCAGGAATTCGTCCAAAGACATCGAGACGAGAGTGAATAGGATAGAGGATATCCACAAGAAAACAATGAGAATGGAAAGAAACCAAACCCATTTAAAACAATATTGAAACAAAAATCCAGAAACTTCACTCGTCAAACTGTATGATACTGTCCCTCCAGTGTCTATAATACAGACACTAACTGTATAAGCCTGTATAAGCTGTAGCAATATAATTCACTGCGTAAAATCAGAAAGACAGTACTTATCTATCTACAGTGCCATTATATAAGAATATAGTTTGTATTTTCACTCCCTATTTAAAACCTTATTAAGTAGGGCTGTGACGATACCAGTATCGCAAAACATTTTCCATGGCAAAAATGAAAAAAACGAAGCAGACTTCACTCGTTGATCCTTTAAAAGCCTGCTGCATGTAAAATATTGTGTGCTATAGCTTGAAATATAAATAAATGTGACTCTGGATAATGACATAATGATGTTTGTTTCTAACATTAGGGCTGTTTTCCTAAAGAAGTTCAATCCACTTAGTGTTTTGTTTCCTTGCCATGGCACTAAATGAGTATCGAGATACTGGTATCGTCCCGGCCCTAATATTACGGCTCTGCTCTGTAAAACAGTCCACATGTTCAACAAACATAAGCTTAACAATTATGCAATGGGAGACAATCAAATACTAAGTACTTTACAGAAAGGAAAAATTTTTGCAGAATATAGCTCCAAGGAAAGTGTTGTCAGTTACTGAAAGTTGTCATTATGAAGATTAAAAGTATGCCTATCAGAAGTTCAGGTGAGGTCTTTGAATACACACTATAGCTCAGCAATTTGTAGAGTAGTTGACAGCAAGCGCCAAACTGAACCTCAGACCAAGGCATTAATATGATGCAGGTTTGCACCAACAAACCCATACAACCATGAACTGTCCCTGTTGTTTCTCTCTTGTATTGACTCCATCCATTACCAACTGTATGTTGTTTGACTATGATACAGTACACTTCCATTCTGTGGGCTTTTCCCTGTACAGACTAGAGGCCTTAAAGAGGAACACCAACCTACATCCTGAAGCATTCAACCCCATGACGTGAGATGCTCCCACCAGCCTACAGTATAATGAAAATAAGTGCATTTGCATTAAATTATCTGGTAATTTCTCCTCAGTCCAACACCCCAATGCCATAGATAGACCAGTGAGTGCTGCTCTCGACTGCAATGAGGGAGTTCAATTAAGTGCACCGGGCTATGGCCTGTGACGGGTAAAAGCGGTGAGGGAGGAGCACCCTTCTCAAATTGAACCGTAATCTGCGCCACTCGGTCATGTTGTCAACAAGGCAGCATCCCACTGGGCACAGACGCCAAATCAACATCTATTCCACTTTGGTTCAACATAATTTAATTGAAATGACATGGAAACAATGTTGATTCAACCAGTGTGTGCCCAGTGGTGCATCGTTCAGAAACATACATATATATTTTCCATAAAATGTTTGAATTTTCAAACTCATTTTCATTGGGAAGGCAGATAAAGCCTTCTTCTCAAAAGCAATCACCTTTACATGTAAAAACACAGAACCCTACTCATTACATCACTTTTGTTTTGAGCCGACTTCGCGGTATGCCAAAATGGAGCACCTGGCTCACGTCCGGGAGGCAGCCCAGTTCCAAAACGAATGCAATCAATGCTGACCCGGTTCACACGGGGCATTAATCGAATCCCCTCATTGTCTCTCGGAGTGCTGTGAACAGCGGTGAACATGGATGTCACACTGCTCACTGGCGCCCTTATGTGGAGCAGCACAGGGCGATCTGCTGCACCTTGGCCAGCTCTGTAAGCAGCAGCTTCATGCGGTGTTTGAGCTGAGGCAGGCGGGCCAGAGGCTCTGGGGGCTCCAGCTCTCCTGTGTAGTCCAGCCAGCTCTCCAACACTGAGGAGGAAAGATGGAACACTGTCAATTACTCATGTTAAATCCACAATACATAGCTGAGAGGTCATTATTAGGGCGGCAGGTAGCCTAGCGGTTAGAACATTTGGCCAGTAATCGAAAGGTTGCTGGTTTGAATACCCGAGCCGTGAAGGTGAAAAATCTGTCGATGTGCCCTTGAGCAAGGCACCTAACCCAAATTTGTTCCAGGGGCGCCATACTACTATGGCTGACCCTGTAAAACAACACACTTCACCTATGTGGCAATAAGAAATAGGTTCATTTATTGTGGCTACAATTTTGTGATGGATAAGAAAGAAGCTACTGTCTTCAGTTGACTTGTTTTGCTTGAAATTCTTTCTTATTCACTGTACATATACAATCTGTGGCATTACAAAATGCTTCCTTGCTAATAAACAGAAAACAGAGGGGCTATGTTGTCTCACCATCCAGCTCCCTCTCGATGAAATCCATCCTGTGAGTGACCTCGTCCTGTACAGCATCTATGTGATCCAGCAGGTTGATCTGCCACTGGTGCTGCTGGCCACTGCCATCTACGTCCCCTCCCCCACCGCAGCCAACACCCTCCTCCCGCTTCACCTCAGCCTGGCCCCACCGACCAACATCTGAACCCTGGAGACATGGGAAAGAGGATTCAGTCATAAAGTTAACTTTTTAGAGTATCAACCACTCTATAGTGTATGTGGGATGTATAGATAGATAGATGGTACAACATATATAGACAAGACAGGTAGAGATAGAGGTGTTGAAGACGAATGTCTGAAGTCTGAAACAGAACGGACCTTGGTGCGAGTGTTCAGGTGTGTGTGGGCTTTGGGCCTGGCTGTCTCCAGCATGCCTCCATAGCGCTGCTCTCTCTCCAGCAGGTCCTCTGTGCTCCTCAGGCTGTCCTCCAGCTCAGAGCCCCTCCGTGTGGTCTCCACCACCAGCCTCTGCTCCACTGCAGGGTAGTATGCCCGCGGCTTCTGGTAGCAGTGCTCACTCAAGATGTACGAGTCCTGGAACGACTGGTAGGGTGAGGAGGAAGACGACGAGGAGGAAGAGGAGGCTCGGCTAAGCTTCTCCATGGCGGCTGACATCAGAGCTTCTGCGCCCCCACGGGCGAGACTCTTGTGGTCCCTCTCGGAGCCCTCGTCTGTTGGCGCGGGAGAGGGTGCTGCATCTGTGCCCGTCCCCGAGCCACCTCTCCTCCAGGGCCTCTCTGCCCGCTTCCAGGGCTGGCACCACAGCTGCAGGTCCGGGTGGGTCTGGGTCCTACAGGGGCACACAGGGACAATCAGACTCCATCCAGACCGTATACATTTCATAAGGATATTAGATATTGATTCATATTAGTGTATAGTTTTTCCATTCTATTCAACACTACTTACTGTAGGACGCTCATCTTGAGCTGGAGGCCATTGAGCACCTCCACCACACGCTGTACGTCTCCTAGTAGCTGGTGTGTTGCTGCAATCTTCTTCGCATTCTGGTGGGAGTAGTTCTCATCCAGGAAGGATAGACCGTACATGTGACCGCTGCTCAGCCAATCACGGTCATACCGGTACCGCAGGCTTTGCCTCTGACCTGGAACAGAGGTCACGTGATATCATAAGTGTGATGGGGAAAATGTACAGTGAAAAGTTAATATTCAGTTTAGAGTGATTAACAATGTTTGCATATTTATATATTTTCCCTTTCTTGTAATACACGATTTCTAGCATTCTATTTGTGACACTCATTTGTGTCTGGGATGATGGTCACTAGACTTGATACTGAATGTTATGGATTGTTCTCATATCTGTTGATAGTGATTGAAGCCAGAGCTACTGAAGATACAAGGACCGAGGACACTGATTATTATTTGATTGATGACATTATAAACACTGTGATTCTGTAGCAGCTGGCAAAGTCATTGCCTTTTGTTTCGACTTCCTACAAGCCTCTCGGGCTGGTGTTTAGAGAACATTTGGTGCCGTCTGATTAGAGTAAAAAGGTCCTGTCTCCAGGAGGCCAGTTAGACATTGTCTCTGCTTCTGGGCTGGAGGTGTCTCCCTGTTGTAATTTGTAATAAACCGGATTGATTTTTGATTGACTTTACCAAGGACTGCTCTCCTTTTTGTTCACCTGGAAATTCCTATTACAATAAGACACATCCACAAAAACCACAGTTAAATGTACTGGCTTGTCTTGTTTTGTGTTAACCCCCCCCCCTCCCAAGTAACCCCAAGGAGAAACCGGAGATGGAGTTTCTAGCAAGCCCAGTTGTGTGTTGCTGGCTCTCACCTGGTGGGTCTCTGCAGATGTAGCAGGCATATTTTTCTGGGACGTTGTCCTCCAGGAGGCCCATGCAGGTGCCATGCTGCCAGCACAGACACTCCTCACACTGAGGAGATGAGAGACAAGGCAACACTATCAAACTGAGTTTTCCCCCTGCTGCTAACTGTTGGCCTGAGCTTGCTTTTAAAGCAGAGTTGGGCTAGGCCTTTAGTTAGGTGCAGTTTGACAAATTTGATTGATTAAAATGATTGAGAGACTAGTGGATTGCCATCAACATTTATTTCAGTCTCAAGTATGTGTATTGGAGGCAGGTTAGGGCTAGTCAGGTAAACCCCCAAGACAGCTCACCTGTATCATGAAGTCGTTTTCCTCTTCCGCCTCACAGACGCAACGCACAACCTCCTGACTGCCTGTCTCCAAGGCAACAGAGCCCAGATTTAGGGGTGGTGTAGTATTGTCCAGCTCCGCCCCCAGCTCATCATCACTCCACTCACAACTGTCAGTGGACCAATCACTGATGCTATCCTCATCTGGAGGGGAAATCAAGGGATGGAAGGGGTTAACTAATAAAGACAATCCTGGTCATGGTGACCCTAGTCTCTTTTAGCAGCATTGTAAAACTACATACACATCTATATTTCCTCCATGAGCTGGTTTCATACCAAACAGTATATTTCTCAACGTAAGTCCCCAGGATATATCATCTGGATGTAACTGATGTGTTTGATCTAGAGATTATTGCAACACCAGCAGAGAGAGCGAGAAAGAGTTCTCCATGGTAGAAATATAGGAGGAAACTATAGATCATTTCATCTACAGCATTGTAACATACAGTATATCCCTTATGCATAGCTCCGTGAGTCGTACATATAACAAACTGATTAGAATAAAGCAAGCCATAGCAGCAAAGAAAAGGCCCCGGATTCAATCAATAAACCATAGAATCGGTCCTCAACTGTGACAACAGGTCTAGTTTGTTTGCTTGTCCAGCCAGAAAGTGTGGAACATGATTAGCAAGATCGGTTTGATACAGAATGGAAAATATACACAGGTAGACGCAAAGAACAATTTACTTATGGACTGAAACCAGGCAAAGAATAATGGCAAAGGGGAGAGAGTGACACACACACTCATAGACATACACAGACACACAATAATACCCACCATCCACGTGCATCTGCTCTGACTGGTTGTATCCGGGCCTGCAGTGGTAGGACTCAGGCTTGTGATTGTGTGAGAGGGGGAATTTGAGTGGCAAATTCAATTTGGACTGAAGAGCAAATATTGAGATGTCAATATTCTCCTCACTACCTGTGTACTCTGTTAATAAAGGGGAGGGAGGGGGAAGCAGACGCAGAACAAAATATGTCAACCTTGGAAATGCTGATGAGGACAAACAAGAGCTACTATTTTTTTTTTGGGGGGGGGGGTCAAACAGACAATATATGAAACAAAAAAACGATTGATGTTCACAGCTGAAGATACTATTATGGGTGTGAGAATATGTCCTTAAACAAAGACAACAAAACGGTAAACTTGTGTCCACAAAACACCTCTACTTGAGTGTTTCTGAGAGCTGAACTGGCCAAAACAGTCTAAATAAAGTCTAATTGTGTGTGAATGTACACAGTGAATAAACCATCCTCTTAATACTGTGGGTTATAACAAGTGTCATCCACAGATCCACACAGAGTGAATTTGAACTAGGTCAATAGACCAATAGTGGTTCAAACTTGGTTACAAAAGTGCAGTCACAGTAGCTTGTGCCTAGCAGTAGAGTTCACACAGATTAGTGAGATGGTTAATAAAACCATAATAAAGGCCTGTGTTTTATATGAACCAAACATGAGCCAAAAGATGTGTAAATCATCAGCCAGTGATGCAAACAAAAATTAGCAGCGGCTATTTGACTGATGAAGTGACGTAGGTCAGTAGTGAGGACACAGCAGTTGTAGTGCTACTCCCACACACAGCCCCACCCCTACCACACTGCATCCCACTGCTGGCTTGCCTCTGAAGCAAAGCAGGGTTGGTCCTGGTCAGTCCCTGGATGGGAGACCAGATGCTGCTGGAAGTGGTGTTGGAGGGCCAGTAGGAGGCACTATTTCCTCTGGTCTAAAAAACATATCCCCAACCCCCCAAGGCAGTGATAGGGTGCAGTCTTTCGGATGGGACGTTAAACGGGTGTCTTGACTCTCGTGGTCACTTAAGATCTCATAGCACTTATCGTAAGAGTAGGGGTGTTATCCCCAGTGTCCTCGCTAAAGTCCCAATCTGGCGGTCACCTAACCATCCCTAACTTCCAATTGGCTCATTCATTCCCCTGTAACTATTCCCCAGGTCGTTGCTGTAAATGAGAATGTGTTCTCAGTCAACTTACCTGGTAAAATAAGGGTAAAAAGAACACACCACACCTACCAAGCGGCGTGAATGAAATATCTCAGGGGCCTTCCCATGGCCTGAATGAAGCGTTGCACATGCAGCCTAGCTAAAGCTATATGACAGGAGCCCCATGCAGAACAGTAGGATTACTAGGGTCTCCTTACCAAACTTGGCCTTCTTTTTCTTCTTTTTCTTCTTCTTCAGATTAATGCGAAGGAAGTCCCTCTGTTTCTTATCTTTCAGCCGATCTCGTTCTTTCACCAATGCTGAAATGACACAGGGGGAACCAAGAGTTAGGAGAGTGCTCTAGAGTCTGAAGGCGTGTTTCGCCACCACAAACACTGGAGCATGCACAATTTCTCAATAATCCTGTTGTGTCATGTTAAGAGAAAGTGAATCTTTGATCAGAAATCAGCAAAGATAGCTACACATTTGCTCAAAGCCAAAGGCCTATTTAAAGGAAAAATCCACTCAAAAACTATCTTTGGGTATTTTTTTTCATTAGTCCACTGTTGATAAGAGTCCCAAAATGTTTTCAAGAAGCAAACTGTCACCTGCCACATCATAATGATGTGTTTTGCGTCATTTAATGCTTTCTCATCATCATGATGTGGCAAGTGACACTTTGCTTCTTAAAAGTCAATACCTTGAACACTTGACTGCTGACATGTATTAGGGAAGGGAAAGGGGGATACTTGTCAGTTGTACAACAATGCATTCAACTGAAATGTGTCTTCCGCATTTAACCCAACCCCTCAATCAGAGAGGTGCAGGGGGCTGCCTATTAACAGTGTGGAGAAATGGAGAAAAAAATACCAAAATATAGTTGAGTGGATTTTTCATTTAAGCCTTCTCTTCATGTCTTTCCACATCTTACACAGACATATGTCCATACCACTGCTCTCAGTAGTCTCTGTCTCCACCGGTCTCTGTCCATTCCTGTCCAGCTGGTTCTCTTTGCTCTTCTCCCTCAGTAGAGCCCTCTGCTGCTGGCGCTGGGTGTTGACAGCAGATGGAGCTGATGTGCGTCTGTTCATTGTCTTGGCCTCACTACGTGGAGACGGGGGAGTTCTAGTAGGACTGTGCACAGTGGAGTCTGCCAGGCGTAGAAAAACACAATACTATGACTAAAACCGATTTCCTCTTTGGGTGAATCTATCATGTAGCTATGGCCCTTTCTTGACACTTACGCATTGAGGCGGAGATGGTGCGTCTCCTCTTAGGACTCTCCAGAGAGTTAGGGGAGGGGTGCTTCTCTGAGGCCCGGGTATGGACGCTCCTGGTGGGGCTGAGGTCGTCCTCTAGCTGCTGGTCCTCTCCATGGTAGTATTTCATGTGGTAGTGAAGCAGCTTGGCCTTGCGGAATGACTTGGTGCAGCCTACAGCGCTGCATTTAAATGGGTTGTGGTCCAAGTTGATGGACAGGACCGGGGGAGGCTGGTTTTTGATCACTCTGTACACTGAAAAAACAATGGAGAAGTGTAAGAGAGGATGGACAAACAGCTAGGAGTAGAGAGACACTTATGTAAACTGATAGACTGAATGATGTAACAGAGTGCAGGGCGAGAACTCACATGGCTCTCTGCTAAATCTGTTGGGGTTGTGGAAACCCTGCTTCCTTATCGCTGGAAATAAAGACACAGACCATATAAACTGACAGTCACTGACTGACGACATTCAACACAAATTAAAACATTCCACTTAGAATTCTCATAAATCTAGTTTCAAACCTTTTATACTATTTTGACGACTTGTGAGAAAATAAACCTCTAAAATGGACAGAACCTCTAAATATGAGTGTACTGACCGCTTCCATTCATTGGAAATATAAGGAGGCCTTTTGGATAGTGATTTTCTGAAAAGTTGTGTGGCCTTACGTTTCACTGGGAGGACCAGCAGTGCAGGTTTGGAGCTATCCGGTTGGCTTGCTGCCTTCTGCTCCACTCTGTCATTGGTGGGGATAGCTGAGGGTAATGGGACAGACACTGGCCCGGTCTGTGTTGACATCTGATTGGGTGACTCAATGGGTGGCTTAGTTTCATTAGGTGAACTCAGGACTGTGTACACAGTTTTTATTTCCTCCTCTTCTTTCTTTATACCTTCATTTAAATTATGAGTAGGCCTCTCCTCACTCTGTCCTCCGTCTTCTTCCACTTTTACTCCAGTCGGGTCCACAGTGGCTGTCATGTGATCCCTGAGGTTGTTCTGTCCTGCATGTTGCTCTATATCCTCCTCCTGCTTAACTATGGGTGGTATCTCTTTGGTGACGTCCCCCTCACTATCCTTCCTCTTGGTCTTCTCCTCCCCCTCCCTCTCGTGCCAATCATCTTCATCATCACCATCCTCTGTGTCACTGTCCCCCTCCTGGTCAGAGGTACTGCGTCTGGTTCTTTTGTTCTTGGGGCCGTATTCCTGAGGCCTCTTGTCTCTGCCATTCTGGGGCTTCTTGACTCCGTTCCTCTCAGCAGACCGAGTCTTCCCTCCTCCTCTCTATTTCCACGAAGAGAGGGGGATGAAAAGAGAGGAAAATTAGGCAAAGTACAACCCACAGAAACGTGACCCTCTGCATGGCAAGCCAACACAATATGAACAGATAAATGCCCTTTGAGCAGGCAAAAACAACTATTTATAGTCCCTGATGAGAGAAGGAAACAAAGAGCTCACCTTTCTGACAAAAGGCTTCACATGGATCCCCTTCACCGTCTGGACGACTCCATCATAAAACTTCACGGTGTAAGATGCTGAGGGCAAATGGAGATCAGATGGATCACGTTGATGCTGAACAGAATCCATAAATCTCTTCAATATGCATACGAGTGTACTTCCAAACCACTCACCATCTTTATTCACTGCCAAGACCTTGGCAGGGTAGAAGCGGCAATCAGACCAACTGGCGAGGACCTTGTCATTCACATGAAATCCCTGGACAGACAGATGAAATGAAGTGTCACTGTCAAACATGGATCCAGTATCAGCCTGAGCAAATGAAATCCAATAGAAGTAGGCGGAGCAAACAGAAGGCCAGGTAAAGCTAAGTAGAGCAATCAGTAGGAATATAGTAGGGAGAATAAGTAATTAAATAGAGTACATCTCTTACAGGGATAGGACAGTCGTCCAGCAGTCCCTGTCGTCTCAGCTGGATCCTCTCTACAGGTCTCAGGTAGGGGCTGGTCCAGTCAAACCACTCGTCATAGCGGTGGCTCCACTGACGGTAGTGGATCAGGACCTTCTCGTCATCATAGTCAATCTTCTCTATGTTGGCCGGATACCTAGGAGCAGGGGATATATACGAGAGGGGTGATTGAGTTGGGAGCAAAGGAACTCAACTGGAAGACAAGAGATAATTGGTGTATAGGTAATAAGAGAGGATAACAGAGAATAACAGAAAGAGAGAGAAAGAGACTGAAAAGGAGCTGAGGAAAGCAACAAAGAGATAGATTGCAGGTAGAGAAAGACAATGTACTGACAAAGAGAAAGAGTGAGAGAGGAACTGAAGCGTGACTCACCAGTTTTTGAGGGCGTCTCTGGCCTCTAGCGTTGCTCCCACCTCAAACGTTATTCCTCTTCTGTTAGGGGGTGTCTTGCTCATCGTGTCCACATCCACCTCCTGCTGACAGGCACACATACAAAGTTCTACCTGGTTAAACACCAGAAACACATCATTCTAGTACCTAAAATGCTATGGTGCAGCTCCTACATAAGGTCATAGTAAAAATAACCAGAGTTGCTAGAGACTGGCTTAGAGCGAACTGGCTTAGATAGAAGGACTGACTCCATAATCAGTAGAGAATTTTGTCCTTTTTCTTAATTTATTTTGATCAGAGTCTACTTGTTACATAATGAATCACATTAGGGGAAAGTGAAAGCAAACATTGGTGCTAGGGGCCTTAGTCATTTTGGTGAGGGGACTGCCAGGAAGAGAGGAGAGAAAACAGGATGAGGCTTGACTATATGGATGAGAGAGAAGGGAATTACATAAATACAGAAACAATAATATACAGTGCCTTCGGAAAGTATTCACTTTTTCCACTTTGTTATGTTACAGCCTTATTATAAAATGGATTAAATCCACACACAATACCCCATTTGCAAATGTATTAAAAATAAAAAAAAGTATTCAGACCCTTTGCTACGAGACTCGAAATTGCGCTCAGGTGCATCCTGCTTCCATTGACCATCCTTGAGATGTTTCTACAACTTGATTGGACATGATTTGGAAAGGCACACACCTGTCTATATAAGGTCCCACAGTTGACAGTGCATGTCAAAGCAAAACCCAAGCCATGAGGTCGAAGGAATTGTCCGTAGAGCTCCGAGACAGGATTGTGTCAAAGCACAGATCTGGGGAAGGGTACCAAAAAGGTCTGCAGCATTGAATGTCCCCAAGAACACAGTGGCCTCCATCACTCTTAAATCGAAGAAGTTTGGAACACCGAGACTCTCCCTAGAGCTGGCCTCCTGGCCAAACTGAGCAATCGGGGGAGAAGGGCCTTGGTCAGGTAGGTGACCAAGAACCCAATGGTCACTCTGACAGAGCTCTAGAGTTCCTCTGTGGAGATGGGAGAACCTTCCAGAAGGACAACCACCTCTGCAGCACTCCACCAATCAGGCCATCATGGTAGTGTGGCCAGATGGAAGCCACTCCTCAGTAAAAAGGCACATCACGGCCCGCTTGGAGTTTGCCAAAAGGCACCTAAAGACTCAGACCATGACTAACAAGATTCTCTGGTCTGATGAAACCAAGATTGAACTCTTTGGCCTGTATGCCAAGTGTCATGTCTGGCGGAAACCTGGCACCATCCCTACGGTGAAGCATGGTGGTGGCATCATCATGCTGTGGGGATGTTTTTCAGAGGCAGGGACTGGGAGACTAGTCAGGATTGAGGCAAAATGAACAGAGCAAAGTACAGAGAGATCCTTAATGAAAACCTGCTCCAGAGCGCTCAGGACCTATAATAAATATAATAATATGCCATTTAGCAGACGCTTTTATCCAAAGCGACTTACAGTCACGCGTGCATACATTTTTTTTTGTGTATGGGTGGTCCCGGGGATCGAACCCACTACCTTGACGTTACAAGCGCCGTGCTCTACCAGCTGAGCTACAGAGAACCACAAGACCTCAGACTGGGGCGAAGGTTCACCTTCCAACAGGACAACGACCCTAAGCACACAGCAAAGACAACGCAGGAGTGGCTTCGGGACAAGTCTCTAAATGTCCTTGAGCGGCCCAGCCAGAGCCCGGACTTGAACCTGATCTAACATCTCTAGAGACCTGAAAATAGCTGTGCAGCAACACTCCCCATCCAACCTGACAAGAGCTTGAGAGGATCTGCAGAGAAGAATGGGAGAAACTCGCCAAATTCAGGTGTGCCAAGCTTGTAGCGTCATACCCAAGAAGAGTCAAGGCTGTAATCGCTGCCAAAGGTGCTTCAACAAAGTACTGAGTAATGGGTCTGAATACTTATGTAGAAATGTCTAAAAACCTGTTTCTGCTTTGTCATTATGGGGTATTGTGTGTAGATTGATGAGGGGAAAAAAACAATTTAATACATTTTTTAATAAGGCTGTAACCTAACAAAATGTGGAAAAAGGGGTCTGAATACTTTCCGAAGGTACTGTATGCCATTTATCAGACGCTTTTATCCAAAGCAACTTACAATCATGCATGCATACATTTTATATATGGGTGGCCGACAGAGGGAATCGAACCCAGGACCCTTGGCGTTACAAGCACCATGCTCTACACACTGAGCCACTCAGGACCACACGAGGGGATCCCACCAGGCATGGGGGATGGGGGTTGTGGGCGCGGCTTAAATCAGTCCGGAATTGGCAGCAGAGAGAAAAATTGGCTGTTTTCCTATTTCCTGCAATTCTATACATTTTTGCCATGGCTAAAATGTATAGAACATTATAACAAAACCAATGGGGACCCCAATCAGGGCCCCTGGTCATGTACCCTGCGTGGCCCATCAGTAATCCAGCCATCCCAAAAACACTCCTAATTTCTCCCTGTGTCTAGATTATATTTAGGCGATTTCTAGTTCTCAAAGATGATATTATTCAAAAATATATAGGTCAATTTTATTTTCTACATTCTTTGTCTGGGTTTAGTCATTTAAGTTTACACTGAAAGCGTTTTTCCATCCCGAAAATGTATTAAATAATTTGGTGTGCCACTGCTAAATGAATACAGCGGAAACACTGGTGGAACAATGTTGGCAGTGGAATTTAGCCCCAAGTCTAAAAGGTGTGTTGAAAAACTATAGTTCTAAGCTATATCTTAGTTTGTTTCATCCAAAGACACGTGTGAACATTGTAGAAACTTAACTTTAAGGCATTATAGAGCATCCACAAAGTAGTCATTATCAAAAGCACTACATAGACGCTTTATAAGCAAGCTACATAAAAGGTGACGTAAAATTCCCTTACATCTGGTGCTCTTCCAAAGATGGCATAACCATTGACACCCTTCATATAGCTTGATATTCGTTTTGAATGATTTCCAAAGGACTTTAAGGGTTTATGAACCCTTTATGATATCAAATGTATCTGAACACTTGGCAAAGAAACCCCTATATGCCTAATGTCTACCTCAGATCTCAACCTATGGCCACCTGCTTGCTTCACAAAGGATGCTACTTAAATTGAGGAGATGAATAGAAACCGGTCATCCAGGGCATACCAGCACGCAAACCTTCCTCTTTGAAGCTTTTGCATGCAACCCTTATGAAAGACTCCATCGATTTTTACATGAATACTGTCTAATCCACGTATTGAGCATCTTTCTTCAGGCAGTAGCCTAATAAATGAGGTCAAGTGCCAGAAAGCTTTCGAAGATGTGGGCAGCACGCTGTGAAATTCCGACAGTCTATTCTGTATTTTTACATGAATGCTGTCTAATTCACGTATTGAGCATATTCTGCAGGCAGTAGCCTAATAAACGAGGTCAAGTGCCAGAACACTTTCGAAGACGTGGGCAGCACTCTATGAAATTCCCACAGTCTATTCTTTATCCCTATTTTTTTGTCCACCCGGGGTGATCACAAAGTGTGATGATTCATTATAATTTTGGCAATTTTACTAAAATGTTCATGTTGATGATGAAATTTGCTCAAATAAAAGATATGCACTGCTACTCAAACCGGTCCATTGTCTGGTCCATTGCATAGCGTTACATTGTTGTCTCGCGCCCTGGATACTTTGTATCCTCTCTATCCCAGTCAAACACAATCATTTTCAAAACACCAGGAAACACAACATTCTAAACATTTCTATGCAATACATTATCCTACTTTGGGGAGGCCAAACTCACCTTTGGGGAGAGACTTTGAGCATATTCCATTTCAATGCAACCTAGCTAGTAGCCGGATATCTTCACACTACTTGGCAAACCACGTGTTCTGGTCAGGCGAACATTCCACGTATTGAAACAATGGGAGACAATAGCAATGGTCTCTGAAATTAGATGAAGCTAGTTATGTAGATAGGCCAGTTGAATAACACGAACCTACCGTAGGGCTATGTAGGTTCAATAAACACACCTATTCCGACAAAGCACTTGTGAATGAATAGGGTATTATTATTTGTTGGACTGACGTTGTGTCGCTCAAAACGCACGGAAGCGACCACAATCAAATGAAGCAAATGGCGCGCAATACACATCTGTTGTTTATACTACACCTGATAAAGGGTGAAAATAACCTTCAATTTGGACCTTGCAGCCTCAACTAAAGGCCTACTAATAGTCCATGGCTTTAAATGTACTATGTAGCCTAAGAATAGAAGCAGAAAAAATATCGAAACATAGCCTAATCCTGCCCTGCTATGCCATGTTTTTTATCCCCATAATTTTGGGAGCGCTGTCTGCTCGTTCTGCGTTTAAGCAATCACGCAGCATCCACTCAAAAGTGAGGCTCAAATAAAATGCGTAGGATTTTATACAATTCACGACGGCAAAACTCGCGTTTGTTGACTACTTTCTGAAACCTTATTGTCCGATATTCTGTAAGGAGTGGGAGTGTTCAATATATTACACTGTAGTTCGTCAGTGATTTGAACAAAGCTAATTGGTTAAGGGGTCTGATTGGGGCGGGCTTTAGAAATCTTACAGGCCATTCAGGCTGTCATTCATAAGGTGATCGCGGGGCCTCTGTAGGCCACACTTTTCTTACCGTACTAAATACTGCATGGAAATAAAGCATTTTGAACTTCCCTGCAGCTGCCGAACCCGTCAGAAAAACAATTACGAGTCAACCTTACGCCAAACAGTATAAACTGTATAAGATATCCATAAGGCAAAATAAATCTACATTACAAGTCATTTAAAGTTATTTGTTTAGAACTCAGGAAGCACAAGCAGCATTCACAATATTTTGTGTTATTGATGCATAAATCCTTTTGCTATTATGTTGCAAATACTAAGACTAAATGTTGCATCAAATGTTACCTTGATTTCTGGATACTCTTTCCGATGGTGATGTGCACAGTGAGCGATAAAATATTTTCGTGTGGTGCCTCCGCATCTGATTCCAGTGCACGCAGTTGAATTTTTCTTCCTGATGCACTCGAGTCACACTACCGGCGACTGGCACGCAACTACGCATGTGCAATTATTAAAAGGACCTTCTGTTCTCGCTTCACAGAGGTGCATGGTAGAGGCTACATGTACCAGAGCTATATATATATATATATATATATATATATATATATATATATATATATATATATATATATATATATAATAGGCCAACTTTTAGAATTTTGAATGTTGTTCTATTTCTACACATTCAGTTAAAAAGCATTGATTCAATATTCCCCATGTAATGTTAATAGGGAGCTAACATGGCTGCTATGTTCAAGTGTCATGTAAATGCATCATAATGCATAAACCGCATTGGCCCAAATCAACATATATGCACGACCAAAGGTATGTGGACACCACTTCAAATTAGTGGATTCAGCTATTTCAGCCACACTCGTTGCTGACAGGTGTATACAATCGAGCACACAGCCATGCAATCTCCATAGACAAACATTGCCAGTAGAGTGGCCCATACTGATGAGCTCAGTGACTTTCAACGTCATAGGATGCCACCGTTCCAACAAGTCAGTTCGTCAAATTTCTGCCTTGCTAGAACTGCCCCGGTCAACTGTAAGTGCTGTTATTGTGAAGTGGGAACGTCTAGGAGAAACAATGGCTCAGCCGCGAAGTGGTAGGCCACACAAGCTCACAGAACGGGACCATTGAGTGTTGAAGCGCATAGCGCTTAAAAATCGTCTGTCCTTGATTGCAACAGTCATTACCGAGTTCCAAACTGCCTCTGGAAGCAACGTAAGCACAACGGTTCGTCGGGAGCTTCATGAAATGGGTTTCCATGGCCGAGCAGCCGCCATGCGCAATGCCAAGCGTCGGCTGGAGTGGTGTAAAGCTCGCCGCCATTGGACTCTGGAGCAATGGAAACCTGTTCTCTGGAGTGATGTATCACACATCACAATCTGGCAGTCCGACGGATGAATCTGGGTTTGGCGGATGCCAGGAAAATGCTACCTGCCTCAATGCATAGTGCCAACTGTAAAGTTTCATGAACCAATGTTATTTTTGTAATCTGTGTTAGTACTTGGTTGCACAGCCTTTGGCCTAGATAACTGCCAACAAATGCTTATTTTAGTTGCACCTTTCTACTGGCAATTCGGCTTATTGTTCAGTAGAAAACTGTTCTAATTTTTCAACGTTTTAGGGGTGCCCTCCAACTGCTGTTTCAGGTCTCACCATAGGTTATGGATGTGATTCAGATCTGGACTCTTCACTGGCTACTCCAGAACAGTCCAGTGTTTCTTCTAGAACCATTCCAGGGTGTTTTTTAAGTGTGTTTGGGGTTGTTGTCTTACTGGAAGACCCACAACCTTCAACTGATACATTTGTGGACACTGGGTTGAACATTGCACTCCAAAACACCTTGATAATATGCTGATTTCATGATGTCTTGCACACATTCAAGGCCTCCCAGTACCAGAGGCAGCAAAGCAACCCCACATCATTATCAAACCTCCCCCATAATTGATTGTAGGGAGGGTGTTATTTTCTTTGAGCGCTTCATTTGGTTGTTGGTAAACATAGGAAGACCCCACTGCTGAAGGATACACAAGAAAGCCTGATTGAACTTTTCAAAAACCCACCTAAACAAGCCTAAATCCTGGGGGAAAATGTTCTGTGGACCAATGAAATAAAACTAGACTTTTTGGGCAATAGAGATCAGCGCTGTGTTTACTGACCAAATGAAGCATTCAATAAAAATAAAACCCTCCCTACAATCAAAGATGGGGAGGTTTGATTAATGGTGAGGGGTTGCTTTGCTGCCTCTGGTACTGGGGACCTTGGACGTGCGCAAGGCATCATGAAATCAGCAGATGATTAGGTGTTTTTTAATCCAATGTTCAACCCAGTGTCTCCATTGAAGGTTGTCGGTCTTCCAGCAGGACAACGACCCCAAACACACATAAAAAAGCACTCAGGAATGGTTAAGAAGTGATGCTGGACTGTTCTGGAGTGGTCAGTGAAGAGTCCAGGGCCCGGTTTCCCAAAAGCATCTTAAGGCTAAGTTCATCGTTAGAACCATTGAACATTGAACAGCCTTCACTGGCTTACCTGGTTAAATAAAGGTGAAATAAAAAATAAAAAGAACAGCCTTAAGATGCTTTTGGGAAACCGGGCCCAGATCTGAATCACATCGAAAACCTATGGTGAGATCTGAAAGCAGCAGTTGGTGGAGGGGCACCCCTTAAATATCGAAGAATAAGAGCAGGTTCCTGCTGACAAGTGGGCCAAATTGTCAAAAGGTGCAGCATGATCATTGATGGCTATAAGAAGTTTGTCTGCAGTTATCTTGGACTAAGGTTGTGCAACCAAGGACTAGCTCCATGGTGGCAATAATTTTGTCCATGACATTTCTTTATTTTCCTAATTAAAATTGCAAACTTAAGTTTACAAAAATAACATTGGTTCTGTAATGTTGAAAATCCAATAACAAGTGACCAAAAGTTTTTCTAAATGTCAACTTATTTGAGAAGAAATAGGGAATTATTTAAGAATTTCAAGGGTGCCAATATATTTGGCTGCAACTGTATATGGCTCTGACTTGTACCACAAGTCAATTTAATGTTTTATTTTTACAGTAGGCCTATACTGCATGTACTTCCAATGGCAAATTTACATCAATAGTAGGCTAGGCTATTCGACATCTTATCACACAGCACATTTATCATGCTATTATTTCTTGAAAAGTGCTCTCTATTTTATTCCGAAATAGGCTACATTTTCTTTATTTAGAAACTTCTGCTCTACATTATTATGAAAAAAAATATCATTTTTTTTCTAGGACCATGACATGACAACCATAAAGAACTGAGGACCATGCACATGACAATACTCAAACAGAACATACAACACATTTGGACCAGACATGACTGTAGGGAGTGCCATGGGGCAATACACTCAATCAATAATAGAGAACTTTGTTATACACTTAATCCAGTAAATTAATGATAACCGGTCTACAATTAAACAAACCTTTATTTTTCATGAACAATCCTTCCATAGAATAACAGAGGCTATGTTCACATAATAGTTAGCAGGGAAATTAACAGTAATTACAAAAACACATTTTTCTCGCTCAACAGGAATATTCACCTTTACCCTGGATCATTTAAAAACAGAGCCAGAGATCTTACTATTTACAAGCATTATTTACATTAGCAAAGCCTCCAGGGAGAGTCTTATCTACATCACCAGAGTGCTTGACAGAGTGCCCCATCCATAGTTTAGGAGCATGTAAAAATCTGACTTTCAGGTAGAGGGGGAAGCAGAGAGCAATTATCACTAAACCTGTTTTAACAGAACACCTGACCAAAAGTTCTACAGACCACAAAGAAAATAAGTGACAGTAGTGCTTTATACATTTGTTTATGCCTCTTTTCAATTAGATATTGGTTTATCGCCTTGAATAGATCTCCCATACACACAGTACAGTACATACATACATACATACATTTTACATTTAAAAATGTAAATACATACATGTACCAGACAGTATACATTTACAACATCCTTCCTCAGCAGTTGAACACCAGAAGGTTGTTATTGCAGAACACTCTCTCCACGGACCACTAAAAAAGGGCATTTTACATAAGCTCCAAAACACATGGTCTTATTTCTTCCAGTTTGTACTTTGACATGTAGGCTCTGACTGTACAGTATATTAAAATAGCTGTGGTGGTACTCTGCCGCTTCAGATAAAATCATCAACATAGCATTGAGACTAATGCAGGGTCTTGTTAATACAACTACTAAAAACATCACAGACAAGCTTATTTCTATATATGTTTTTCCTCATCACACACAGACACACACACAGCCTGACAAAAGAGGCCAAATATCAACTGTTTGTCAGTTGCCCTGTTTCCTGACAACAACGTCCATCCTGTAAAAAACATATGAGACTCCTTCTGCACAGCCCACATATCCAGTGAAACAATAGCACTTCACATTCAGTCATAAATGTAGGAGGAAAATCAGATCTTACATGCAATTTAAAAAAGTCATCAAAATGAACTGGGTAAATAACGGTGCCTATGATGTGAAGTAATTTGTAGTCTTTTTGAGTGCCATCATTGTGGGGTTTCCATCACAGAACACAATGTCTCCTCTGCAGTCAGCACATATGTATTGTTCCGCAGCCAGAAAGTAGAACAGGATGGGTCCAATGTCAAGTGACAGTATTAAAGATACACTCCAGGATCTTAAGCACAACAAATTCGTAACATATAGTATGATTTGGATTCATAACATATACAAATTGTACATAATTTTGTTTAAATAATTTGAAGGATTTAACATATCATACGAAATTGATGACAAGTACACAACTTGACGACGTAGTACACAAAAAACTGAGACCGCTTTTGGCTGGTGAGCACCACATTCAGAACTACTGGTGTAAATTATACAAAGTTTGAGAGTACATCTTTAAGTACAGTACTCAGTGGTGAGACATCTGTGTAAACCCTGTTTTCTCTTATGTCCCTGCCCCGACTTTGAAGATAGAAATGATCAACTCTTGTATCGTTACAGTATGATTTCCAGTGTGTGTGCATGTGTTGGTGCTTTGTGCTTTCGGACTGATCAATGGAGTGGGGCAGGCTTCATTCAGAAAAGCAGAGTGAATCTCTCTGTGACCATTGGGCACATGTGATGTCAGGGGAGTCAGGAGTCAGTCTATACAACGCCCTCAATGAAACTGGTGTCCAGGTGAATGATGAGCATGCGCAGGAAGGACATCTCCTTGCGTGTGTTCTCAAAGATGATTCGTGGATCATCAGACTGGCAGCGGAGGCAGTTTGGGGCCATCACCATGGCAAGGTTATTGACATCCATCTTAGTAACAGACACATTGGCAGGCTGAGCAAACACCTGGGGATAATTAGTGTGGGACAGGGAGAGAAATTGTGAGGGACAGAGGGAGAGTATGTAAAGTATCTTGAAACAGAGATTGACCATATTCTATATTAACAATACAGACAATAAATGACTACTGACAAATTAATGAGTTTGTAGTAATTTGTTCCATTTCAACTACCTGACCAATGAATATGATAATAGTTGTGTGTCAGTATGACCGTCTAGTGGTGTCCAGGACAGGTACAGTGTATTAGCTGTAGTGTTCTGTGTTGTGTGATGATTACCTGCAGGAAGTGGATAAAGTAGCACAGCACCAGTCTGTTGAGCTCAGGCAGACACTGGACAACAGTGATAGCTGCCACAGGGTCGTCATAGTTACTGACACACTGCTTGTAGAAGGCCATGGGGATGAGAGGCTCCTCCAACTCACGATACCACAGCTTCATAAGGGAGGCTGGAGGAGACAGGGACAGTGTTAACACTAGCGCACACACACACGAGCACATACACACAGATAACAGAGGTACAGACTACCTCACCAGGTACGTTGGGGTCTGAGAGGTTTTCTGGGATCCTCCATTGGTCGACCTGAAGCTTAAGTGCGTTGACTTCATCGATATCTCCTGGCACCCTACAGAAAATGCAGTATTCAATATTCAGTATAATTCAGTACTCAGTTACACTGCATGGCCACTAGGGGGAAATACAACCCCACTATGAAAAATCTATGTTGAGTGGCGTAGCTAGTAAACCCATTATTACATGGTAATATATTCTACATGTAGAATTGGTTTGCACTCGGTTAGCAAAATACTGGCACTCTGTTCTAGGGATGGGCATTTGAAATTATTTTACTATTCGAATAATATCATTACATTTTTTCGGATATATGGATAGTCAAATTTTTGATTTATTTAAATGATGCAAATGCACATGGCAGAGGTAAACAGTGGACATGCTGCTTTTCGCCAGTAGTTTGGCTAACAGCACCAGTGAAAGAGAGGTCTGATTTTCTCCATGATAAAACTGATTCTGTTACTAAAAGGTTTTCTTGTGAGTATTTTGCATTGATCTGTGTCAGGTATTGTGGAAACTACACTGCTCAAAAAAATAAAGGGAACACTTAAACAACACAATGTAACTCCAAGTCAATCACACTTCTGTGAAATCAAACTGTCCACTTAGGAAGCAACACTGATTGACAATACATTTCACATGCTGTTGTGCAAATGGAATAGACAACAGGTGGAAATTATAGGCAATTAGCAAGACACCCCCAATAAAGGACTGGTTTTGCAGGTGGTGACCACAGACCACTTCTCAGTTCCTATGCTTCCTGGCTGATGTTTTGGTCACTTTTGAATGCTGGCGGTGCTTTCACTCTAGTGGTAGCATGAGACGGAGTCTACAACCCACACAAGTGGCTCAGGTAGTGCAGCTCATCCAGGATGGCACATCAATGCGAGCTGTGGCAAGAAGGTTTGCTGTGTCTGTCAGCGTAGTGTCCAGAGCATGGAGGCGCTACCAGGAGACAGGCCAGTACATCAGGCGATGTGGAGGAGGCCGTAGGAGGGCAACAACCCAGCAGCAGGACTGCTACCTCCGCCTTTGTGCAAGGAGGAGCAGGAGGAGCACTGCCAGAGCCCTGCAAAATGACCTCCAGCAGGCCACAAATGTGCATGTGTCTGCTCAAACGGTCAGAAACAGACTCCATGAGGGTGGTATGAGGGCCCGACGTCCACAGGTGGGGGTTGTGCTTACAGCCCAACACCGTGCAGGACGTTTGGCATTTGCCAGAGAACACCAAGATTGGCAAATTCGCCACTGGCGCCCTGTGCTCTTCACAGATGAAAGCAGGTTCACACTGAGCACGTGTGACAGATGTGACAGAGTCTGGAGACGCCGTGGAGAACGTTCTGCTGCCTGCAACATCCTCCAGCATGACCGGTTTGGCGGTGGGTCAGTCATGGTGTGGGGTGGCATTTCTTTGGGGGGCCGCACAGCCCTCCATGTGCTCGCCAGAGGTAGCCTGACTGCCATTAGGTACCGAGATGAGATCCTCAGACCCCTTGTGAGACCATATGCTGGTGCGGTTGGCCCTGGGTCCTCCTAATGCAAGACAATGCTAGACCTCATGTGGCTGGAGTGTGTCAGCAGTTCCTGCAAGAGGAAGGCATTGACGCTATGGACTGGCCCGCCCGTTCCCCAGACCTGAATCCAATTGAGCACATCTGGGACATCATGTCTCGCTCCATCCACCAACGCCACGTTGCACCACAGACTGTCCAGGAGTTGGCGGATGCTTTAGTCCAGGTCTGGGAGGAGATCCCTCAGGAGACCATCCGCCACCTCATCAGGAGCATGCCCAGGCGTTGTAGGGAGGTCATACAGGCACGTGGAGGCCACACACACTACTGAGCCTCATTTTGACTTGTTTTAAGGACATTACATCAAAGTTGGATCAGCCTGTAGTGTGGTTTTCCACTTTAATTTTGAGGGTGACTCCAAATCCAGACCTCCATGGGTTGATACATTTGATTTCCATTGATAATTTTTGTGTGATTTTGTTGTCAGCACATTCAACTATGTAAAGAAAAAAATATTTAATAAGATTATTTCATTCATTCAGATCTAGGATGTGTTATTTTAGTGTTCCCTTTATTTGTTTGAGCAGTGTATGTTAGGTGAGCGCCTGTAATTGCTATTTGAAGTGGGGAAAATAGTACGTTTTAAAAACTACATAAAAAAATGTGTTTTATTACGTTTCAAATGTCATGGTATATCATTTAAGATCACATTTAATTTAGACAAAGCTTTTTCATTGTAACCAAAAAATAAACAAGTAATGAAATACTAATGTCCTTTCGGATATCCTGATATTCGATTAACCAGGTGCAAAGTACTCTTGGCCAGTAAATGCTACCGATGTGTCAAAGCCTTAAAATTATATGGAATTGAATCAGCTACAGAAAGACCAAACAAAGACTAACTACACATTAAACATTGCTGGTCTCCAGGGGCTCTTGAGCAGTGGTGTCACGATCGTCGTAAGCAATGGACCAAGGCGCAGCGTGATATGCGTACATCTTTTAATGAGTACTTTAAACACACACAACAAAACGATACGTGAAGTCCTAAGGTTAACAAACACAAACCTCTCCGGAACAAGATCCCACAAATGACAAGTGCAAAACAGGCTGCCTAAGTATGGTTCCCAATCAGAGACAACAAGCCACAGCTGCCTCTGATTGGGAACCACCCCGGCCAACATAGAAACCCATGAACTAGAACATGAACATAGAACACTAAACATAGAAACTAACACCCTGGCTCAACATATAAGAGTCCCCAGAGCCAGGGCGTGACAGTACCCCCCCCCCAAAGGCGCGGACTGCGACCGCGCCAACTAAACCCAACAGGGGAGGGGCCGGGTGGGCATTCCGCCTCGGAGGCGGATCCGGCTCCGGGCGTGACCACCACTCTCTAGCTACCCCCCCCGTAGCGCCCCTGGTCTGGTCCCGCTGGCTGGAGCTGGACTGGACATCGGTGGAGCGGATTGCTTAGGCTCCGGTGTAGAGCAGCTTACCAGTACCTGACCAAGCACCGGTGGAACAGGCACGGGCTGTGCCGGACTGACGACGCGCACCACTGGCTTGGTGCGGGGAGCAGGAACCGGCCGGACCGGGCTGGCGACGCGCACCACTGGCTTGGTGCGGGGAGCAGGAACGGGCCGAACCGGGCTGACGACGCGCACCACAGGCTTGGTGCGGGGAGCAGGAACAGGCCGGACCGGGCTGGCGACGCGCACCACTGGCTTGGTGCGGGGAGCAGGAACAGGCCGGACCGGGCTGGCGACGCGCACCACAGGCTTGGTGCGAGGGGCAGGAACAGGCCGGGCCGGGCTGGCGACGCGCACCACTGGCTTGGTGCGAGGGGCAGGAACAGGCCGGGCCGGGCTGGCGACGTGCACCACTGGCTTGGTGCGAGGGGCAGGAACAGGCCGGACCGGGCTGGCGACGCGCACCACTGGCTTGGTGCGAGGGGCAGGAACGGGTCGGGCCGGACTGGGAACACGCACCACTAACTTAGTGCAGGGAGCAGGAACGGGTCGGGCCGTACTGGGAACACGCACCACTAACTTAGTGCAGGGAGCAGGAACGGGTTGGGCCGTACTGGGAACACGCACCACTAACTTAGTGCGGGGAGCAGGAACGGGTTGGGCCGTACTGGGAACACGCACCACTAACTTAGTGCGGGGAGCAGGAACGGGTTGGGCCGTACTGGGAACACGCACCACTAACTTAGTGCGGGGAGCGGGAACGGGTCGGGCCGGACTGGGAACACGCACCACTAACTTAGTGCGGGGAGCAGGAACGGGTTGGGCCGTACTGGGAACACGCACCACAGGCTTGGTGCGGGGAGCCGAAACGGGCCGGGCCGGACTGTGGAGGCGGACTGGAGGTCTGGAGCGGAGAGCTAACACAACCCGTCCTGGCTGAATGCCTACTTCCACACAATATGTGTGAGGCATCAGCACAGGACGTAAAGGGCTGTGCACTCGTACTGGCGCTACATCACGTGGCACTGGCGCAGGATATACGGGACCGAGGAGGGGTACTGGAGGCCACGAGCGTTGAGCC
Source organism: Coregonus clupeaformis (assembly GCF_020615455.1). Taxonomy (NCBI): domain Eukaryota; kingdom Metazoa; phylum Chordata; class Actinopteri; order Salmoniformes; family Salmonidae; genus Coregonus; species Coregonus clupeaformis. The sequence goes on along the minus strand of NC_059201.1, from coordinate 31,037,295 downwards.
GGCACACTCCGTCCTGGCTGCATGCCCACCTTAGCACGACACGTGCGTGGTGCTAGCACAGGACGTACAGGACTGTGCCGGAACACTCGCGGCACAGTACGTGGCTCCGCATAACACGGAGCCTGCCCAGACTCACGCTTCCTAGCCTGAGTACGGGGAGTTGGCTCCGCTCTACCTCTAGGCTCCGCCAACCACCCCTTTTGCCCCCCCCAAAAAAAAATATTGGGGCTGTCTCTCGGGCTTCCTCCTCGGCCGGTACCCTCTGCGTTGCCGCTGCTCCTCTCTGTAGCGCGCCTCCACAGTCTCCTCCCAGGGACGGCGATCCATTCCGGCCTGAATCTCCTCCCAAGTCCAGGATCCCTTCCCGTCCAGGATCTCCTCCCAAGTCCAGGCTGTCTGTTCCTGGACACGCTGCTTGGTCCTCTTTTGGTGGGATCTTCTGTCACGATCGTCGTAAGCAATGGACCAAGGCGCAGCGTGATATGCGTACATCTTTTAATGAGTACTTTAAACACACACAACAAAACAACAAAACGATACATGAAGTCCTAAGGTTAACAAACACAAACCTCTCCGGAACAAGATCCCACAAATGACAAGTGCAAAACAGGCTGCCTAAGTATGGTTCCCAATCAGAGACAACAAGCCACAGCTGCCTCTGATTGGGAACCACCCCGGCCAACATAGAAACCCATGAACTAGAACATGAACATAGAACACTAAACATAGAAACTAACACCCTGGCTCAACATATAAGAGTCCCCAGAGCCAGGGCGTGACAAGTGGTAGTCAATGTTTGCTCTGTTTTCTGTCTCTGTACAGTAAGCTGCACAGGGAACGTTTGCTTTAAACTGTACTGCTTCAGGAGACCACCCACTAAGGCTGACAAATACATTTGTCTAGATCCTTTCTTTGTCTACATCTCCTCTTATGACTGCTACCTTGCTAAACACACACCACTACCCCACACCTCATTGGTGAATACCAAGGTTGGGGTCCATTCCATTTCCAGACAATTCAGGAAGTACACTGAAATTCCAATTCTCGTCAATGCTTTTCAAATGAGGAAATTTGGAATTGGAATTTGGTTTACTTTCTGAATTGAAATGGAATTGACCCTAACCCTGAGGTGTTTGGCTGACCTCCTGTCCGTCAGTCTCACCTGAAGATGCCCTCGGTCTGGGCCCCTCCCAGTGCCAGGACATATTGGGAGAGCTGCACCTGTACCCAGGGTAGCTTCCTGTCTGGGAAGAGTTCACTCTGGCGCTCCATCACCTCATCCAGGGAGCTGCCGAACAGGGAGGGGGTCACGATGGCCAGCCTGCTGTGGTCAATCTCCTCCAGAGTGGGCTTACGAAGACCCTGCAGGGGAGGTTCACAGAGCGTGACTACTAGGACGTTTTGTACTGTACATGTATGACTATGTCTATGATTATGTCTATGACTGTCGACATCAAAGATGATATCTGAAATAGACTATAACTATGTCTTATCTTTATGTTAAGGCCTGTGACTGTCCCTATAAGGATCTATCCATGTCTATCCATGATAATATGTTTCTGACTAATGTCCATGTTTATCTATTTAGCATTACTTATCTCTCTAGCAACATCTGTATTGGTTTGGTCCACTGTGGGTATTAAAAAAAAAGAGCGAAATTCAGGGCGGGGTTATGTTTTGACGCATTTGGGCATTTTTTGGCTATTGTCCAAGGCTGCCCCCCTTGTCGATATTCCCCACCCCTTTGCCCTGCTCATATCTCAACTTACCTTTTTGCCTCCAGTTATGGCCACTTTCTGTAGTTTGCGATAGCAGAACTTTGCATACGTGCTGATAGGTAGACCTGTAAAGAGAGAAGAAAGACAGGGCCACTGTAAGACTGAGGAATGAGACTCGGTACCCGAACACCATGGGAAATCCAGCTCTCATTGTAGCTGCAGCTCACACCTACACAGATACATCTGCTCAGTGAGTGAATCTTGTGAGGAACTTTCCAACCAAGCCAACATATAAAGGGTTAAACAATTCCTCACTAAAAGGACAAGCTATTTGTTCCCACAGATGTCAGATATTTCCAAGGAGGTAATTAAAGAGACATGTTTGCAGTGTGATTCTGCCATTTGGGGATCAGAGCATTCACGCCTCAACTGTCACGGTACAGGAGACTGGAGCCAGCCAGCCATCCAGCACATCATGTCCCAGGTGATTAATCAGACACTTAGAACACTGGAGGGAGCAGAGGTATCCCTACCTACACCCCAGCCCTATACGTTGTCACTGTGATAACTCAAGTTCACACATAAAACAGGCCTCCACTTCCCTCCCTGAGCCTCCCTATCACACCCATGGGGTCCCGTCCATCTCCCTTCCTTCCCAGAGAACTCTCTCTCAGGTGGCTGAACCCCGGCCAGATGGAGAACTTTGTGCTGCGATGAAAAACATCCTTCCCGGAATGTTCCCTAGCCTGAACTGAAAGCCCCTGGATTTATAGCAAACAGGTAACTGACTCCCATGCATGTTCACAGCCAACGTTAATCTGGCCCAGTTTGACTGTAATTACAGCTAATTACAGAGATCATACAGATAATTTCGCTCATGATCTCAGAGAAAACACACTGTTTTTCCCAAGACTCCCTGAATTCACTAATCATTAGAGGAAGAAAATAAAGAGTTGGGTTATTTTCTTTACCCAGCCTGAGAGCAGGTTTGAACACCAGCGGTGGTCCAAATGAACATGTTGTTTGGATAAGGCAAAACAAACAGCGAAGCAACCAGAGCCTGTGAGAAATCACCACAAATCACCACTCATTAGAGGATTAAGAGCACAAGGCAGAGAATGTGATAACAGCTGCCAACACATGGGATCAGAAAGTATCTCTGAGATTCTCCAAGGGATCTGTTTAGTCAGTGTTGCTACCTCAGTCAAGTCTAATTTCATAGCTAATTGTTTAAACCCAAGTAAGCAAGGCCCGCCTCAGCCCAGCCTAGGCCCAAGAGAAGCCCATCCCAGTCTAGCCCAGGCCGAGCCCAGACAAGAGGCCTCCAGTTCCCACACGTGACTCCCTCCCACCCCTCTGCTCACAGCTGCGCCGTGCCCACATCATGAGTAATATAATGGCCCTCCCCCTCAAGTCATTATTACAGCCAATATCTGAAAAACTCTTCAGTGAGTCACTCCCATGAAGGGTAACCATTCCTCATGGCCTGTGGGTCACTGACGTTGTCCAGTGTATAGGTTGGTGGCACAGTCATTGATGTAAAATGTGTGTGGGTTTACCAGTGTGGTCAATACTACGAGACGAGTATAGGTTCTTTGCTGATGACATTATCAAGGCTGGTATTGTGGGTTGCCCTAATGAGGTCATGTGCAGTGGGTAGGCTTTCCTTAAATCGTTGATGGACACACAATGTGGGACTGCCAGAGGGAACCACTAACATGGCTCCCTATTGTGTCTCTATAGAAATTGTCATCATTCAGCTCTTTTATCACCTCCTGTGGTATTCTGTGAAAACTATTCATAATATCTACCAGGGAAACTCTGCATATCAGCATGGTAGTCAAGTGACATATCATTACAAATTTCCATTTCACTCCAAATTCTTCATCTGCAGTGAGATAAATATGAACCACGTTCGGTTTGTAGTGGTTTCTAACCAATAAGGAAATAACAGACAATTAATCTTGAAAAGTGGCAAATTATTGGTCTCTCACTTCAGCACTCCCCAACAGACTTCCTCCTCGGCAACACTTCCCATACTAAACATTCATCTTTATAATGTTACCTTAGTGATCTCAGACCTACCTTCTTCATCCGTGTTCTGTTTCCGTTTCTTTCTGGACTTTGAGTTCTTCTTCAGTTTCATGTCTTGCTGGTCTAGTATGAACTGAGTCACTGGAAACCAGAAAATAAGGCAGAGGTTAAAAGGCTATTCAGAAAATCTAATAACATCCACAAAGAGCAAACAGGAGAGAAGAGAAGAGGTAAAAACCAATTCAAACCATCACACCCCTCAAACTAGACCTGTCATGCTGATAATGACACACACACACACACAGAGTGACGGAGGAAACAGGGAAATTCGACCCACCCTGTTGCTTGTCGCTGCTAGGCTCTGTGTGCCTCTGGATGTATCCCTCCAGGTAGCAGCGGAACTTGGGTGAGGGGGCAAAGAAGGCCAGGCTGACGGCCATCAGCTCCCAGCCTGCAGCCAGGCTCCTTGGGCTGGTGTTGCCCGTGGTCTGCCTCACCAGCTGCACGTACAGCTCGTCCCTCAGGCCCTGCATGCCCCAGCACTTGGTGATGATGAGCAGGGCAGTGTGGCGGCGGTCTAGGCGGGAGGGTCTGTCTCCCATGTAGGCCTGGACCAGTTTGAACATCTCACAGGCCTCCTTCCTCACAGCGCGGTCACTGGTCACCAGCATGGGCTTCTTGATGGAGCCGCGGTTCCAGGAGAGCATGTTGGCGATGGAGACACGGCGGCGGAACAGGCCCTGGGTGTGCATGTTCAGGTGCTTGCTGGCCCAGTCCGCCATGCCTGAGTTGTCTGGTGGGGGCTGGCGCAGGGTGGTGTAAGAGAGCTGGTGGAAGGAGCCTCCTATTTCTCCTCCATCTCTGTTGTCATGGGAGACGGAGCGGTGGTGGTGGGGGCCCAGTGAGCCTGTTCGTCCATCCACCATATCTTTCTTCCTGCTGTCCAACTGAGCCTTCAGTTCCAGGGTCCCTGCCTTCAGGAGACAAAGAGAGGGAAGACAGAGGAGAGAGAGAGGGGTGAGGGAAGAGAGGAGAGAGAGAGGGGTGAGGGAAGAGAGGAGAGAGAGAGGGGTGAGGGAAGAGAGGAGAGAGAGAGGGGTGAGGGAAGACAGAGGAGAGAGAGAGGGGTGAGGGAAGAGAGGAGAGAGAGAGGGGTGAAGGAAGAGAGAGGAGAGAGAGAGGGTTGAGGGAAGAGAGAGAGGGAGAGAGTAAGCGTCAGTGCAGCTGTATGTATGTATGTATGTACAGTGCATTAGGAAAGTATTCAGACCCCTTGACTTATTCCACATTTTGTTACATTACAGCCTTATTCTAAAATGGATTAAATTGTTTTTTCCCCCTCATCAATCTATACACAATACCCCATAATAACAAAACAAAAAACTGAAATATCACATTTACATAAGTATTCAGACCCTTTACTCTGTACTTTGTTGAAGCACCTTTGGCAGCGATTACAGCCTTGAGTTTTCTTGGGTATGTTGCTACAAGCTTGGCACACCTGTATTTGGGGAGTTTCTCCCATTCTTCTCTGCAGATCCTCTTAAGCGCTGTCAGGTTGGTTGGGGAGCGTCGCTGCACAGCTATTTTCAGGTCACTCCAGAGAAGTTCGGTCAGGTTCAAGTCCGGGCTCTGGCTGGGCCACTCAAGGACATTCAGAGACTTGTCCCGAAGCCACTTCTGCATTGTCTTGGCTGTGTGCTTAGGGTAATTCGCCCCAGTCTGAGGTCCTGAGCGCTCTGGAGCAGGTTTTCATCAAGGATCTCTCTGTACTTTGCTCTTTCCCTCGATCCTGACTAATCTTGGTTTCATCAGACCAGAGAATCTTTTTTCCATGGTCTGAGAGTCTTTAGGTGCCTTTTGGCAAACTCCAAGCGGGCTGTCATGTGCCTTTTACTGAGGAGTGGCTTCCGTGTGGCCATTCTACCATAAAGGCCTTATTGGTGGAGTGCTGCAGAGATGGTTGACCTTCTGGAAGGTTCTCCCATCTCCACAGAGGAACTCTGGAGGTCTGTCAGAGTGACCATCAGGTTCTTGGTCACCTCCCTGACCAAGGCCCTTCTCCCCTGATTGCTCAGTTTGGCCGGGCGGCCAGCTCTAGGAAGAGTCTTGGTGGTTCCAAACTTCTTCTATTTAAGAATGATGGAGGCCACTGTGTTCTTGGGGACCTTCAATGCTGCAGAAATGTTTTGGTACCCTTCCCCAGATCTGTGCCTCGACACAATCCTGTCTTGGAGCTCTACGGACAATTCCTTCGACCTCATGGCTTGGTTTTTGCTCTGACATGCACTGTCAACTGTGGGACCTTAAATAGACAGGTGTGTGCCTTTCCAAATCATGTCCAGTCAATTTAATTTACCACAGATGGACTCCAATCAAGTTGTAGAAACATCTCAAGGATGATCAATGGAAACAGGATGCACCTGAGCTCAATTTTGAGTCTCATAGCAAGGGGTCTGAATACTTATGTAAATAAGGGATTTCTGTTTTTTTTTTTTTTTTAATCCATTTGCAAAAATGTCTAAAAACCTGTTTTCGCTTTGTCATTATGGGGTATTGTGTGTAGATTGATGGGGATTTTTATTTATTTAATCCATTTTAGAATAAGGCTGTAACGTAACAAAATGTGGAAAGAGGGAAGGGATCTGAATACTTTCCCAATGCACTGTGTGTATTTATGGACTGTATGTCCACAGCTGCAGTCTCCTCAGTGTGGATGAGCTGCCTTTCCTCTGCTCTGCAGTGCGAGGGCTCCAGGGGGAATTGTTGCAGGATAGGCACATTCATTTTCTAATGCCGGAAAGGAACCGCACCACCCAAAAATGCCCCAATATCCACATGGGCCTTTTCGTCAGGAGCAGGTGAGGAGCACAGAAGGGTGACATAAGAGGCCCTAACTATTTCTGCCCCGACCCACCTCTCCTTAAACACTGCATGTGCAAATCCACTGTCTGATCCCAAGTGGGATTTCTGCCTATAAGGAGCCCTATCCACAGTCACTGCACCTTCACAGTGAAAACCAAACCAGTAATCCAGCTCTGGTCAGACTCAGAGAAACATCCAGGAACAACAAGAAACCCAGGCCAAATCAAAGCAGGAATTTACTATCTGAACATAAAATGTTAAACATATTTCTTCATTGTGACCATGATGTAATATGGGGTTGGAGTGTGCCAAAGAGCCTGGAATTTAGATTTAGGGTTCCTGCTCAAATAGCGCAGATCTCCAGATTTGGGTTTGGCAGCACTTCTTTATATATGGTCATATGGACTTCATGGTCTTAAATGAGTGGCATGGGTCACTGTTTAAGATCAAATGGAACAAGGCAAAGGAACACTTACAGTATGAATTATATCTTCTATAATTCCCCTTCTCTTTTATACAGATAGCTTTAAGATGCCCCATGACATGGTAGTAATTCAACGGCAGAGTTTAATTACATTTCTATTTAAGGAGGCCAATAATGTCCAAAGTCCTTAAAATCAGATTTTAATATGAAACATTCAAGGTTGTATATATAGATTACACAGTGAAAACAGATCACATTTCCGTGCTGGCTTTAAACCCCTGGGTTTACTGGGTTTTGAAAAAGACGCAAATGTTCTGCTTCTCTACAATGGAATGGATAGAAAAATACAGGCAAAGCTTTACAGGGGTATAGTCAACAACCAAAAGTGTGTGTATTCTGTACGTGTATCATGATATAACAGCAGGTTTGTAGAGTATTCAAGAACAGGCTTAGGGACCCATTTCCAATATTTGTTTAAATGTGATTGCTTCAGTACCAACCCCTCATGGCACCAGCCCCTGAGCCCCACCCCTACCCAGCTCTCCAACCCTGTGCCATCTGGGACAGTGGCCCTCCTTCCTGACCAGGGGAACCATGTATTGGACCAGTGGGGCCTCTGAGCCTGACACTCCTACCATCGTCCAGTCTAATTGTTCTGTTTACAGGTTTTATATTATAAGATATTTTTTAATTGAAACATCTTTACCTTTTTGGCTCTATAGTTTCATTGGAATACTGGAACTCACATGATATGGAGAGGGGTGCGTTGTTGAGAGGGCTTTTGGGATTATATTTGGCAGCGCTCATAGCACTAAAGATCTGCTATGGCTCTAAACGGTTACTTATGTAACTGTTCATGAGAGGGAAAATGCTCCCCTAACTCAAATCATGTGCACCTGTCCTAGCCTAATAAGTCAACCTCCTGACAGTGTGTGTGTGTGTGTATATATTACTCTGCCTAGTCAAAATATAATTATCACATTTATCTAGTTATATAATAGGCCTAATGAGCCAATCTGTCCTTACTGTGGTGTGCACAACTTTAACTTGGAATTGAGACACTCTTACTAGTCTAGCAATGAAAGTAGTCCTGGAAAGCACCAGCAATGTTACTACCTCCAGACAAAACAAAACAGAATCCAAACAAACTGTTCCACATAAACAGACCACACAACAATAGGCACCAGTCAGGGTTTTAACCAAATAGACAAACCAGAACTATTCAATTTATCAGGTCTAATCTCTCACAGACAGACAGAGACAGGTGACAGAGACGAGACGGAGACAAAGACACACAGCGGAGCGGATGCGTACCTGTGAGGGGGGTCCGGGGGTGTCTGGTGAGGAGAGGCTGGCCTGGCTGGTGATGCTCTTCTCCAGGGTGTCCACCTTCTCATAGGTCCTCTTCTGCCTTCCTGGCATCTCCAGCGGCGCCAGGGCCGGGTTGCTATGATTACCCACCCTGCTCAGCAAACGGCTGGCAGAGGGGACATCTTCTCGCACCCCCAGTCCACCAGCCTTCATCTCCCTCATGGTGTTGGAGCGGCTCACCACCTCCCTCATCTCCGCCATCAGTCTGTCGTTGAGGGCACACAGGTCCCCGCTGCTGCCCACTGAGCCTGGCCTCCCCCCGGCCCCTACCCTCCGCCGGCTCTTCCTCCTCAGGCTGGGCGAGGGCCCAGTGGAGTAGCCAGAGTCCTGGTAGGTGGAGGTGGTCTGGGGGCCTGGAGGTGTGGGGAAGTCCTGGGAGGCCTGGCTGCTCTGCCTGCTGTGGCAAGCCTCCACTGCCCTCAACACACTGGCCTCCAGGGCCCGCCACATCTGTTTCTTCTCCAGGATACCTGGCATCACTGGGGTCCCTGGCTCCCTCTGAGGCTGGGCCAAGAGGGGGTCCAGCCGTGGGGTGGGGGTACGGGTGGGGCCGGGGGAGGTGGACAGAAGGGCCTGTTTGGGATCCACATTGACCATGTGCTTGATGCCCTCCAGGCCAGCAGGACTGTAGTCAGAGGCAGAGGGATTCCTCTTGTGCCTAGAGATTGAGTGAGAGGAGCCAGGGTGCTGGAGGAGCCTGAGCTTCTGCAGGCTGTGTGTGGGGGTGAGGCGGGACAGACCACCAGGCCCATTATGGAGGTTAGCCCCCTCCACCTCCATGTCCGCAGGAGGCTCATCATAAATGGGACACTGTGATCCCGTGTCATCGTAGATGGGAAGTGTGGAGGCATACTGGGGAGACACTGACCTGGGGGTGCTGGGCTGGGACCTGAGATTGCCTGGGGTTTGGGGAGGGTCAGAGGACACCAGATAGAAGCTGCCGTTCCCCGTCTTCCTCAGGTGGTAGGCATCGGCGGCCATCTTGCCAGAGGGGGCAGTCTTGTAGCCCTGGGCAGAGCAGGCGTGGGCCCACGGGGGCTTGCTGCTGATGGGGAGGAGGGTGAAGGCCTGGTTGCCACTGGGCTTGGTGTGGGTGTTGTGGTGACAGAGTTGCAGGGCCGGGCTAGATGGGCCTCCAGGCTGGATCCGACTCACACTGTTCACGTTAACCAACATGGCTGCCTTAGACCCTGGGGAAGGCTGCCATCTCTGAGAGAGCTCCCTGGAATAGAGAGAGAATGAGGGAAAGGATGAGATCTGGGTTTGGATTTAAAGAGATAACGCACACACATACATCAGATGACAGTCACCCGAACAAGCAAAGCATTGTTCCTAACTTCTACAAACCTGTGGCTACCTGTAAATAGTGACCATCTAAAAATGCTCCACAAATTAACATTTCAAACTCAGGCAAAGTTAAGAAAACAACTGCGATCCGATTCCTCGCATTCTTCCCCACATTTCACCGACCCTCCAAAGGCTTTTGTTCCTTTTTTAGTCCGGCCAGCCAGCCAAAACACTGCCTTCTAAGTAATGAGACAATAACTCCAGTGTGTGTTGTGCAAACCAAAATAAATAATGACCACTGCACATCTATCCGACTGAGACAGATTAAGAAGACTTCTCATTACAGTGTGTAAAACTTTCCTTCCGTAAGTGTGTTTAGCATTCTCGTGCTCTGGACTATAACACAGTACCTCCCTCCACCCCTCCACACAAAAGTAGTGACCCATCAATTACATAGACTCAAAAACACCTTATATGAAACCTTTGAGAAATGACAAAATACAAAAGACCTAAGGTCCCAGCTGACCCGTTCCAAAACACTTAAGACTGATTAGAGTAGTAGAGAGAGATGTGTTTTGGAGAACTTAACTGGGGAGCAGAATTGCAGTAGTGTAGTCTCCATCTACCCTGAGGACTGGAGGTTAATGCTCCTCCCTCAGCTGTCAGTCTCGTGACTAACTTCAGACAATGTCAGAACGCTAATCCCAGCACTATCAATCAAAATCTGTCATATTATGGCTATATACAGTGTTGTAATGATGTACAAAGGGAAAAATAAGGGTTGTATTTAAAATTGCATTTGTTCTTCACTGGTTGCCCTTTTCTTGTGGCAACATTCATTCATCAATATCTCAATTAGATCTTACCTCCATCCCCGTGGTTCAGCAAATGAACACACTTCTATCCATCTGACCAACTGTGACTGAAACAATTCCTACCGTACAACATATAAGAGTTATCTGCTTACTTTAAGAATCAAAGGTTGAGCATGCTTTACAGTACTAGCAGTACAGACCAAGGATTAGAAAAGCAGAAACGTACCTTCTGCCCTCCACCGTATAGCCAATAACACACTAATCAATACTATTAAACCTGAATGCCTCTGTCCTTCTGCAGCCAGACATCTAACAGACTGACTCACTGCGTCACACACTTCCTCCTAAGGCTCAGGACAGAAGTTACTGGGGAGCAGAAAGAGGACAGAGAGGAGAAAAAGAGGCAGAGTGGTCTCTGTCCCCCCACCAACCCCGTAGCTACCTTCTGTAGTTCCCCTGGCACAAAATGTAATGCCACGTATGTTTTTGTGGGGCCGAATGGTGCTGCTAAGATGTGTTACAGTATTACCTTCTCTCTCTCTCTCTCTCTCTCTCTCTCTCTCTCTCTCTCTCCTCTCTCTCTCTCTCTCTCTCTCTCTCTCTCTCTCTCTCTCTCTCTCTCTCTCTCTCTCTCTCTCTCTCTCTCTCTCTCTCTCTCTCTCTCTCTCTCTCTCTCTCTCTCTCTCTCTCTCTCTCTCTCTCTCTCTCTCTCTCTCTCTCTCTCTCTCTCTCTCTCTCTCTCTCTCTCTCTCTCTCTCTCTCTCTCTCTCTCAGCTAGGCCTGAGCCACCTGGCAGCCTCCCAGCATAGCGCAGCACAGCCAGCCCTGTCCCAGAGGAGCGGAGACTAGTGACACGCTGCAGAGAGGATGGGCGCCACTTCAAACGCCCAGTGTTTGGACTGTGTTAGTTCTCACTGCAGTGTGAGACAGGCTGAGGTGGGAGACAGCTGTAAACGTGCTGCTGCTGTCTGAGCTCTTTGAAATGCGGGACCTTCTGTCATGGTCAGGGTTGGTGGTGTCAGTGATGCTACCTCTACAGCAGTGGCAGTGTCAAGGAGATTTAAATGATCAAGGATTATGGTCTGATGTTGATACAAACCTTTGTAATGCAAAATGACTTGATTTGCCAATACCAAATTAAACACATGAAAATGCAAAATGACTATGTTATTGATGTAAAACCGCCAGTTTAATATAGTTTACTATGGCACAGATTGGGCTACATTACAGTAACCATTAAAGGGGCAAGAAGGAATTTATGCAAAAGGCCAAAGACCACATATAACGTAGCACAATGATCACATGCTAAACACATTATACATACACCCCCACACACTCACATATCATCAGGTTACTACTCAAGACAAGGCACTGGTAAATTAACTTAATGGATGACCAACAGGGTCTGTCTTATTTATGACTAGTCTCATTCTCCACTGGTGTGCCTGGTGAGTGGTCTGGTTTACGGCTGATGATCCTAGAGAGAGCGAGAGAGCGAGAGGAGGGGGGAGGGTGTCTATTTCCTGTCCTTGGAGCCCCCTGGAGGGGCCTGTAGAGCCTCAATTTATGAAAGCACATTGTCTAGGTCCCCACACAATGAGCTGGGATCAAGACAGCATCACTGCCATTATACTCAAGACAGCATCACTGCCATTATACATTCCCATAATACCAGAGTTCTAATTCTATCCACACGCTAAATGATGTCAGTCCTCTTTAACATGACCAGTAACAACAACAGAAACACAATCCTCTGCTTGGAAGTTGTTTCGAGATGAAACCAGATTCACAGAACAGAATGATATGAGAGGCACTTGGACATGCTGAGTCTAGCTCTGGCTTTGTGTCTGTTGTTCACTTGTCATTGTCACACCACACCCAGGGTGGTACAAACCAGGCTAGGCTAGTTTTTTCAGCCCTCCAGCATCGGCACATTATGTTGATTGTTAGCACAGTCAGTGCGCAGTAGAAGATCACATCTGACTTGAGGCCAATGCCCACAGTAGTGTTATATACAAGCTTTCCTCACTGTAGCAGTCCTAATCCAACTATACTGTATTACCACCCAACCAGCCTGATCTCACTTCTAAAAGAGACATGAGTGCTAGAAAGCACAGTGGTGAGAAAATAGCAGTGAAGTGGGAGGACAGAGAAAGAGAGAGATTCCACTTGCTTCGCCAATGTAAACATATGTTTCCATGGCAATAAAGCCATTTGAATTGAACTGAGAGAGGGAGAACGAGAGAGAATGAGAGAGGGATTAGTCGTGGGAGAGTGCCATCGGGAATGAGCGGGAACATTGGCAAGATAGCCTCTATCCATCTTTTTTGAATTTTCTATACTCCCTGACTGTCTTGCTTTAATTTGGGTGATTATTAGCGAGCTGGACACAGTCAACGTATACATGCAGGTCCATTATCATTTCTAAACAGTTTCAATTTGTATTGAGTTTGTTAGATTTTGTATTTATTTTTTATCACTCAAACCACCCCTGTGATCCGTATGTTTGAATACCCTGCATTAGGCAATACATGGCTCTGCTATCGTCATGGCAACGCCCCTCTATGGCCCATCTAAAGACTACCTACTCTCTCAAGCAGACAGACACTCTTAAGTAAGATCAATATGGCAGTCCTGAGCTTACTGGTTCGTTGACAAAGTGTCAATGTGTGCTTTACCAGAATCATAAAAATAGCCTGTGTTGTAGCCCTGTGTTTCATCACACCGACCACAGTGGCTGTTGGGTACTTTTCACATAATGTTAACTAAAGCAATTATATTCCACAATCTATCACACGGAATATGAATATTACCAGCATTCAGGAAAAAAAGCCAGCCCATTTTCCAAAATGTATATGGGTTTACACAGGGATCATCTTTAGATCACCAAGTCACCCTTGTCCATAGACATACACATTACTGAAGGCCCTGGCTAATATACGAGACCTTGAGGAACACAGAAAGATGAAATGAAGTTAGAATCCTTTGCCCAACTGGGTAATTAGATTGGGTTACGGAGCAGCAAATCCACTTAACAGTCAGCGAATTTCAATTTGTCTCAACAACTTTGGTGTCTTACGCCCCTGACTGCTGCTCCTACCTCCACAGTGTGATTGTGGTAGGAAAAGCTAGCTAAATATATATATTAAGCTATTTGCAAGAAATGTTTTCTTTCTTTCTTTCTTTCTTTCTTTCTTTCTTTCTTTCTTTCTTTCTTTCTTTCTTTCTTTCTTTCTTTCTTTCTTTCTTTCTTTCTTTCTTTCTTTCTTTCTTTCTTTCTTTCTTTCTTTCTTTCTTTCTTTCTTTCTTTCTTTCTTTCTGTCTTTCTAGCCAGGAATAACCTTGGTTGGAAAACCCATCAGCTGAGTCACTGTGGCGGATAGGAATAGGGAGTGGGAAGTATCCCTAACATACAGGCAATAGTGGGGGGGTCTGAAAACAGGGGTTATTATTATGATCCTCTGTCAGACAGGAAGAGGATATGAGGTCGTCTAGGCCCTGAACACAAACACCTCAGAGCTTTTGCCAATGAGATCATCACGATCTGCACCATGACCACATGGTTCAATACATAACTTAATGTCATAGGAAACCAACAATAGATAAATATGCCTTGGCAAAACCGATAGAGAAACAACCTGTAACAGAGACAACCCAATCTAGAATTTGAAAAGCAGGAGTGGCAGAGGGCTGAGATGAGAAACAGGGGACCTGCAGAGACACCTCTGAGGTTAGAGACCCAGCTGTCGTGAGACAGCTGAACGCACCTCCCTGCTCTGAGACACCATGTCTACCAGCTGCACATACCTCCCACTTCCACCCTACGCCATCTCCCCTCCCAGCTAGGAGCCCTGGGGCTGGGCTGGAGACAGTCACTTGGACCCCCACTAGTCTCCAGGCTGTGGGACATGGTTTATATTATATTATATTATTACATGGTGACAGAGAGAGAACATCCCAGCGTCAGGTCAGAGACAAATATTGAACCAGATACACCATCAGCACACACTCCTCGGATTACAGTGATAAAACCAAACATCCTCTCAATTAACACTGATCTGGAGGTGTGCCATGGGAGCCACAGAAAAACCATGCTCACATTGCTAACTGATTCTCATGGTTGAGGTTAATGGATACTTTAAGTCAACTGATACAGCATGCTTGTCATGCCAGAGACTGGTGCATATGTGGTGCCACTGGCCCTTCATCAGAGCAATGGAAGGTGTCTCAGCATAGCACAGCACTCTGTATATGAAGACATCTAGGTCCAGTAACATGGGAATGCTTAAAGCAGGTCTCAAATAAAACAGAGGTTGGACGTGCTGCTCTAGTTAAAAAAATCATAAAACAGTTGGTCTGTAATCTAGTTTTCTGAGAACACCATAAAACTTAAACTTCACAAAGAAGAGAGTGAAAACTGGGACAGAAAGAGAAAGAGACAGGGAGAAATAAATAAGGACATTGTCACAACGAGCGCCAGCCACCCAGACCCATTTAACCAGATTGTTATCCTTAAAGTTCAAAGTGTTACTTCTTAACTGGAAAAACGACACCATAAGAGTCTGACTTTAGTGGACATCTGGCGAGAGCCAAGAAATGATCTTACCAAGCCAGGAGAACAGAGATAAAAAGAGTACATGTGGTATTTCCAAAGTCTTTAAAGCGCTGCTGTTAGTCCAGACTCAGAGAGCACACACAGATGAAAGTGTCAGAGCTTGTGTCAGACCTATAAACATCCAGTCAATGTGTGACTCAACTATTTCAAACACAGACTCCTCCTAATTTCCTAAATCAATCTACTGGTGATGTCTCTACTATGACTCAGAGAAATGTGATGATAACCAGGTTGTATGCACTGTTGCTTTCATTTGGCAAGCCGAGCAGGGAAAGTTTTTAATCTTCCACTTCACAAAACCCCCAAACGTAACTTTTTCTTGCCCTCATATCATCACAATACAGTCTCATAGGGATTTGTGTCACAGGGGTTTTGTGTTTTGTCAAAATATGGCAAAGAATCAAGTTTAAATTTTAATTAGTCCTATGTACAGGATACACATGGTATACCCTATTCAACAAAATACTTACTTGCAGGTTCCTTCTCGACAATGCAACAACAATAAGAAATAATAAAAGATAAGAATATGAACATAAAGTAAATGTCTCAGTAGGATAGAATAAACATTTTAGAATAAGTATAATACAGGAAGGCACAATTTATAGTACAATACTCACACATGTATCAGAGAAATGGGGGATTGAGGGTCAAGTGTTTAAATTGTGAAATATTAGGGCTTCCTATCGCTACGTAACGCATATCACTTGAAATCTGGACCCAATGAGCTACATCTTGGCACAGAAAGAATGTGTCTATACTGTACTTTATGGGAATGTCATTGTGCAATGCCGATAGCACGCCGACCCGGAACAACAAATTAAAAGTGTGTTTGATCTTTGCCAGGCTGCCTTGGATTGAATCATGTCAGTCTTTTGAGTGTGGCTATATCACTAGGCTAATGAAAAGGCACATACTATTCATTTGGTCCCTTGGTTCACTATTCACCATACCTTCACTTCCTCCTCAGAGATAGCTCACAGTTCAGTTGCCCCTAGGGACACTTGTGCTTAACTGAGGGCATTTCTTCCTTTAGTGACCCATTCTAACCCTGGGGCCAGCCCACAGGACAATTAAGTGCTATGACCCGTATGTGCCTTCAACAGGCAGGACATTTCCCCTACAGTTCATATGTACCCTGGAACTCCAACTACAGGACAAGCTACAGGGCAAGCTACCCCAACTTCTAGCCAACATGTAAACCCCCCACATACACACACGGGTCATCTGTTCGGAAATCCACAATACAGTACAGATGTTGTAAGCAAGGTGATCCTGAATCCTTTTCGACCCTTTATCGTTTAAACAGATCAGATTCCCTTGCTCTAGTACTTCTGCATGTGATGTACATGTTTACCCCTGGAGTTTCAGGTATTTTCCTGATGAGCTGTACAGGGTCAGAATAACCCAGGTCATGTGACAAGAATTAGCCAATGAGTAACAGATTTAGCAGTCTGCTCGTTGTCACAGGAGAGAGAAAGAGAAAGAGAAAGAGAGAGAGAGAGAGAGAGAGAGAGAGAGAGAGAGAGAGAGAGAGAGAGAGAGAGAGAGAGAGAGAGAGAGAGAGAGAGAGAGAGAGAGAGAGAGAGAGAGAGAGAGAGAGAGAAGAAGCTGAATCAACTAAACAGTGCCTAGGATAAGACAGATGGTATGTTGTTGGAAATTCAACAGGCAGATATCCACTGAGTGTACAAAACATTAAGAACACCTGCTCTTTCCATGACATAGACTGACCAGGTGAATCAAGGTGAAAACTATGATCCCTTATTGATGTCACTTCTTAAATCTACTTCAATCAGTGTAGATGAAGGAGAGGAGACAGGATAAATAAGTATTTTTAAGCCTTGAGACAATTGAGACATGTATTGTGTATTGTGCCATTCAGAGGGTGAATGGGCAAGACAAAATATTTAAGTGCCTTTGAACGGGGTATGGTAGTACGTGCCAGGCGCACCGGTTTATGTCAAGAATGGCAATGCTGCAGGGTTCATGCTTAACAGGGTGCTGCAGGGTTCATGCAGGGCTCACGCTTAACAGTTTCCCGTGTGTATCAAGAATGATCCACCACCCAAAGGACATCCAGCCAACTTGACACAACTGTGGGAAGCATTGGAGTCAACATGGGCCAGCATCCCTGTGGAACGCTTTCGACACCTTGTAGAGTCCATGCCCCGACGAATTGAGGCTGTTCTGAGGGCAAAAATGGGTGGGGCAACTCAATATTTGGAAGGTGTTATTCATGTTTTGTACACTCAGTGTATACTGTATAACCACTCCTGAGATGTATTTATAGGACTAAACAAAGGAAACCATGATTGGAACAACTGTGATTGGAAATGTTTCGTCTGAACACTTTTTTCTCAAACGTCATCATCAACTGTTGAATATGATTTTCTGAAAAGATTATTTGAAATACCACAAATATCAGCAAAGTAAGAAAGGGGAACTTGGTCAAACTGAAGTAGACATTATAGACAAAATAGAGGAAGCTAGTTGAATGGCTATTTTTTCACTCCTGTAAAAAGGGATCCCATACTTCCCCCAAGTCTTTGAACAAACTAAGGCCATTTGGTGTGCCGCTTTCAAAAGACCCCTACATGCCACATGTGCCCTACCACACTCAGAGAATTCAACACTACTGAACTAGCAGAGCTTCTTAACAGCTGAGCCTAGTCATGATCAATCAGCCAGACAGATGGGAAGAAAAGAAGAGCACAGGTCTGAATTGTTCCTGTCCTCTCCAAGTCCAAACATGAAACTCAGATTGTTTTCATCCATTTAGTGTTTGTCACATTCCAGCTTCTATCCTCATTGCATGGTGATACAGTTGAAGTCGGAAGTTTACATACACCTTAGCCAAATACATTTAAACTCAGTTTTTCACAATTCCTGACATTTAATCCTAATAAAAATGCCCTGTCTTAGGTCAGTTAGGATCACCCCTTTATTTTAAGAATGTGAAATGTCAGAATAATAGTAGAGAGAATGATTTATTTCAGCTTTAATTTCTTTCATCACATTCCCAGTTGGTCAGAAGTTGACATACACTCAATTAGTATTTGGTAGCATTGCCTTTAAATTGTTTAAATTGGGTCAAACGTTTCGGGTAGCCTTCCACAAGCTTCCCACAATAAGATGGGTGAATTTTGGCCCATTCCTGCTGGTGTAACTGAGTCAGGTTTGTAGGCCTCCGTGCTCGCACACACTTTTTCAGTTCTGCCCACACATTTTCTATAGGCTTGAGGTCAGGGCTTTGTGATGGCCACTCCAATACCTTGACTTTGTTGTCCTTGAGCCATTTTACCACAACTTTGGAAGTATGCTTGGGGTCATTGTCCATTTGGAAGACCCATTTGCGACCAAGCTTTAACTTCCTGACTGATGTCTTGAGATGTTGCTTCAATATATCCACATAATTTTCCTTCCTCATGATGCCATCTATTTTGTGAAGTGCACCAGTCCCTCCTGCAGCAAAGCACCCCCACAGCATGATGCTGCCACCCCCGTGCTTCACGGTTGGGATGGTGTTCTTCGGCTTGCAATCAACCCCCTTTTTCTCTCCAAACATAACGATGGTCATTATGGCCAAACAGTTCTATTTTTGTTTCATCAGACCAGAAGACATTTCTCCAAATAGTACGATCTTTGTCCCCATGTGCAGTTGCAAACCGTAGTCTGGCTTTTTATGGCGGTTTTGGAGCAGTGGCTTCTTCCTTGCTGAGCGGCCTTTCAGGTTATGTCGATATAGGACTCGTTTTACTGTGGATATACAGTGGTGTGAAAAAGTGTTTGCCCCCTTCCTGATTTGTTATTTGTTTGCATGTTTGTCACACTTAAATGTTTCAGATCATCAAACACATTTAAATATTAGTCAAAGATAACACAAGTAAACACAAAATGCAGTTTTGAAATGAAGGTTGTTATTATTAAGGGAAAACAAAATCCAAACCTACATGGCCCTGTGTGAAAAAGTGTTTGCCCCCTGTTATAACACAACTCAACTGTGGTTTATCACACCTGAGTTCAATTCCTCTAGCCACACCCAGGCCTGATTACTGCCACACCTGTTCTCAATCAAGGAATCACTTAAATAGGACCTGCCTGACAAAGTGAAGTAGACCAAAAGATCCTCAAAAGCTAGACATCATGCCGAGATCCAAAGAAATTCAGGAACAAATGAGAAAGAAAGTAATTGAGATCCATCAGTCTGGAAAAGGTTATAAAGCCATTTCTAAAGCTTTGGGACTCCAGCGAACCACAGTGAGAGCCATTATCCACAAATGGCGAAAACATGGAACAGTGGTGAACCTTCCCAGGAGTGGCCGGCCGACCAAATTTACCACAAGAGCGCAGCGACGACTCATCCAAGAGGTCACAAAAGACCCCACAAAAACATCCAAAGAGCTGCAGGCCTCACTTGCCTCAGTTAAGGTCAGTGTTCATGACTCCACCATAAGAAAGAGACTGGGCAAAAATGGCCTGCATGGCAGAGTTCCAAGACGAAAACCACTGCTGAGCAAAAAGGACATTAAGGCTCATCTCATTTTTGCCAGAAAACATCTTGATGATCCCCAAGACCTTTGGGAAAATACTCTGTGGACTGACGAGACAAAAGTTGAACCTTTTGGAAGTTGTGTGTCCCATTACATCTGGCGTAAAAGTAACACCGCATTTCAGAAAAAGAACATCATACCAACAGTAAAATATGGTGGTGGTAGTGTGATGGTCTGGGCCTGTTTTGCTGCTTCAGGACCTGGAAAACTTGCTGTGATAAATGGAACCATGAATTCTGCTGTCTACCCAAAAATCCTGAAGGAGAATGTCCGGCCATCTGTTCGTGACCTCAAGCTGAAGCGAACTTGGGTTCTGCAGCAGAACAATGATCCAAAACACACCAGCAAGTCCACCTCTGAATGGCTGAAGAAAAACAAAATGAAGACTTTGGAGTGGCCTAGTCAATGTCCTGACCTGAATCCTATTGAGATGCTGTGGCATGACCTTAAAAAGGCAGTTCATGCTCGAAAACCCTCCAATGTGGCTGAATTACAACAATTCTGCAAAGATGAGTGGGCCAAAATTCCTCCACCGCGCTGTAAAAGACTCATTGCAAGTTATTGCAAACGCTTGATTGCTAAGGGTGGCCCAACCAGTTATTAGGTTGTAGGGGGCAATCACTTTTTCACACAGGGCCATGTGGGTTTGGATTTTGTTTTCCCTTAATAATAACAACCTTCATTTCAAAACTGCATTTTGTGTTTACTTGTGTTATCTTTGACTAATATTTAAATTTGTTTGATCTGAAACATTTAAGTGTGAAAAACATGCAAACAAATAAGAAATCAGGAAGGGGGCAAACATTTTTCACACCACTGTAGATACTTTTGTACCTGTTTCCTCCAGCATCTTCACAAGGTCCTTTGCTGTTGTTCTGGGATTGATTTGCACTTTTCGCACCAAAGTACGTTAATCTCTAGGAGACAGAACGCGTCTCCTTCCTGATGGCTGTGTGGTCCCATGGTGTTTATACTTGCGTACTATTGTTTGTACAGATGAACGTGGTACCTTCAGGCGTTTGGAAATTGCTCCCAAGGATGAACCAGACTTGTGGAGGTCTACAATTTTTTTTCTGAGGTCTTGGCTGATTTCTTTTGATTTCCTGTTGATGTCAAACAAAGAGGTACTGAGTTTGAAGGTAGTCCTTGAAATACATCCACAGGTACACCTCCAATTGACTCAAATGATGTCAATTAGCCTTTCAGAAGCTTCTAAAGCCATGATACCATTTTCTGGAATTTTCCAAGCTGTTTAAAGGCACAGTCAACTTAGTGTATGTAAACTTCTGACCCACTGGAATTGTGATACAGTGAATTATAAGTGAAATAATTTGTCTGTAAACAATTGTTGGAAAAATTACTTGTGTCATGCACAAAGTCGATGTCCTAACCGACTTGCCAAAACTATAGTTTGTTAACAAGAAATTTGTGTAGTGGTTGAAAAACGAGTTTTAATAACGCCAACCTAAGTGTATGTAAACTTCTGACTTCAACTGTACAGGTAAAAGTCAGTAAATTAGAATATTTTGAAAAACTTGATTTATTTCAGTAATTGCATTCAAAAGGTGTAACTTGTACATTATATTTATTCATTGCACACAGACTGATGCATTCAAATGTTTATTTCATTTAATTTTGATGATTTGAAGTGGCAACAAATGAAAATCCAAAATTCCGTGTGTCACAAAATTAGAATATTACTTAAGGCTAATACAAAAAAGGGATTTTTTAGAAATGTTGGCCAACTGAAAAGTATGAAAATGAAAAATATGAGCATGTACAATACTCAATACTTGGTTGGAGCTCCTTTTGCCTCAATTACTGCATTAATGCGGCGTGGCATGGAGTCGATGAGTTTCTGGCACTGCTCAGGTGTTATGAGAGCCCAGGTTGCTCTGATAGTGGCCTTCAACTCTTCTGCGTTGTTGGGTCTGGCATTCTGCATCTTCCTTTTCACAATACCCCACAGATTTTCTATGGGGCTAAGGTCAGGGGAGTTGGCTGGCCAATTTAGAACAGAAATACCATGGTCCGTAAACCAGGCACGGGTAGATTTTGCGCTGTGTGCAGGCGCCAAGTCCTGTTGGAACCTGAAATCTCCATCTCCATAGAGCAGGTCAGCAGCAGGAAGCATGAAGTGCTCTAAAACTTGCTGGTAGACGGCTGCGTTGACCCTGGATCTCAGGAAACAGAGTGGACCGACACCAGCAGATGACATGGCACCCCAAACCATCACTGATGGTGGAAACTTTACACTAGACTTCAGGCAACGTGGATCCTGTGCCTCTCCTGTCTTCCTCCAGACTCTGGGACCTCGATTTCCAAAGGAAATGCAAAATTTGCTTTCGTCAGAAAACATGACTTTAGACCACTCAGCAGCAGTCCAGCTCTTTTTTTCCTTAGCCCAGGTGAGACGCTTTTCGCGCTGTTTCTTGGTCAACAGTGGCTTGACACGAGGTATGCGGCAGTTGAAACCCATGTCTTTCAAGCGTCTCTTGGTGGTGGATCTTGAAGCCCTGACTCCAGCAGCTGTCCACTCCTTGTGAATCTCCCCCACATTTTTGAATGGGTTTTTTTTTCACAATCTTGACTAGGGCGCGGTGATCCCTATCGCTTGTACACTTTTTCTGACCACAGTTTTTCCTTCCCTTTGCCTCTCTATTAATGTGTTTGGACACAGAGCTCTGAGAACAGCCAGCCTCTTCTGCAATAACCTTTTGTGTCTTTCCCTCCTTGTGCAATGTGTCGATGGTCGCCTTTTGGACAGCTGTCAAATCTGAAGTCTTCCCCATGTTTGTGTAGGCTTCAGAACTGGACTGAGAGACCATTTAAAGCCCTTTGCAGGTGTTTTGAGTTAATCAGCTGATTAGTTTGTGGCACCAGGTGTCTTCAAAATGTAACCCTTACACAATATTCTAATTTTGTGACACACGGAATTTTGGATTTTCATTTGTTGCCACTTCAAATCATCAAAATTAAATGAAATAAACATTTGAATGCATCAGTCTGTGTGCAATGAATAAATATAATGTACAAGTTACACCTTTTGAATGCAATTACTGAAATAAATCAAGTTTTTCAAAATATTCTAATTTACTGACTTTTACCTGTATGTCATTAAAAGCCCAGTGAAAACCACCATATGGCTAAGTGGGATGCAGAGCCCAGAAGAGTTCCACTCAGAGACACAGCTGCCCATTGTTTTGGGGAGACATGGAGACTTCTGGGAAAAGTTTAGTCTTTAGGGATGACCGCAGAGTGGTGGAGATCCCTGTGGCGTAAACCATTCTGAAGGACGGAATGTCAAGCAGTCAAGCAGGCTGTACCTCCACCAGGGTCCTCTGACAGAGCGTGGTGAACAATTAGTTTCCCTTCTACCTTACATAATCAGGGTCGGAGCTCAGAGGGTAGGAGACTCCTGCTGGCTCCGGTGAGGTGAGGTCCTCCACATCGCTGAGGATAGACCCAGGACCCAGGCAGAGAGCAGAGGGGCAACTGATGAGACACAAACACCTCTAGGAACAGCAGGGTCTCCTGTTTAGAACTAACTGGAATATAGAGGTTCTGCGTGTTATTACCCAAGAACAGACAACACTCTTTCACATCTCTTCTCTGAAACGATATTAAAGAGGACCTCAGTCATGTGTGATTTGGCTTCCCCCACCAGAAACCCCCATTGGTCTTTGATGAAGAGGGGCCTTGGGTTGTTTTAGGAAAATTAAATTAGTGTATATGGGGCCGGAGAGGAGTAGAGCGGAAGTGAGCAGCACACAGGGGCACTGAGACGGCACTAGTGGCCGCGGGCCAGGGGAAATAGAGCTGGCATGTCTGGAATCTGCCTCTGAAGGGGAGATGCTGGTTTGGACTGTGTGTGCTGCCACAGCGCTGAGCACATGATGGGGTCTTTGAATGGCTCTTACTGTTAGGGGTCTTTCTACCAATGTGAGGGGAGAGGGAATGTCATGTACTTTATGACTGCACTCGTCTTTGCATTTGGTAGCAATTTACTTTACACGGCCGCGGTGTGGTTCACAGAGAAAATTATGGAAATATGTGGCATGTGGAATGTCAAGATAAGTGAGAATGAAATAGTCTTACTGGTCAAAAGTCTAAATAATCCAACAATTTCTCATGCCCAAAGTCAATATGCCACATGGTGGGATAACGATCCGTTTTTTGCTATTACCCTGTCCTCTTTACTTAAATATAATCCTCTAATTTTTAAGTACATCTACGTCCTCCCTATCAACAGTAATTTGATTCAACAGTAAAACAGACAGATCAGACGTACTTCAGTGACGCCTTGCTTCCGTCCGAGCTGCTGTCTCCCTGAGCTGTTCTCATGTCCGTGGTCTCGCTGGGGGTCTCAGGGGTTTTGGAGACGGAGCTCTCCTGCTCTGGGAGAGAAGTGCGGCACCCCTGGCTCCCTGCCCCATGGTGCTCTGAGAGAGGGGTGCGGCGTCCCTGGCTCCCTGTACTGACCAGGCTTCCTGCCCCATGGTGCCTTTCTCCGCTCTCCCCAGCCCGCTTGGCCTCAGAACAGTGCTTCATAGCCTGTAGCTGAGACAGGGGCACTATGTCACCCCCCTGGGGTCGGTGCCAGACAGTCCGCCGTCCCATGGAATTGTAGTAGTAAAAGCGGCCGCTCTGGGGGTCAAAGAGCTCCCACCACTGGTTACCGTCGGCCTGACGAACAGGGATGCCCATGGGAGGGTCCCAGCCGCATTCGCCGGTGGCCAGGTTCAGGTACATGCGCTCCTGAGAGCGTGGTTCCAGGATCTCCACCCAATCAGGACTGAAAACAGACACAGGAAATATTGCTGTTAGGACTGAGAACAACGAGGAAGAGGCAAACAGCTTTGAAGCCATTAATAACACAAACAATTGGTTCGGTCTGGAAATCCTACTGAAATGACCATCCCTGTTACATGTTGCTCATCCAACAAACAACCTGTACACAACTTACACAGTCAAACACGGACTGCAAACACCCTCACATGACCCATATGGAGAGTATGAATGTTTGCGACCACAACACGTGTCCATCTGTGTGTGAGACAGTGCTATAGAACGCTGATTCAGCAGTGATGTCATCCCTCTGGTGGGCAGAGGAGCAGCAGGAGTAGCACTGTGTGTCTGTAATCTGACTAAGGGACAGGTGGACACACTCAGTACGGCACTAGGACCACAGCCGGCAGCCAGCAGGCCTGGAGAGCACTATCCTCTCCAGCAGCATCACACAGGGCATAGCGTGAGGAACACTAGCAGCTAACTCATCAGAACACAGAGGGCCGGGGTGGGGAGGGGGAGAGACTGGCCCACATACACACAGACAGGGTACAGAGGAATGTGTCATTGAGAAGGGGGTAACCTGTCAGATTGAATCAAAATGGGTTCCTGACTTAACTGAAAAGTGATACAGCTCATTCTGATGTTTGATGATGAGTGTGATGATGTTATGATCTAGTTTCCTGATGCAGAGCAGCTTTAAGTGTGCCAATGAATCCATGAGGGACCACAGCCAGCCGGAGCCTGTGTCCTTCTACTGGGCTGAGAACCAGGCTGGGGGCTGGTGAGGCGTGGAGGCAGAAGGAGGGGTTGGTGAGGAGTGGAGGCAGAAGGAGGGGTTGGTGAGGAGTGGAGGCAGAAGGAGGGGTTGGTGAGGAGGGGAGGCAGAAGGAGGGGGTTGGTGAGGAGGGGAGGCAGAAGGAGGGGTTGGTGAGGAGGAGGGGCAGAAGGAGGGGTTGGTGAGGAGTGGAGGCAGAAGGAGGGGTTGGTGAGGAGGGGAGGCAGAAGGAGGGGTTGTTGAGGAGGATGGGCAGAAGGAGGGGTTGGTGAGGAGGGGAGGAGGGGAGGCAGAAGGAGGGGTTGGTGAGGAGGGGAGGCAGAAGGAGGGGTTGGTGAGGAGGGGAGGCAGAAGGAGGGGTTGGTGAGGAGGGGAGGCAGAAGGAGGGGTTGGTGAGGAGGGGAGGCAGAAGGAGGGGTTGGTGAGGAGGAGGGGCAGAAGGAGGGGTTGGTGAGGAGGGGAGGCAGAAGGTAGAGATAGGAATTGCACTCCCAGTTCATGGACACAGGGTCTCTTTCCCTTTCCCTCCAGTTTGGGACACATGTCCAGGGTACCTGTGGTAGAGAGGGGGCGCAGGGTGTCCAGCACAGCCCACAGTGCCTGTCACATGCCCACATTTGTTCCTTGTGATCCTGCCAAGTAAGTCCCCTGCACCCCCAGCCTCAAAATAGCCTCAGAAGAGCAGAGTGCCAGCCAAGTTGACAGTACTACCTTTGCATTCGGCATAAAGCACCTTGGAAACAATCTATGTATTGCCCTGTTCTTCAGCCACATTCAGGTGAACATACAGGGGGACAGAGGCCCTCTAAACCACCCCTGCCTGTGTGCTGTCACTGTCAGTGTGTGCGTCTCTACTGTCCATCTGGCTCCCACTGTGAACAAGAACACATAATTCAGTGTCACAGAATATGACTATAATATGACCAACCTCTTCAAGAAAGAGAGACAAATACATCTGTATCTTATCTGTAACTTAGCCCTGTTCTTCTGAGTATCTGCAGTGAAAGTATTTAAGTGTCCACATACATCACTATGTGAGTGCGAGAGTAAGTGTGTGAGTCGGAGAGAGAGAGCGAGGGAGAAAGAGAGAGAGAGAGAAAGAGAGAGTGAGAGAGTGTTTGGGTCATGAGGGATGGGCATGATGAGGGGGTAACGTTTACAAGTCTAGCTGATCCCAAAAGAGTCCTGCAGTGAGGCACCATGGGTAGGCTTGTTTCAGTCGAGGAGGGGACAATATTTACACTGATGGATCACCAGCTTAAGGGGTGGTAATGAAGGTATAGTCAAACTGGAGGCCTAAGCAGTAGGGCTGTGATACCAGTATCGCAATATATTTTTCATGAAAAAAATGAAAACACAAAGCAGACCAAACTCTTTGGTCCTTTAAAAACCTGCTGTATGTAAAATATTGTGTGCTATAGCTTGGAAAATAAATAAATGTGACTCTGGATGACAACATAATGATGCTTGTTTCCAACATTAGGGCTGTTTCCTAAATAAGTTCAGTCCGCTTTGTGTTTTGTTTCCTCGCCACGATGCTGACGAGTATCACGATACTGGTATCATCACGGGCCTTCCAAGCAGTCAATAGTCCTATTCCACACACCCCACCCTTCAGCTCCCAGTCCCCCATAGAGGCTTTCCCTTACAGCAGCAAGAAGAGCATTTCACTCTGGATTCCATCCTGTCAAAGTCAAGTGTTTGCCATTACATTATTGTAATGAGAGAGAAAAAACAGAGAGAGAAAACACAGCAGCGGAGAGACGTGAACAAGACGCTGCAACGCGAACGTGCTGACAGGAAACCAGGGGTTAAAGGTCATGTGTGAAGGCCACAGCTGTGTAGGAGCAGCCAGGGCCAAATAAAGAAATCATAGGCCCCGGGACACATGCTGGCCAAATTGCAGCCTTCCCGACCATAGGCAACCGGTAACTGCCAAAATAAAGGAAACAATGAAGGATACAAATAATATGTTATGGTGTGGGTTTCCTTTATTTTGGCAGTTACCTAATTGTGCTCGTGATAAAAATGTAATCCATGAGGCCTCCCGAGTGGCGCAGCGGTCTAAGGCACTGCATCGCAGTGCTTGAGGCATCACTACAGATCTGGGTTCGATCCCAGGCTGTGTCACAGCTGTCCGTGACCGAGAGACCCATGAGGCGGCGTACAATTGGCCCAGTGTCGTTCAGATTAAGGGAGGGTTTGACTGGCTGGGATTTCCTTGTCCCATAGCGCTCTAGCGACTCCTTGTGGTGGGCCGGGCGCCTGCAAGCTGACTTCGGTCAACAGCTGGACGCTGTTTCACATTGGCACATTGGTGCGGCTGGCTTCTGGGTTAAGCGAGTAGTGTTGTCAAGAAGCAGTGCGGTTTCGGAGGACGCATGGCTCTTGACCTTTATTTATTATGCAGTTTATATTTTATTTTATTTTCTATTAATCAGTTACCCAATCAAGGCAGGGACCCCCAGTTACCCCTACCTCCTCTCCTTCCCAATCTGACGATTAGCAGAGCGGCAGCAGGCTGCCTCATTGAGAGCGGGCTCCTGAATACTCCTGTGGTTGGCAGTTGCAGTATGATAAGAAAATGTATATATATTACATTTATACTGTATATATTTCCTTTATTTTTTTTGCTGCTTATTGGTCCCCCCACGGGCCTGGGCCAAGGGGATTCAGCCCCAGTAAGCTCCTGCATTAATCTGGCCCTGGGAGCAGCATGGGGTATAGTGGTTGCATAAGGGCCTTTCCTCCTGGGTAAATAAACAGTAGTTAGGACACAAAGTGGAACCAGTGTCTTGCTGAACCAGTGTCTCGCAGTCTGCATAACCACAGTAAAGTTAAACACTACTCTAAATGTTTTATAACGATCTAAAATTAACTCATTAAACGTACTCGTGTGACACCTGATTTTCTTCAGGATAACGTATTTTAAATTGAAGCAGTCATGATGTATTGGGAGAGTGCTATGGTTATACTCCTGAGAGGCACTTAAGCCGACACAACGGACAATACTGTATGTGAAGCCTAGACACAATACATCTACTATGCCAGAGGTAAGACAGTGCTTAAGAGAAAATGGTAAAATATGTCCTCATAATGCTGGTGTTTTGCGCTTACTATTCTCTAGATCTGATAACACATTCCCTCTTCTCCATGGAAGGCACACTGGCCCTTTGTCCCCCATCTGGGTCAAGGAGACGTCTGCACATGGTTATTCTAGGATGACTCAAAATAAGTAAAATAGAAAAACACCTCTCCAAACAGAGAACACGCGACAGAGCAGAGCGCTACACCGAAACCAAAAGACCAACGTGCGCATGACACACACACACACACACACACACACACACACACACACACACACACACACACACACACACACACACACACACACACACACACACACACGCCGACTATCGCCTCTATCCTGTTTCTCCTAGCCCTTGTGTGTCAGTTATTCTGAATAATAACTTTATCTATCACCCACAATTTACAGTTTGGTCCCAAAATAACTTGGATATGTTGAATGGCGTTTTCCCAGAAGGCAGAACAACAGCATTTTGCTCATGGTATCTTCTACATTGTTTTAAAACAGCCCAAAGTGTAAATGGCAATTTTCCCAGCAGTGCAAAACATAGGAGTGGACATTGCATTGTCTAAAAATAGGGCAACACACAGTTCTGTCATTGTTTAGGTTTGGTTTTCAATCGAACTCAAATTCCAGTCCAGCTTAAATTGATTGCCTCAGAGCGATAAACTATTGTGAAGAAACGGTTTTCTTCCAAGTACCTCAGTCACAGCGCACTGAGCAGACAGGAGCCTATACACAATGGGTTCTGTACAGGGCTAACAGGAGCCATACAAGCTGACGTAAAAGGCAGATAAGTCTGCTAACGGCTGAAGTGGAACTTTCGTTCCAATGCTAGTGTGGCATGTCTGATTCACTGACAGTGCTGCTTCAAGTCAACAGAAATCGAAACCAATGGGGCATAACTAGGGCTGGCACAATTATCGTACAAGCGTGTAACCGACGGTTAAGGATGAAGACCGTCATGAAAATTAAATAACCGTAAAGAAAAAGAATAATACTTATTATTCATGTTTATGTGGAATGAACAGCTGACTGAAGACTGAACGGCCAGGCATTTGTGTGGTTGAGCCTGTTTCTGGCGTAACATGGACTCTTAACAACCTATGAAACTTTGTTGTTCCTTGCTGAAACAAGCAAGGTGTTGTAGCCTAGGCAACACTCCCCACAATGCAGCAGCAGCACACATAGAAATAGAATGAATAGAACAGGCTTGGAACCTCTAACCCTGTCAATTTGACTGGTAAACTCATAGAGGGCTTACAGTTGCGTCATAAATCACCTATCAACCGCACCAGGCATCATGTTGGAAGACCAAAATCAGTCTGTTGTTGGAAGTCCTCCAATCGTCCACATGGCTGGCTGCGTTTTGCTACCACCGAAACTTCAGGAAGATTGCCCATTATTTAGTATGTAAAGTTATGTAAGTGAATTAAATATGGTTAGCTAGGTATCTTGCTGTATTTATCGTTGTAACTCCAAATGCATTTGTAGCTAGGTACACTACATGACCAAATGTATGTGGACACCTGCTCGTCGAACATCTTATTCCAAGATCATGGGCATTAATATGGAGTTGGTCCCCCCTTTGCTGCTATAACAGCCTCTACTCTTCTGGGAAGGCTTTCCGCTAGATGTTGGAACATTGCTGCGGGGACTTGCTTCCATTCAGCCACAAGAGCATTAGTGAGGTCGGGTACTGATGTTGGGCGATTAGGCCTGGCTCGCAGTCATCGTTCCAATTCATCCCAAGGTGTTCAATGGGGTTGAGGTCAGGGCTCTGTGCAGGCCAGTCAAGATTTTCCACACCAATCTCGACAAAGCATTTCTGTATGGACCTCGCTTTGTGCACGGGGGCATTGTCATGCTGAAACAGGAAAGGTCCTTCCTCAAACTGTTGCCACAAAGTTGGAAGCACAGAATCGTCTAGAATGTCATTGTATGCTGTAGCGTTACAATTTCCCTTCACTGGAATGAAGGGGCCTAGCCCGAACCATGAAAAACAGCCCCAGACCATTATTCCTCCTCCACCAAACTTTACAGTTGGAACTATGCATTGGGGGAGGTAGCATTCTCCTGGCATCCGCCAAACCCAGATTAGTCCGTCGGACTGCCAGATGGTGAGGCGTGATTCATCACTCCAGAGAGAGCGTTTCCACTACTCCAGAGTCCAATGGCGGCGAGCTTTACACCACTCCAGCCGACATTTGGCATTGCGCATGGTGATCTTAGGCTTGTGTGTGGCTGCTTGGCCATGGAAACCCATTTCATGAAGCTCCCGACGAACAGTTCTTGTGCTGACATTGCTTCCAGAGGCAGTTTGGAACTCAGTAGTGAGTGTTGCAACTGAGGAGGCAATTTTTACGCGCTACGCCCTTCAGCACTCAATGGTCCCGTTCTGTGAGCTTGTGTGGCCGTTGTTGCTCCTAGACGTTTCCACTTCACAATAACAGCACTTACAGTTGACCGGGGCAGCTCTAGCAGGGTAGAAATTTGACGAACTGACTTGTTGGAAAGGAGGCATCCTATGACGGTGCCATGTTGAAAGTCAGAGCTCTTCAGTAAGGCCATTCTACTGCCAATGTTTGTCTATGGAGATTGCATGGCTGTGTGCTTGATTGTATACACCTGTCAGCAACGGGTATGGCTGAAACAGCCGATTCCACTAATTTGAAGGGGTGTCCACATACTTTTGTATATCTACCGTATGTGTACGTATGTTAGCACATCTTGTGAAAAAAAGTTTTAAAGTCACACACAATGTATAAACCTATTATGACAACAGCAGGCCAACCCTGCAGGGTGTGCAGGCTTCTGTTCGAGCCCAGCACAATGACACCTGATTCAATGTATCAAACCTAATTAGTTAATAATCAAGTGTGGGCGGCAGGTAGCTTAGTGGTTAAGAGCGTTGTGCCAGTAACCGAAAGGTTGCTGGTTCTAAGCCCTGAGCCGACTAGGTGAAAAATCTGTCGATGTGCCCTTGAGCAAGGCACTTAACCCTAATTGCTCCTGTAAGTCGCTCTGGATAAGAGTGTCTGCTAAAAAATAAAAAAGTGTGCTATTGCTGGACTGGAAAAGAAGTCTGCTCCCCTCAGGTATCAGTGGAGCAAGGTTGGCCACCTCTGGTGTTGACTTTATTTTGTACACCTGAAATTATGCTTTAGTAATAATAGCCTACTTGTTACTAAAATGTCTAACCTTTACATACAGTATGAGTTAGCTTACCTGTACACTTTGAAATTATATTGAAGTGTTGATTCTTTGAAGTTAAGTGTTTAAACTTGTTTTAAATTGTTAGCCTGACTATTATTCAAGATGAACTAGTGTCAATGTTGATTAATCACAGATCACAATCCTGCAATATAGAGGGGAAGGAAATCTGTCTCTAATTTGTCTATTTCTGTGTTGTATTTTCAAATGAACATGACCTTTCTGTTCAGTCATAAGCTCTCCAATTAGTTTTATTTGATTGTCACAATCTTTTCAGGATATCAGCCATGTGAACCCATTTTGCAGCTGATAATGGCATGCAATGCCAATGCAGCAATAGGCCTACAGCAGTGGTTCCCAACTCCAGTCCTTGAGTATCCCCAACAACAGACATCTTTGTTGTAGCCCCGGACAAACATACCTGATTCAACTCCGAGGGCCTGATGACTAGTTGACAAGTTGAATCAGGTGTGTTTGTCCGAGGCTACAATAAACCGTACTGTTGGGGGTACTCGAGGACCGTAGTTGGGAAACAGTGGAATTTAGCCCTATGGGCATTTGCAATGCACCCCTTGACATTGTGGTATCTGAAGCAGAAAATAGCTTAACTCACCCATTGTTTACATATTGTTCAGCTATATGTTCTCAATTTTAAAACGATACCAGTAGTCCAGTAGTTCAGTGCATTCAGAAAGTATTCAGACCCCTTTACTTTTTCCACATTTTGTTACGTTACAGCCTTACTCTAAAATTGATTAAATACAACATTTTCCTCATCAATCTACACACAATACCACATAATGACAAAGCGAAAAGAGATTTTTTTTTGTGAAAATGTTAAATGTTTTAAAAAATACCTTATTTATATAAGTATTCAGACCCTTTGCTATGAGACTCGAAATTGAGCTCAGGTGCATCCTGTTTCCATTGATCATCCCTTGAGATATTTCTACAACTTGATTGGAGTCCACCTGTGGTAAATTCAACTGATTGGACATGATTTGGAAATGCACACACCTGTCTATAAAAGGCCATTATTGTAAATAAGAATTTGTTCTTAACCGACTTGCCTAGTGAAATAAAGGTTAAATCAAAAATTAAATACAAATGTTTTGGAAATGCACACACCTGTCTATGAGGTCAAAGGAATTGTCCGTAGAGCTACGAGACAGGATTGTGTCGAGGCACAGATCTGGGGAAGGGTACCAAAACATTTCTGCAGCATTGAAGGTCCCCAAGAACACAGTGGCCGCCATCATTCTTAAATGGAAGAAGTTTGGAACCACCAAGACTCTTCCTAGAGCTGGCTGCCCGGCCAAACTGAGCAATCGGGGGAGAAGGGCCTTGGTCAGGGAGGTGACCA
This sequence comes from Coregonus clupeaformis, assembly GCF_020615455.1. Classification (NCBI taxonomy): domain Eukaryota; kingdom Metazoa; phylum Chordata; class Actinopteri; order Salmoniformes; family Salmonidae; genus Coregonus; species Coregonus clupeaformis. Next base: position 31,004,386 of record NC_059201.1, on the reverse strand, counting down.
AGATCCCGATGGTTACTCTGACAGACTTCCAGAGTTCCTCTGTGGATATGGGAGAACCTTCCAGAAGGACAACCATCTCTGCAGCACTCCACCAAGCAGGCCTTTATTGTAGAGTGGCCAGACGGAAGCCACTCTTCAGTAAAAAGGCAAATGACAGCCCGCTTGGAGTTTGCCAAAAAGGCACCTAAAGGACTCTCAGACCATGAAAAACAAGATTCTCTGGTCTGATGAAACCAAGATTGAACTCTTTGGCCTGAATGGCAAGCGTCAAGTCTGGAGGAAACCTGGCACTATCCTTACGGTGAAGCATGTTGGTGGCAGCGTCATTCTGTGGGGATGTTTTTCGGGGGCAGGGACTGGGAGACTATTCAGGATCGAGGGAAAGATGAACGGAGCAAAGTACAGAGAGAACCTTGATGAAAACCTGCTCCAGAGCGCTCAGGACCTCAGACTGGGGCGAAGGTTTACCTTCCAACAGTACAATGACCCTAAGCACACAGCCAAGACAACGTAGGTGTGGCTTCGGGACAAGTCTCAGAATGTCCTTGAGTGGCCCAGCCAGAGCCCGGACTTGAACCCAATCTAACATCTCTGGAGAGACCTAAAAATAGCTGTGCAGCGACGCTCCCCATCCAACCTGACAGAGTTTGAGAGGATCTGCAGAGAAGAATGGGAGAAACTCCCCAAATACAGGTGTGCCAAGCGTCATACCCAAGAAGACTCAAGGCTGTAATCGCTGCCAAAGGTGCTTCAACAAAGTACTAAGTAAAGGGTCTGAATACTTATGCAAATGTAAAAAAAATTGGTGCGAGGGACAGGAACAGGCCGGACCGGGCTGGCAACGCGCACCACTGGCTTGGTGCGAGGGGCAGGAACAGGCCGGACCGGGCTGGCGACGCGCACCACTGGCTTGGTGCGAGGGGCAGGAACAGGCCGGGCCGGGCTGGCGACGCGCACCACTGGCTTGGTGCGAGGGGCAGGAACAGGCCGGACCGGGCTGACGACGCGCACCACTGGCTTGGTGCGAGGGACAGGAACAGGCCGGACTGGGCTGGAGAAGCGCACCACTGGCTTGGTGCGAGGGACAGGAACGGGCCGGGCCGGACTGGGAACACGCACCACTGGCTTGGTGCGGGGAGCAGGAACGGGCCGGGCCGGACTGGAAACACGCACCACTGGCTTGGTGCGGGGAGCAGGAACGGGCCGGGCCGGACTGGGAACATGCACCACTGGCTTGGTGCGGGGAGCAGGAACGGGCCGTACCGGACTGTGGAGGCGGACTGGAGGTGTGGAGCGGAGAGCTGTATGTGTGAGGCATTAGCACAGGACGTACGGGGCTGTGCACGCGTACTGGCGATACAGTACGTAGCACCGGCGCAGGATATACGGGACCGAGGAGGCGTACTGGAGACCACGAGCGTTGAGCCGGCACACCCCGTCCTGGCTGAATGCCCATCTTCGCACGACACGTGCGTGGTGCTAGCACAGGACGTACAGGACTGTGCCGGAACACTCGCGGCACAGTACGTAGCTCCGCATAACACGGAGCCTGCCCAGTCACACGCTTCCTTGCATGAGTACGGGGAGTTGGCTCTGCTCTAACACTAGGCTCCGCCAACCACCCTTTTAGCCCCCAAAAATTTTTTTCTTGGGGCTGTCTCTCGGCCTTCCTCCTCGGCCGGCACCTTCTGCGTTGCCGCTGCTCCTCTCTATAGCGCGCCTCCACTGTCTCCTCCCAAGGACGGCGATCCATTCAGGCCTGAATCTCCTCCCAAGTCCAGGATCCCTTCCCGTCCAGGATCTCCTCCCAGGTCCAGGTTGTCTGCTCCTGGACACGCTGCTTGGTCCTCATTTGGTGGGATCTTCTGTCACGATCATTTAAAGATTGGTCGAACCAAGGCGCAGCGTGATAAGCGTACATGTTTATTACAACTGTGCAAACACGACAAAACAACAAACAAACGATACGTGAAGTCTTAAGGTACACACAACAAACCTATACGGAACAAGATCCCACAAATAACAGGTGCCAAAAGGCTACCTAAGTATGGTCCCCAATCAGAGACAACGAGCGACAGCTGCCTCTGATTGGGAACCACCCCGGCCAACATAGAAATAGACATACCAGATACTACACCATAGAAACAACACAACATGGAATATACACACCCTGACTCAACAAATAAACGTCCCCTGAGTCAGGGCGTGACAGGACCCTTCTATAACATTCCATTTACATCAAAAATAGAGATTTGGTTGTAAAAAAACAACCACTTATCCTTTAACGTTTACGCCCTTGTAAATCAACCTCTAACCTCGCCTAACAACAGGCTATTCTGAGAGAGACTCTGTGCCTGGTCTCCTGAGGACCGGCCCAGGCTGATGTTTCAAACAGGGGCTGTCTTTTATTTAGCTAACCTAGCGCACCATCTGCCAGCACAAGCCAAAATTGCCAAACTATCTAAGTCCTCCTGAGTGTATTTACACATCTGCTATTTAAAAATAACAATCTCAGAAATTCTGAGTTAAAATCATCTCTGCTCACCTTGCAAAACAGGTTGCAGGGATCTAGGGGAAATGTGTCCGAGGCTAGAATCAGACAATATAAAGACCTCACTCTTATATGATGCCATCCAGCCCAGCCGTGCTAGCAGTGGCATGCAGCTCAATATAATAGGAGTAATAATCTAGCAAAGGCTGCCTTCTGTTTGATTATGTATTACGTTCAAAGTCTATACAACATAGCTGCCAGGCAACGTGCTTATCCAAATATTGTAAAACATTGTAATGTATTGTAAAGACATGGACTGAGTGTGCTCTGCAGTAGCTCCATTAGCAGTGTGTAATTCAGACTGTACCATGACCCCTGTAGTGTACACTGTGTGCTAGAGATAGGGGGCCCCCAAAACACACTGCATCGCAGTGCTAACTGTGCCACTAGAGATCCTGGTTCGAATCCAGGCTCTGTCGCAGCCGGCCGCGACCGGGAGACTCATGGGCGTCGCACAATTGGCCCAGCGTCGTCCAGGGTAGGGGAGGGAATGGCCGGCGGGGATGTAGCTCAGTTGATAGAGCATGGCGTTTGCAACGCCAGGGATGTGGGTTCAATTCCCACGGGGGGCCAGTATAAAAAATAAATATGTATTCACTAACTGTAAGTCGCTCTGGATAAGAGCGTCTGCTAAAATGACTAAAATTTAAATGTAAAAATGCATATCAATTTCTCTGCATTGAACGCAAGGGAGCTAAAAGCTTAAGTAAACGAAGATTATATATGTAATGTATGGATATGAGTCACATGTAGGCTACTGGTTATGAATTACATTTAGAGTGATGTTTGATGAAAGTTCTAACAACTAGCTAAACTCTGTTTCTGAGTTAGGAATAGGATAGAGTATTTGGGTCAACATACTGGACAGATACAGGCAGGAGCCCACATCTAGGCTTGAGAGAACAATTGAAGGGAGAGGGGAGAGTGCACCTGTTTCAGATGACTTGGAACTGCTCTGCACCTGTCACACACATTCTTTGCTTCTATTGTTTGTCACCTCTAATTCCAACCATTCCACCAGTGGCAGTGGTCACATAAACCGACGGCACAATTGGTGTGTGTGTGTGTGTGCGTGTATTGCATGTTTAACACCTGCGAGCACCACTGAATCCCCAATCAATTATAGATGGCTCCGCAACAACTGGCATGGTAACACAATAAATGGCAGGATTAAAACATGATGCTTGGCTACCTTTTTCTGTAGACCGAACAGCAATGTGCTTAAAATCAGACCATGAAGGGTGCATGCTGTCTGCCTCTTTAAAATGTGATATACAGTACTAGTCAAAAGTTTAGACATACCTACTCATTCCAGGGTTTTTCTTTATTTTTACTATTTTCTACATTGTAGAATAATAGTGAAGACATCAAAACTATGAAATAACACATATGGAATCAAGTAGTAACCAAAAAAGTGTTAAATAAATCAAAATATATTTTATGTTTGAGATTCTTCAAAGTAGCCACCCTTTGCCTTCATGACAGCTTTGCACACTCTTAGGACATCAAAACTATGAAATAACACATATGGAATCATGTAGTAACCAAAAAAGTGTTAAATAAATCAAAATATATTTTATGTTTGAGATTCTTCAAAGTAGCCACCCTTTGCCTTCATGACAGCTTTGCACACTCTTAGGACATCAAAACTATGAAATAACACATATGGAATCAAGTAGTAACCAAAAAAGTGTTAAATAAATCAAAATATATTTTATGTTTGAGATTCTTCAAAGTAGCCACCCTTTGCCTTCATGACAGCTTTGCACACTCTTAGGACATCAAAACTATGAAATAACACATATGGAATCATGTAGTAACCAAAAAAGTGTTAAATAAATCAAAATATATTTTATGTTTGAGATTCTTCAAAGTAGCCACCCTTTGCCTTCATGACAGCTTTGCACACTCTTAGGACATCAAAACTATGAAATAACACATATGGAATCATGTAGTAACCAAAAAAGTGTTAAATAAATCAAAATATATTTTATGTTTGAGATTCTTCAAAGTAGCCACCCTTTGCCTTCATGACAGCTTTGCACACTCTTAGGACATCAAAACTATGAAATAACACATATGGAATCATGTAGTAACCAAAAAAAGTGTTAAATAAATCAAAATATATTTTATGTTTGAGATTCTTCAAAGTAGCCACCCTTTGCCTTCATGACAGCTTTGCACACTCTTAGGACATCAAAACTATGAAATAACACATATGGAATCAAGTAGTAACCAAAAAAGTGTTAAATAAATCAAAATATATTTTATGTTTGAGATTCTTCAAAGTAGCCACCCTTTGCCTTCATGACAGCTTTGCACACTCTTAGGACATCAAAACTATGAAATAACACATATGGAATCATGTAGTAACCAAAAAAGTGTTAAATAAATCAAAATATATTTTATGTTTGAGATTCTTCAAAGTAGCCACCCTTTGCCTTCATGACAGCTTTGCACACTCTTAGGACATCAAAACTATGAAATAACACATATGGAATCATGTAGTAACCAAAAAAGTGTTAAATAAATCAAAATATATTTTATGTTTGAGATTCTTCAAAGTAGCCACCCTTTGCCTTCATGACAGCTTTGCACACTCTTAGTTTTCTTGCCCCCCCCGTCCCCCCCGTCCTCCCTCCCTGAAGGGGCTCAACAGCAGTTGTTCATGGGAGGCAGTGCTGGGGTTATTTTTCATGGAGGATATGTCAGGCATGACAAAGCTGGCCTTGTGTTAAAAGATCAGATCAGGCACAGGAGAGAGGCGTGCAGGCACGGAGCAAGGGAGGGAGGGCAGGATGCCAAGGAGGGGAAGAAAGGTAAAGCACTTTTAAGCCCCAGCAAGGCCATCAGCCCTGGTGCCACATACTGCCTGGTTAGCAGGGAGAGGCCAGGAGCCTGTACTGTACATGCTGCCACTCTGCAGGGTCACCTCCACAAGGGCCATGATGACTGAGTAGTCCCAGAATAAAATGCACACATTCCTTGGAGAGGGAATATAACACCTGCTTTCTACTAAGTGACCTTAAATCACTGTAGTATCACCTGTGAGTGATACTGCACACCTCCAAATCTGACTGTCTGCTTTTTTATTATTTATTTATTTTTATTTTCTGTCCGGGAGCCATTAGGTGTGTCATAATTGGAGCTGGGTTCTGTCTGTTCCAAATCAATGGTCCAGCCCAAAGTGGACATTCCACAACTTGTCTTTTGCAGTCTATACAATGTCTGTCAGTTCTCTTCAGAAGTGTAGAAAACTATTATTGGTCGACCAAGAGTCGTCTGTTCTTTCGACTAATCGATTGGTCGAAATGTCCAAATGTGTATTTTTCCATATATAGACACATCCTATGTGTTTTAATCAAATCAACTATATGCACTGAGCTTTCTGATACTTTAAGCAAACTGTTTTATGAAATAATGAAGGCACAAATGACTAGAGGCCGCAATTGATTTGATTGTGCCGCCTGGCACAAACTTGCTGCGCTGTGTAAAAAAAAAGAAGAGACAGCGAGTGACTGTGTGACTAGCACTCGTTGTCTCTCTCTCCTCCCTGCTGCAGCCGCATTCATTTCTGAATGCAATTTCTGAAATGAAACTGCTTCGGCCTATTTATTGTTTATGCAAATTTTTAAATGGTCGCTTTATTTTATTTTAAAACTAAAATGCTTGATTGCATTTCACATCATGAATGACTCGTATGCTGTATGATGACATTAATGAATAAATGAATGATTGATACAGTAGCCTATATAAGTATTGAAATATAGGCCTAAGTAAGTTACGGTATTAAGACTAAACAGGATGTGCTCTTAGGCCTACAGCTCGATGGTGGTTATACAAGGCTGCTATACTAAGCCTACTAATGATAACGACATTACTTATTATTATAATGATGATCATAATAATAATAGTAATAACAAGGAGATCAAGGAAAAAGGAGGGTTATTATTATAAATAAAAAATGTCTGACAATTTGGAACAGTGTAAACAACACTAAATAAATTATATAAATAACAACAGAGGCTGGTCTAATGGAAAAAAAGAGTAAAGCCTTTATTACAGCATAGCAAAGATAAAAAATAGCAGAATTTGTGAAATTGTTGCGTGAGGCTTGGTGCTCACAGAATCAGTAGGCTATCAACCAAACACTCAAACAGGCAACAGAAGCAGGGTGTGTCTTATTTCAGTAGATATATATGGATGATTTATAAAGCAGTTTTCTCGTCTCTTAACTCCGCTGCTGCCTCCGCCGCATTGTTCTCAACACCAATATGCTGGTTAACTTTGCTATTATGCACATAGCAACATGGTCTAGGAAAAGGCGCCAATTCAACAGCACACTGATGTGTTTCAAAACTGCGGACAACAACCACTATCCAACGCGAGAGAAAGCGCATTTGTTATAAAATAATATAATTGTTATTTGTGTTGCACCATTGTTCTTACATAATATAACCATATACAATTTCAGTAGCACGTCTTAGACTGATGGACTGTGCCATCCCAACGGCCTCCACAATGGATCAGTCCACTCAGACAGGAGCCAATCAGACAGGTGTCTTGTACACCATGGTTTATTATTATTAATTTTTTGCTACTGCTCGACCAAAGAAATCTCGGTCGACCAATAGCCTTTCGACCAAACAATCGACCAGTCGACTAAATAAGGTCAGCCCTACTCTGCACCAAAACAGATTCATAACGTAAAAACGACAGTTCGGGAATTTCATAACTTGTTTGTCTTTCTGAGAAGTTTCTAGTGTTATATAAACCCAGAGGGGCTCAGTGAAAGAATAAAAAGCAGAGCTGACAAGCCTATCCTGTGATGAGTCACAATCATATCCTTTACAATGTGTGTGCAGTGCACCCTTTGCTAATGCCTGATGGCCAGGGACAATGGGCTCTGTTGTCAGATCAGCAACCAGACTTCATTCAACTAGAACTCTCTCTATTACCATTGCCACAAGGCAGCCAATCGGAGGCCTCCACAGGAGTCCAGTGGGTGGAGCTTGGGGCATGTTTAGGGGATGTGGGGTGACCTCCTTCAACAGCTGCGATAATCCAAAACCAGGAACAGTTTCCACATTCCACCTCTCCTGCCCTGGTATTTAAGAGGTGGCCTTTGAAAATGGATTGGCTTTCAATGTACATTTCCAACTCACAGTTTTACATTAGGGCAATTCCACGGAAACAGAATGATGCTGAGACTCAGATTTTTCACTTTAAAATGGATGTCAAACAATAACCAATGATTGAAAAGTTAAACAAACCATGCAACTCTATGCACATTGACTACTTTTAACAATGTCCACTGAAAAACACATTTACTTGATGAACAGTGCAGAATCAGATGCAACGTTTGGTAACAGAATGACGGTTTGTTCTGTTTGTGCAGTCATTTTGTTACCAAACTTTGCATCTGCACTGTTCTTCTAGTAAATGTGTTTTTGAAAATGTTCAGTGGAAATTGCTAAAGTAGTCGTTGTGCATAGAGTTGTATGGTTTGTTTAACTTTGCAATCATTGTTTGTTTTTTTACACACTTTCCCAATCCACACAAGGGTCTCACTGCAACAAACTTGCTCTGTGTGTGAGACAAGATTGTACAGAACCTTCCTATTGGTTTAGATGGAACATTTTAATGTTGGCAGCCCGGCTTCAGAGGCCTTCTTTGAGCCCGCCTACAAAATAACTACAGTGAGGGAAATAAGTATTTGATCCCCTGCTGATTTTGTACGTTTGCCCACTGACAAAGAAATGATCAGTCTATAATTTTTAATGGTAGGTTTATTTGAACAGTGAGAGACAGAATAACAACAACAAAATCCAGAAAAACGCATGTCAAAAATGTTATAAATTGATTTGCATTTTCATGAGGGAAATAAGTATTTGACCCCCTCTCAATCAGAAAGATTTCTGGCTCCCAGGTGTCTTTTATACAGGTAACGAGCTGAGATTTGGAGCACACTCTTAAAGGGAGTGCTCCAAATCTCAGCTTGTTACCTGTATAAAAGACACCTGTCCACAGAAGCAATCAATCAATCAGATTCCAAACTCTCCACCATGGCCAAGACCAAAGAGCTCTCCAAGGATGTCAGGGACAAGATTGTAGACCTACACAAGGCTGGAATGGGCTACAAGACCATCGCCAAGCAGCTTCGTGAGAAGGTGACAACAGTTGGTGCGATTATTTGCAAATGGAAGAAACACAAAAGAACTGTCAATCTCCCTCGGCCTGGGGCTCCATGCAAGATCTCACCTCGTGGAGTTGCAATGATCATGAGAACGGTGAGGAATCATCCCAGAACTACACGGGAGGATCTTGTCAATGATCTCAAGGCAGCTGGGACCATAGTCACCTAGAAAACAATTAGCAACACACTACGCCGTGAAGGACTGAAATCCTGCAGCGCCCGCAAGGTCCCCCTGCTCAAGAAAGCACATATACAGGCCCCTCTGAAGTTTGCCAATTAACATCTGAATGATTCAGAGGAGAACTGGGTGCAAGTGTTGTGGTCAGATGAGACCAAAATTGAGCTCTTTGGCATCAACTCACCTCGCCGTGTTTGGAGGAGGAAGAATGCTGCCTATGACCCCAAGAACACCATCCCCACCGTCAAACATGGAGGTGGAAACATTATGCTTTGGGGGTGTTTTTCTGCTAAGGGGACAGGATAACTTCACCGCATCAAAGGGACGATGGAGGGGGCCATATACCGTCAAATCTTGGGTGAGAACCTCCTTCCCTCAGCCTGGGCATTGAAAATGTGTCGCGGATGGAAATTCCAGCATGACAATGACCCAAAATACACGGCCAAGGCAACAAAGGAGTGGCTCAAGAAGAAGCACATTATGGTCCTGGAGTGGCCTAGCCAGTCTCCAGACCTTAATCCCATAGAAAATCTGTGGAGGGAGCTGAAGGTTCGAGTTGCCAAACGTCAGCCTCGAAACCTTAATGACTTGGAGAAGATCTGCAAAGAGGAGTGGGACAAAATCCCTCCTGAGATGTGTGCAAACCTGGTGGCCAACTACAAGAAACGTCTGACCTCTGTGATTGCCAACAAGTGTTTTGCCACCAAGTACTAAGTAATGTTTTGCAGAGGGGTCAAATACTTATTTCCCTCATTAAAATTTAAATCAATTTTAACATTTTTGACATGCGTTTTTGTTATTCTGTCTCTCACTGCTCAACTAAACCTACCATTAAAATTATAGACTGATCATGTCTTTGTCAGTGGGCAAACGTACTAAATCAGCAGGGGATCAAATACTTTTTTCCCTCACTGTAAGAAGAAACAGTGCTCTATGCTGGCTGTATGGAGGCTTTGTCTTTTACCCCGCGCTTCCTCCCACTAACGCAGCAGTATTAAACAGTAATGCTGGGAACTTCCGGCCCCTCAAAGCTCAGCAGGACAGGCTCAGTGACTGTCTGTCTGTCTATCTGAGACATGAGGCAGAAGCAGGACAGGCCCAGTGACTGTCTGTCTGAGACATGATGCAGCAGCAGGACAGGCCCAGTGACTGTCTGTCTGAGACATAAGGCAGCAGCATTGTCAAAACAAAATAAATCCTCTATCATAGGCGGAAAGCCTGACCAACAGCAGCCCCCTTTTCCCCCTACATGCCTCCTCCAATCCTCATCTCCAGCCTTAACAAATGAACACTTTATCAGGTCAGAGGGCCTCTGGACGAGAGGGAGCATGTGGGACTGAGGGACTGAGGGACAGAGGACAGGGTGTTTACCAAATACAGGATAGACTCCCTGTCTGTCCGGTATGCCAGCTGTCAATAACAGGAACAATGGGGGTGAAATGTAACAAATGAAGACATAAACCAACATTTAGGTCCGAGAGGGGTTTCTGCCAAGGGTGAAGTGGTTAAAAAAGGCCATAAGGAGTTAACCTAGGCCATCTGCTTGGAGGCTTGTCCATCAATACCCTTTCCATTAGTTGTGCGGCTGTTTAACTATGTAGTTGAGACAGTCTTTGTATGTTACTGCATTTTGAGTTGTGCCTCAGCCTCTACCCCACATCCCCTAACCCCAGTGTCTAAACCAGGGCCGAGTTACGAGTTGAGAGGGGGGTCAGAGGTAGCCAGTGAGCCAGACAGGAAAGAGGCATCCGTCCTGGTGATCCCCCATGAGGACATGGGCTGCTGACTGCAGGCAGGCAGGTCCTGGATCAGACTAGGCTAGTTAAGCTGTTAACATTTGCACTGGAACTCAAGGGAGGAGAGGGGCAGGAAAGATAATGTACTCTCTAGGGGTCCAGGGTGTAGAATCGGATTAACATACTGTATTTCTAGTCACAACACAATTAAAGAGGGCTGGGAGGAATGGAATGGGCTGTTCCGATCAAAGATGAAGACATCCTCCAACACCTATGTGTAACAACAGGAAACAATTGTTGTGTTAGCGCCTACTGTTGACGACTCAATCAGTTACTCAAACTTTACTACCTAAAAACCTGAGCATGCAGGTGAAGGTTTTGTCTCTCTAAATCATGAACCTCATCTGAAGCTATTGGACTGTTAGTCTCAATGTAACCCTAATGGAAGGAGCAAGGGCACTTAAAACACTACACCATGTTTACCACCACTGAGGTCAGAGAGTTAAGCCAGCCCTTTATCCCTGCCTAATAAAGGATTCCAGATGTCAGAGGTTGGATTGGGATGGGGCACACAAATTTGGATGGACAAAACAGAGCTCCATCACCTTGGTAAAAGCCTAAGAGAATCACAGTGGGGTGAATGAGTGTTAGGATGAAGGAATGTGGTCTTTCACTAACGTTTTGACCCATCGCTACAGAAAACGAGCAATCGGCACCACAGAACAACGATACATGAAAGACATCGCACTAGACCTCAAAAGGTCCAATCAAACACATCCATCATCAAAGCCATTCATCGTGTGACGGGGATTCTGCCTTAGCATTGTCACATTTCTCCCAAAAGGAAAAGGCCTGGTTGTCTTCTCCGGGATAATCTTGCTAGAGGAATGCAGTGTCCTGTCCTCCTTTGTCTGCAGACCATTGTGAGTCTACAGAGTAAACAGGGAGACAACATCCTATTGTGAGGTGTCTCAGCAGCTCACATTCATATCCTACTCTAACCTGCTGAAAGTGTGTAAGAAATTAAAAAAGCTCAAGTAAGGTTAATTTGCTAGACAAAATGTAGGCCCTCTCTAACAAGAATGCTTTTTAAAAAGGGAGCATTTCTGTCCCCCTCAATGTGAGAGTTGTTTTTGGAACTATGTTTAGCTCAGAAAGAGCAGACAGTAAAGCAAACTGGTTTTGTGTTCAATTTCTCTGTTCCAAGACGCAGGTTCTTGCCATTCTGTGCGAGCACTTCAGGGATTTCAACTTAAAAGATCTTCGCTTAAAAAAAGAGAGAAAAAAAGTGGCAATAGTCATTCATTTTGACCTTTTTGCCAAGGAGATCTTAGGTTGCGCAATTTTACATCTAACTAAGATGTTTGGTGCAGTATTTCTCAATGAAAAATGTGCATAAAAACGAGTCGTCTCTCATTGAATGACAACAAAGGCTTCACTGAAAAATCGCTAATGTTGACCAATCACTGAAAAAGGGGCGTAGACTTTGGCTAATTTCGTCATAATATATGCACGAACTCTTCCGAACTGTTTTGGCTGGAAAGCATGCGGACGCCTCCAGGCCATATACAGTTGAAGTCGGAAGTTTACATACACCTTAGCCAAATACATTTAAACTCAGTTTCTCACAATTCCTGACATTTAATCCTAGTAAAAATTCCCTGTCTTAGGTCAGTTAGGATCACCACTTTATTTTAAGAATGTGAAATGTCAGAATAATAGTAGAGAGAATGATTTATTTCAGCTTTTTTTTATTTCATCACATTCCAAGTGGGTCAGAAGTTTACATACACTCAATTAGTATTTGGTAGCATTGCCTTTAAATTATATAACTTGGGTCAAACGTGTCGGGTAGCCTTCCACAAGCTTCCCACAATAAGTTGGGTGAATTTTGGCCCATTCCTCCTGACAGAGCTGGTGTAACGTAGTCAGGTTTGTAGGCCTCCTTGCTCGCACACGCTTTTTCAGTTCTGCCCACAAATGTTCTATAGGATTGAGGTCAGGGCTTTGTGATGGCCACTCCAATACCTTGACTTTGTTGTCCTTAAGCCATTTTGCCACAACTTTGGAAGTATGCTTGGGGTCATTGTCCATTTGGAAGACCCATTTGCGACCAAGTTTTAACTTCCTGACTGATGTCTTGAGACGTTGCTTCAATATATCCACATAATTTTCCTTCCTCATGATGCCATCTATTTTCTGAAGTGCACCAGTCCCTCCTGCAGCAAAGCACCCCCACAGCATGATGCTGACACCCCAGTTCTTCACGGTTGGGATGGTGTTCTTCGGCTTGCAAGTCTCCCCTTTTTCCTCCAAACATAACAATGGTAATTATGGCCAAACAGTTCTATTTTTGTGTCATCAGACCAGAGGACATTTCTCCAAAAACCGTAGTCTGGCTTTTTTTATGGCGGTTTTGGAGCAGTGGCTTCTTCCTTGCTGAGCGGCCTTTCAGGTTATGTCGATATAGGACTCGTTTTACTGTGGATATAGATACTTTTGTACCTGTTTCCTCCAGCTTATTCACAAGGTCCTTTGCTGTTGTTCTGGGATTGATTTGCACTTTTGGCACCAAGTACGTTCATCTCTAGGAGACAGAACACGTCTCCTTCCTGAGCGGTATGATGGCTGCGTGGTCCCATGGTGTTTATACTTGCGTACTATTGTTTGTACAGATGAACATGGTACCTTCAGGCGTGAATTGCTCCCAAGGATGAACCAGACTTGTGGAGGTCTACAATTTTTTTTCTGAGGTCTTGGCTGATTTTTTTTTGATTTTCCCATGATGTCAAGCAAAGAGGCACTGCGTTTGAAGGTAGGCCTTGAAATACATCCACAAGTACACCTCCAATTGACTCAAATGATGTCAATTAGCATATCAGAAGCTTCTAAAGCCATGACATCATTTTCTGGAATTTTCCAAGCTGTTTAAAGGCACAGTCAATGTAAACTTCTGACCCACTGGAATTGTGATACAGTGACTTATAAGTGAAATAATCTGTCTGTAAACAATTGTTGGAAAAATTACTTGTGTCATGCACAAAGTAGATGTCCTAATGGACTTGCCAAGAAATTTGTGGAGTGTTTGAAAAATGAGTTTTAATGACTCCAACCTAAGTGTATTAAACTTCCGACTTCAACTGTAAATGGTATCTTTTGCAGACAGCTTGCTCCTGAGGACCTTGGAGTGAGTCATATGTCTGATGGTTCCACCACCAGTGATGGGAATGAAAGTCATCAAAACATTCTAGAACCCCCATACTCAACTGGCGGACCACAGTCCGGATCCAGAATTAGGTCAATACAGACCGCGGGTCCTGACTACAAACAAAATTAACATAATGTTTTTTTTTTTTTTTTATCGAACTCGGTCGGGCTTCGACCCCTGGTATCATATAAACACACATAAGACATGGTCAAATGTGTAGAATTGCAGGAAATCCGGACCTTTGCACCCTAGGAAGTATTTGTGTGACCGGACCTTCTCAAGTATATTGAACAATAATAAAAAAAAACATGTAAATTGTTGGTCCCATGTTTCATGAGCTGAAACATAAAAGTCCCAGAAATGTTCCATATGCACAAAAAGCTTATTTCTCTCACATTTTGTGCACAAAGTTGTTTACAACCCTGTTAGTGAGCATTTCTCCTATACCAAGATAATCCATCCACCTGACAGGTGTGGAATATCAAGTAGCTGATTAAACAGCATGATCATTACACAGGTGCACCTTGTGCTGGGGACAATAAAAGGCCACGTTAAATTTGCAGTTTTGCCACACAACACAATGCCACAGATGTCTCAAGTTTTGAGGGAGCGTGCAATTGGCATGCTGACTGCAGGAATGTCCACCAGAGCTATTGCCAGAGAATTTAATGTTAATTTTGATACCATAAGTCACCTCCAACATCATTTGAGAGAATTTGGCAGTACATCCAACCGGCCTCACAACCACAGACCACGTGTAACCATGCCAGCCCAGCACCTCAAATCCGGCTTCTTCACCTGAGGGATCATCTGAGACCAGCCATCCTGACAGCTGATGAAACTGTGGGTTTGCACAACTGAACAATTTATGCCGCAAACTGTCAGAAACCATCTCAAGGAAGCTCATCTGTGTGCTCATCGTACTCACCAGGGTCTTGACCTGACTGCAGTTCGGCATCGTAACTGATTTCAGTGGGAAAATGCTCACTTTCGATGGCCACTGGAATACTGGAGAAGTGTGCTCTTCACGGATGAATCCCGGTTTCAACTGTACCGGTCAGATGGCAGACGTGTGGGTGAGCAGTATGCTCGCCCACACGAGTGCCCCATGGTGGCGGTGGGGTTATGGTATGGGCAGGCATAAGCTACGGACAACACAATTGCATTTTATCGATGGCAATTTGAATGCACAGAGATACCGTGACGAGATCCTGAGGCCCATTGTTGTGCCATTCATCCACCACCATCACCTCATGTTTCAACATAATAATGCACGGCCCCATGTCGCTAAGGATCTGTAGACAATTCCTGGAAGCTGAAAAT
Organism: Coregonus clupeaformis; assembly: GCF_020615455.1. NCBI lineage: Eukaryota > Metazoa > Chordata > Actinopteri > Salmoniformes > Salmonidae > Coregonus > Coregonus clupeaformis. The sequence goes on along the minus strand of NC_059201.1, from coordinate 30,989,194 downwards.
GTCCCATTTCTTCCATGGCCTGCATACTCACCAGACATGTCACCCATTAAGCATGTTTGGGATGTTCTGGATCGACGGCGTGTTCCAGTTCCCGCCAATCTCCTGCAACTTCGCACATCCATTGAAGAGGACTGGGACAACATTCCACAGGCCACAATCAACTCTATGCGAAGGAGATGTGTCACGCTGCATGAGGCAAATGGTGGTCACACCTTGTTTAAGGTATCTGTGACCAACAGATCCGTGTCTGTATTACCAGTCATGTGAAATCCATAGATTAGGGCCTAATTAATTAATTTAAATTGACTGATTTAGTAACATCTTTGAAATTGTTGCATGTTGCGTTTATATTTTTGTTCAGTGTAGTACTTGAGTACCCCTGTTCTCGAATGTCCCCCTGAACCACTATAAACTGAGATGTCAATGCTGTTGACACTGCAGGGGGTGGCTCGACACACAGAAATGCTTGCTTTAAAAAGTTAACACCAATAACACATTCAAATACATAAACGCAATTTAAATTGATGTTAATCAATAATGAGGTTTTTGGGAAGTAAAACTCGAGGGCATTCACATAAGACTTTCTTTGAGCTTGTGGCTTAGATTTATTTCCATTTATCCATCTGTTTCAAGAAACAAATTGAAAGCAGAAGAGAGAGACTAAAAAGGTTTTAATGAGCAACTGCACATCTGTCTTAAGGCATACATTTACATTTTAGTCATTTAGCAAATGCTTTTATCCAGAGCTACATACAGGAACAATTAGGGTTAAGTGCCTTGCTCAAGGGCACATCGACAGATTTATCACCTAGTTGGCTCGGGGATTAGAACCAGCGACCTTTTGGTTACTGGCACAACGCTCTTAACCACTAAGCTACCTGCCACATAGAGACAGATGTTGGAGAATATTAATGTCTGAATAAACCAAGTCAAGTTAACAGCACCAGCCATCCTAACCTACATGAGTGAAACAGCAATGCAACAAATGGGTTAGGAACATTTGTCTTCTGCTATGGTTATTGGTCTGTTAACCACAGCAATTGGTCTGTTAACCACAGCAAAGAGCCACTAAAGCCAATTTGCGAATCAGTTCAAGAATTAAACAGGAAACTTGCAATTAAATTAAACTCAACAGGCAAACGAAATATTCCCAAAAGGGATTCAACAGCTATGGGAAATACTGCCTTTATAGAGAAAAAGTTAAATCAGCCTTTGATGTTGGGTGATTATAGTGTTATAACGGTTTAGTTTTTAACACGATTAGATGTGGCTGCTAATTGTCTCTATATGATAATGAAAGAACATGATATCGGGTAGATAAGGAACGCCTCGATATAAGAGAAAGGAGTTGAGCGTTCCTCAGCTAGACATGGGGGAAACTTATTGGTAACTATTCTAAATGACTATCCATTCATCGCTGACATATTTGACTGAATATCATTCAGCATTAACCTGTATAAACAGGACAGCAGACAGCCTACTACACTATAATAAAAGTTCTGTCCATTGCAATATCACTTCCTCCACCATTCCTCATCTTCACTGGGATATTGGATTATGGTAACCATACATTGTATTCTAGCTAATGTAACATTGTTACACAAACTTTAAACTCAATTAAAACATTTTACACTTCAGTTAGTCGGTGCTCGAAATTCAAAATAGTACGCCAAACAAATCATGCGTTGCGGGTTGAGTGAAAGTTATTTATGTTCTAAATCTTGTCCGGTAGGTTTAAATTACCTTAGAAGGTAGCTTACCTTATCCCGGACATCTTCTTCACATTGTAAGCATTGCGTTGCCTAGGTCTTGAATTTATAGTGTAACTTGTTTATTTATTCTTGTTAATTTTCCTAACGCGTTGGACGGTATGAACACGAGACAGTTGTCTCCGCCTCTGCACGTGAGTCATACGATGGGGGTCACCCCAACTCTGAGTCCGGGCCGCACCCCCGTAGTTCCCGCTCATCCTGCTATGGCCATACCTCTGACAGGACATGCGACACAATTATGAGGCTATTCTTGGTAAATAATAATAGTCCAATGTTGATGCTTTAGATGTATAACTCACGTTTCAGTTATTCAGTGTAAAGTACTCACTTTTAATATTGTAATTTTAAGATCTTGAGTCCAAACGACATCAGTCCCCCAAAATTGGACTTCAGGAATATAAAATGTAGGCCTACCTAAGGATGGTTGGTTCTACATAGTTCTGCATCAAAGATAATTAACCTTTAACTAGCTTTGATTTTATCACAGTCAGAAGAGTGAACTGGTTTGAAGACAAGTGGGTCAGCAACAAGAAAGCAAACAGAGACACCTGCTGGTGGAGTTTCATGGCACAGAACTCATTGCCTCATTACACATCCTGAGCTCACTATGTAGGCCTATAGAGCCCCACGGTGGAGGTGTCATAATACCCATACAACCTAGCGGTCAAACAGGGGAATGGTTCCAATCGTTTTTCCACCATTCATTTTTCCCATAGGAGATTTTAGAAACACTTAAAAAAAAGGGCTGTGTTTCGTGTAGGCTTACCCTGTCGTGACGTTTTGATAACCATGTATATCTCTCTCTGAAAATGTGACTTTCATCAGTATATTTGTCTCTATTTACTCTCTGATTCAAAAATGCCAATTAGCATCAAACTAGACATCATGCAAAACTACAAATCCCTGCAATCTCCTGCACATCATCTCTAGTTGACACCGTTGCTAACAGTTATTGTGTCTATATAAAACTTGCACAAGAGAGTTCACAGAATTATCCATTTACATGTTTTTAACCAATTTATTCATTACTACATTTAGCTGATATTAGATAGTTAATCAAGAGATTCTTACCTTTGCCTCGATTCGTCAGTCTCATCCAGATCATCATGGCATTTGTAGTTCTTTATGATAGCCACATTAGCAGCTAATTAGCATTTAATTTTGGTGGGGTAAATACAGGTGAATATATTAATAAAAGTCACCTTGTCCTAGAGAGATTTACACAGTTATCAAAATGTCACGCCAGGGTAAGCCTACATGAAACACAGCCCTATGGGAAAAATGAATGGTTAAAGTAGTAAAGAGGCGTGAGGGCAATCAACACTTTATTCACAGTTACTCACTATGAGAACTCTCTGCTGTGGGAGTCTCACTGCTAAGAAACAAAGAAAGCAGAAAAACAAAGGCAATATAATGAATATGCATGTCAAGATGCATTACATTGTTGTGTTGTTTACTCGTATGTACAGCAGACAAGCAGAGTCATTTTACAGGGACTTCTTTTACATTAACATTTACATTTTAGTCATTTAGCAGACGCTCTTATCCAGAGCGACCTTTCACAGTGAAGGTTTTCTAAGTGCTTTTTCATCAGAAAGACGTTTTTTCAATCTAAAAGTGGGTTTTGAGAGAGCAGAGAACAATTCAGAAAGATGTGCAGAGAGAACAAATGGACAAATACAGAGTTAGGAAAATTCATCAGCATACGTTCTTATCTAAAAGGTAATATTTGTCATCTCATATCGAACACAAAAGAGAGGTCTGCCTCTTTTTCAGTATTATAAAAAATAATGTAAACATTTATATTAACTGCACAACATACATTCAAATACATACTGTATGTACAGCAAGTCTTTATTTTCGCAACGTTATCATAGCACCATGTATAGCAAGCTGAACAAACTAAACTGATCGGACCTAGCAGGTGGCATTAGCAATACAAAGGGGTAAAATGACATCCACTAATGAAATGTCAGCATTCTGCTGGTGTGAAGATGTTTACACCAATCGTTTGTACCATTGTCTAGGAGGGTGGGGTAGTGGTTAGAGAAGTCCCATCCTGGGTTTGAAGTGAACTAGGGGGTATAAGATAGGTGATGATGTAATGTGTCATGTCCTAACCAGCTCCATCCCCATACGGTCTGGTGTGTTGTTATCATCACGCCTGTCTCATTCTTGGGGGCCGTAAATAATCCTTGCATGACATTTGATCAACGTTAATATTAGTTACAATACAAAAAAATTGAGTACATGTCCTGGGGAAATTATTCTGTAGCCGTAGCACCAACAAAAGGAGGTGAGGAGTCTTAGCCTTGAGGAGAGTTTCCAGGCGTACTGACGTTTTGTGGACAGTACTTTTCATGCTGTGAGTGTGCAGTGAGGGGAAAGCTTGACTTGATGTAATTGCCTGACATCATATACCATATAATTATGGCACACGGCCATAAGAGATTATACACATCAGTTTGTAGCAGCAGAGTTGACATTAAACTAATCTCGGCACCCAATGCTACGGCGGTTACGAGAGACTAATATTAAACACACCTCACATTCACTGTTCACTCAGGGCAATTGTTGAAAGCCAAAGTAAAGGTTCAGAGTTTATCCACACTCAACTGATCAGTCTCCCACTCAGGTTAGTGGTCCTGAGAACTGGGGAGATAGATGAGAGGTAAGAACATTCCTGTGTGAGTGTGTGTCGATGTGAATGTGTGTGTGTGTGTCGATGTGAATGTGTGTGTGTGTGAGAGAGAAAGAGAAGACTGGAGAGGTTTCATTATTTTTGGCTGTTTCAGTATTTGCTCTGCTGGGTGATGATCTGAGCATCAGTGGTAGCTAATGTTGGATCAGCATCCTCTTCCATAAACTCCTACAATAATGGTATTTCAGGTTACATTCCCATGAAGTCTGTACAAGGTCCTCAGGTTCTCCAGTAGTTCTGATCCTCCTCTGTTGGCAGACCGCGATGTGGTGGGTTGTGCGACACAGGTTGTTAACCAACCCATCCTTCCCAAATCTGCCCTCTGTATAAACAACACCAAGATAGAGATAGATCAGAGTTTCTCATCAATCAATTGCTTATTTAGTATTTTCTTTTTTTTGGTCTTTTTTTTAGCAGACGCTCTTATCCATAGCGACTTACAGTTAGTGAGTGCATACATTTTCATACTGGCCCCCCGTGGGAAACGAACCCACAACCCTGGCGTTGCAAGCGCCATGCTCTACCAACTGAGCTACAGGGGACTACAGTAGTTATAACAGTAGTTCCAGTGGGTATTTTCCTAGCAACTCTAATAGGAAAACACAAGATGACACAAGAAATTACCAGAAAAGACAAAGGACACCTCATCAGCACAATACCACTGACTTTGAAAAGTGAATCTAAACCTTGAGGGCATGGCACTTAAATGCAGGTAAGTATTAATTACATGAAAAGCCTGGACCGAGAGGGCTGAGAAAAGCATGCTACTTGGCCATCTGACAAAGCAAGGTAATCTGGATGAAGAGGGGGAGGTTGGCTGAACTGAGAGGAACAGATGGGTTATGACAAACTCACATCGATTTGGAGGAGGGCTTCTTCACTTTTGGCCTCTTTCGACGTTGAACTGGCCTGAAGCATGCATACAGTCCACACACATGCAGGGGAAACACACACATACACAAACAAACAGCGGAGACAAGCAATTAGGCATCATTGCAAAATAGGGAACAGAAGCTGCTATCATGCTTGCATTTTGGAATTCATCTTGTGCTAAAAAGATTTTCATTAATAAAATTAACAACATGACAATTTGTGTGATGCCTGTTATGTACCTCAGAGACATTATAATCTGCTTAAAATAAGTGTTCCATTCTATTATCTACCCAATGTAGAAAAATGTATAACCTACAGTTAATTCGGAAAGTATTCAGACCGTTTGACTTTTTCCACATTTTGTTACAGCCTTATTCTAAAATGGATTAAATTGTTTTTTTCCCCTCATCAATCTACACACAATACCCCATAATGACAAAGCAAAAACAGGTTTAGACATTTTTGCACATTTATTACAAATAAAAAACTGAAATCTGACATTTACATAAGTATTCAGACCCTTCACTCAGTACTTTGTTGAAGCACCTTTGGCAGCGATTACAGCCTCAAGTCTTCTTGGGTATGACGCTACAAGCTTGGCACACCTGTATTTGGGGAGTTTCTCCCATTCTTTGCAGATCCTCTCATGCTCTGTTAGGTTGGATGGGGAGCGTCGCTGCAGAGCTATTTTCAGGTCTCCAGAGAAGTTCGATCGGTTTCATGTCCGGGCTCTGGCTGGGCCACTCAAGGACATTCAGAGACTTGTCCCGAAGCCACTCCTGCGCTATCTTGGCTGTGTGCTTAGGGTCATTGTCCTATTGGAAGGTGAATCTTTTCCCCAGTCTGAGGTTCTAAACAGTCTGGAGCAGGTTTTCATCAAGGATCTCTCTGTACTTTGCTCCGTTCATCTTTCCCTCGATCCTGACTAGTCTCCCAGTCCCTGCCACTGAAAAACATCTCCACAGCATGATGCTGCCACCACCATGCTTCACCGTAGGGATGGTGCCAGGTTTCCTCCAGACGTGACACTTGGCATTCAGGCCAAAGAGTTCAATCTTGGTTTCATCAGACCAGAGAATCTTGTTTCTCACAGTCTGAGAGTTCTTTAGGTGCCATTTGGCAAACTCCAAACGGGCTGTCATGTGCCTTTTACTGAGGAGTGGCTTCTGTCTGGCCACTCTACCATAAAGGCCTGATTGGTGCAGTGCTGCAGAGATGGTTGTCCATCTGGAAGGTTCTTACATCTGACAGAGTGACCATCGGGTTCTTGGTGACCTCCCTGACCAAGGCCCTTCTCCCCCGATTGCTCAGTTTGGCCGGGCGGCCAGCTCTAGGAAGAGTCTTGGTGGTTCCAAACTTCTTCCATTTAAGTATGATGGAGGCCACTGTGTTCTTGGGGACCTTCAATGCTGCAGACGTTTTTTGGTACCCTTCCTCAGATCTGTGCTTCGACACAATCCTGTCTCGGAGCTCTACGGACAATTCCCTCGACCTCGTGGCTTGGTTTTTGCTCTGACACACACTGTCAACTGTGGGACCTTCTATAGACAGGTGTGTGCCTTTCCAAATCATGTCCAATCAATTGAATTTACCACAGGTGGACTCCAATCAAGTTGTAGAAACATCTCAAGGATGATCAATGGAAACAGGATGCACCTGAGCTCAATTTCGAGTCTCATAGCAAAGGGTCTGAATTCCTATGTAAATAAGTTGTTTGTGTTTTTTAATTTATAATAAATTAGCAAAAATTTCTAAAAACCTGTTTTCGCTTTGTCATTATGTGGTATTGGTGTGTAGATTGATGAGGGAAAAAAGTTAATTTAATCCATTTGAGAATAAGGCTGTAACGTAACAAAATGTGGAAAAAGGGAAGGGGTCTGAATACTTTCCGAATGCACTGTATATTTTTAACTTGAGTGATTTATTGTTAGTCATATTCATCCTTGAAAAACTGAAATAATAAGACATCAAAGGACAAAAATACATTAAGCCAGAAAAATGAGGGTACCTGTATTCACTGAAGGAGTTTCTGTCTTTACCACCTGAAATAGAGAATGTTTTTATAGAACAGAATTAACAGAGTTATGTGTGTGTATGTGTGTGTGTGTGTATTTGTGTGTGTGTGTGTGTGTGTGTCTTTCTTTCTTACTCACCTGTCTCTGGGTTGCATTGCTTGTGGCCTTTACAGCTCCTGAGTTCCATAAGCTGCTGGTGCATCTGGTTGAGGGCAGTGCGGTCCAAGGTGCTAACCCCATTTATCAACTATAGACACACAAAGTAACAGAGGACAGGGTATGTTACCAAACACTGTAAAAAATCACAATAGGCTATATCTCATTTGTGAGATTTAAAAGAGATAGGGGGAGTGAGAGAGAGAGAGAGAGAGAGAGAGAGAGAGAGAGAGAGAGAGAGAGAGAGAGATACCTGGTATGGGTCATTGTTCAGATCAAAGTACTCTATGAAGCCCGTAGCAAACTCGCAGAATATGAAGTTGTGTGTGTCGTTGATGGTCCTCAGGCACCAGTAGGTGTTGTTGTTAGCGCTGGTACAAGCACAGAATGGACCCACTAGCAGGGGACGGAAAGAGACAGCGGGGCTATTCAAACAAGACGCATGGCCAATTTTAACTCACCTATACAGTATCTACTTTATCTTGTTTTTGGAGCTTACAAGTAATCATTCAATATATCATTTTGTGCCAGAGAGGTAGCAGAGAGGTAAGAAATCACGAATCCCAATTTTACAACAACTGTTTGTACTGTTCTACATTTGATTTAGTCTGCATTCTGTCATTCCATACTTGTCCAGAAGGGGGCAGTCTGCCAGTGCTGGTTGTCATGGGTGAAGCAGGTGAGACCAGGCATGCTGCAGGTGTCGTTGTTGCGGAGCCTCTTGAGAAGTTTACGGAGCTTCTTCCTGCGTTTCTGCTCCTTCATCAGCCACTGCTTCTTCTGCTTAGAGGGCATTTTGCTGAGGACACACCACAAGAGGACAGATAAAGAGAGATGCTGTACACTGGTTTGTGGGGAAGTTTCTCTCTCTCTAGCCCTCTCTCTCACACACACACACACACACACACACACACACACACACACACACACACACACACACACACACACACACACACACACACACACACACACACACACACACACACACACACACAAGCAAACAAATGCACACACCACTCTCTCACATTCATTACCTGAGTGAGTGAATGCGGCCTGCATTGAGTCTGAATATCCCTTTGTTTTTGGACAGGTAACTGGGGGTGTTACACTGGCACTCTTCAGGCCGAACCTTCTTCAGGTGACCCTTGACCTCACGCAGGTTCTTTATTTTCGTCTGCAAGGTTTCAATCTGCACACAACACATATAAAATAGTTAACCCCCGCAATGACAGGAAAGGCTACAGAATAGGTCAGATAGGGGATCAACTAGAGTAGTACCTCATGCTCGATATGGAGCTTATGGTCTTTCCAGGCCTGGAGGGATTTGTAGAGTCCTCCATCACACCTGACTGTGTCATTCATCAGGATGGAACACCTGTGGGGTAAACACACACCAGCTATCAGCATCTTCACCTGACAACTGCATTTACCACAGTTAGCACTTCCTTAAAGCACCCTCTCTTACGGCACCCTCTCTTTCAACACCCGAGAATGAATTACTGTAGGGCTACTGTACATAAAGATTAATTATATTACTACTACTCAAAACCCACTAATAATGAAACTCAACACACACACACATATACAGTGCATTCGAAAAGTATTCAGACCCATTCTCTTTTTCAACATTTTGTTACGTTACAGCCATATTCTAAAATGGATTAAATAAAAACAATTCCCTCATCAATCTACACACAATACCCCATAATGACAAAGTAAAAACAGGTTTTTAGAAATGTTTGCAAATGTATTAATAATAAAAAACAGAAATAACTTATTTATGTAAGTATTCAGACCCTTTGCTATGAGACTCAAAATTGAGCTCAGGTGCATCCTGTTTCCATTGATCATCCTTGAGATGTTTCTACAACTTGATTGGAGTCCACCTGTGGTAAATTCAATTGATTGGACATTATTTGGAAAGGTCCCACAGTTGACAGTGCATGTCAGAGCAAAAACTAAGCCATGAGGTCAAAGGAATTGTCCGTAGAGCTCCGAGACAGGATTGTGTCGAGGCACACATCTGGGGAAGGGTACCAAAACATTTATGCAGCATTGAAAGTCCCCAAGAACACAGTGGCCGCCATCATTCTTAAATGGAAGAAGTTTGAAACCACCAAGACACTTCCTAGAGGTCGCCGCCTGGCCAAACTGACCAACTGTGGGAGAAGGGCCTTGGTCAGGGAGGTGACCAAGAACCCGATGGTCACTCTGACAGAGCTCCAGAGTCAGGCCTTTATGGTAGAGTGGCCAGACGGAAACCACTCCTCAGTAAAAGGCAAATGGCAGGCCGCTTGAAGTTTGCCAAAAGGCACCTAAAGACTCTCAGACCATGAGAAACAAGATTCTCTGGTCTGATGAAACAAAGATTGAACTCTTTGGTCTGAATGCCAAGCGTCACGTCTGGAGGAAACCTGGCACCATCCCTACGGTGAAGCATGGTGGTGGCAGCATCATGCTGTGGGGATGTTTTTCAGCGGCAGGTACTGGGAGACTAGTCAGGATCGGGGGAAATATGAACGGAGCAAAGTACAGAGAGATCCTTGATGAAAACCTTCTCCAGAGCACTCAGGACCTCAGACTGGGGTGAAGGTTCACCTTCCAACAGGACAATGACCTTAAGCACACAGCCAAGACAACGCAGGAGTGGCTTCGGGAGAAGTCTCTGAATGTCCTTGAGTGGCCCAGCCAGAGCCCGGACTTGAACCAGACCGAATATCTCTGGAGAGAGCAGAAAATAGCTGTACAGCGACGCTCCCCAACCAACCTGACAGAGCTTAAGAGGATCTGCAGAGAAGAATGGGAGAAACTCCCCAAATACAGGTGTGCCAAGCTTGTAGCGTCATTCCCAAGAAGACTCAAGGTTGTAATCGCTGCCAAAGGTGCTTCAACAAAGTACTGAGTAAAGGGTCTGAATACATATGTAAATGTGATATTTCATTTTTTTTGTATTTAATACATTTGCAAACATTTCTAAAAACCTGTTTTTGCTTTGTCATTATAGGGTATTGTGTGTAGATTGATGAGGGAAAAAAACTATTTAATCTATTTTAGAATAAGGCTGTAACGTAACAAAATGTGGAAAAAGTCAAGGGGTCTGAATACATTCCGAATGCACTGTATATACACACACAAACACACACACACACACACACACACACACCTGTAGGTGACTTTAAGAGCAACAGGTGGTGTAAGGCTCTTGTTGGTTGTGGGCCTGGCTGTGACTCCCATGCCACTGAACTCCTCATCGTTGTCCTCCAGCAGGCCCGCTCCTCTCCTCCTCTCCCCGGGCCAGCTGGTGTTGCTGAGGCCCACGGGCCTGTAGCCCTCCTCCAGGTCCACAGCATACATGTCTCCATCCAGCTCAAAGGGAACGGACCGGGCCCAACGGTTCCTAGTCAGACTCTTACTGGACTTTACCTCTGATGGGGTTACAAGAGTTATTAGTTACAATGTTATTATTACAAAAGTATTGCAATGTCAATGACCCAAGAGAGGGTTTAAAGACAATAGCATTTTTCACTGTTTTCAAATGACGGACAGGAGGTCACTTGAAACATAAATTGTATTGTGTTTCGTTCTAATTATTAGTGTTAATTTTTATAATCTGCCACAGGGTGGCAGAAAAGACTTGTTCTGCTATAATTTGCAAGCACACTTTATAAGTCTTTGATATGGTAAATATATAAGCCGCTGAAAGGACTACTCACTCTTCTTGGTGAGCAGTCTCTTCCTCTTCAGGGGTGTACTTTTGGGGCCTAGGGGGCCACAGTCACAGCTGTCTCCAGCATTGGAGACAAGTCCAACCCCCTGCTGGGACCCGCTGCTGGCCATCAGAGCCCGCATACGTGAGGCATAGAGACTGGCCATGCCCTTACACTTATACAGATTCAGTTTACCAGAAGGGTCCTCCACACACTGCCACTTCTTCACACGCCGAGAGAGGAGAAGGGGGGAGAGATTTAGCTACATTTCTGCTAATGTATAAGTGTGTGTGTGTGTTTGTGTGCCTGTCTATGTGGGTATTGTACAGAACTCATACCTGTCCTGGCTGTTCACAGGAGCTCTGGTACTCTGCTCTCTGACACAGGTCTTTGACCCGCTGGTACTTGGGCAGGAAGTTCTCCTCCTGGGCCACGTCCTTCCCATCAGACCTCTTGTGGAGCAGCTTCCTGTGTAAACAGGATAGAATCAGATGAGAGTAATAGAACATCGACCAAACATACTGTCCATCAAACTCTGATCACTTGGCTGTGGAAAATTATGAAGTAATTCTGAAATGTTGGTGAACTATCCCTTTAATTGCTCTTGATTCATGACTAGATTATGAATGAAACATACTGACCCTCTCTCTACCAGGAACGAGTCCCTCCACATCTTCCCCTTCTTGTTCACCTGGAACCTGCAACAAGAGCAAGAAAGGTCAGGTGATCCTGAAGCTACACGGTCCATCCATTGTGTTAAGTCCAAAACATGCAAACAAAGGTGTGACCCTCTGTACCTGTTGACAGGTTTGTCTGTGTCCAGGAGTTTAAGGATGGACTTGCCGTCCATGTCAGAGGGAACGTCCACTCCGGCCATGTCCAACAGTGTGGGAGCCAGGTCAATGTTCAGCACCACATGAGGGTTACTGCAGAAGGACAGGTGGAGGAGAGAGATGAGTGCTGCATAAGAGATCCAGTCAGCAGAGTAGTAGTAGCAGTGAGATAAGAGACAAAAGCTAACCATTTCCTTTGAAAAAACATATTTCAGAAAAAGGTACTGTAGAAATCTTCAAAGTTGCACTCACATGGCTCCTGCCTCCACGTTGGGGCCTCGTATGAAGAAGGGTACCCGGATGTCAAACTCGTAGGGCATGGACTTGCCTTTGACCAGGCCAAACTGACCAATATGGTAGCCGTGGTCTGATGTGTAGACAATGTAGGTGTTGTCCAACTCACCTGTCTCCACCAGCATGTTGTACACCTGAGGACGAGGACACAGTAAGACAGGTAGTCGGGTAGATTTAGCCAGTCTGTTCCTCCTTGTCCACACTATCTGTCTGTCTGACCCACCTTGTCCACACTGTCTGTCTGTCTGACCCACCTTGTCCACACTGTCGTCCACAGACAGCAGGGTCTGCATCCTCCGGCGCTGCAGCATGTTGGTGAACTGCATGTGGACGGGTTTCATGGGGCCTGTGTAGCGCAGGATCCAGTGCTTGTCTGGGTTAGGAGCGTAGTTATAGCTTGGGGTTCTGAGAAAGGGATGGATGGAAAAACTAGTGTGAAGAAAGAGTGAGTAAAGGGGGAAAATAATCTCAGGAGAAGACTGCACCTGCACATACTTAGTTATCAACACATTTTATCTTCATTGACGAGTCTTTGTTTTTCCTGTCATGGAACTTACTTTTGTTACCAAGCACCTGAGACAGAGGAGTGCTTACTTCTGTGAGATTATCACCGTTATGCCTCCAGAAATCACAGAGGAGCTTAAAGCTGAAATTCTTAGTTTGGGAAACTGCCACGTCTGGTTGAGATATTACATCAACAAAGAAGATACTTCAAACAACAAACACATGTTTTCCCCCTCGGACATCATTGCACGCACGATAGAACACCAGAATATGGACAGCAACTCTTTTACCGCAACGCTGGACTCTCCTCTCCTCCGTTTCATCAACAAAACCAAAACAAAGGCACTGGCAATACCTAGTCAGTTGAACAACCGAATGCATTCAACCGAAATGTGTCTTCCGCATTTAACCCAACCCCTCTGAATCAGAGAGGTGCAGGGGGCTGTCTTAATCAAGGGGATTTGAACCAGCAACCTTTCAGTTACTGGCCCATTGCTCATAACCGCTAACCTACCTGCCGAACAGTGGTGCTGTTTCCCACTTTACGGATTTCAGCTTTGACAACAGACATTATGCGAGCATTTTAGAGCTCACATTCTATATTTAAGCAATAATGCACGAGGGGGCGTGGTATATGGCAAATATACCATGGCTAAGGGCTTTCCTTAAGCACGACACAACGTGGAGTGCCTGGATACAGCCCTTAGCCGTGGTATATTGGCCATATACCACAAACCCCCGAGGTGCCTAATTGCTGTTACAAACTGGTAACCAACGTAATTAGAACAGTAAAAATATATGTTTTGTCATACCCGTGGTATACGGTCTGATATACCATGGCTGTAAGCCAATTAGCATTCAGGGCTCGAACCACCCAGTTTATAAAGAGAAGTAACATATCTTTTGAATTAACACTGAATAGTATTATGGTAGAGAACATTCTAATAGCGCACAATAGTATTCATGGAAGAGTGTTTATTTTGCATGGCTGTCTACATTTGACATTCTGGGGTGTATTGCATTTTATTGTATTGCATTGTATTGCATATTGTATTGCATTGTCGGATTATACAAAGCTGTGACTTGTTTCATGTTGTTTTATGATTGGCATGTACAACAATAGCCTTCCCCTGTGCTTGCAAATGGCTCCAACCACACCTTTGAAAGTGATCTCAGAACGTATTGTGTAATGCTGAATTGGAGGCATATAAACCACGGAAAAGGCAACCAGCCAGCTGCCATACTGATCAATTTCAGCTAACACGGAGAGGACAGTTTAATCAATATTCACTCAGGGGCAGATGGAACCTTAATGATTATAAAATAAATACACTGCTAAATATCTAATGAAGTTTTGGAGGCATAGTTAACGTTTACTGCATATCGATTTGACTTAGAAAAAGGCTAATCATCTATGGCCTTGGAGCATAAGGCCCTGACAACAAGGGGTGAAGATAAGTGTCTGAAATGTGGACGAGGGAAAGGTTTTTCAGGAAGGATGGAGTCCACAGCTCTGCACCCTCCGCAGCAACTTGCCCGTGCCCCACCCCGCTTCTTCTTCACCCAAATTCAGACAGCTGATGTTCTGAAAGAGCTGCAAAATCTGGACCCCTACAAATCATCTGGGCTAGACAATCTGGACCCTTTCTTTCTAAAATTAGCAGCCGAAATTGTTGCAACCCCTATTACTAGCCTGTTCAACATCTCTTGCGTTTCGTCTGAGATTGGAAATCTGCCGCGGTCATCCCCCTCTTCAAAGGGGGTGACACTCTAGATGTCAGACCTATATCCATCCTGCCTTTCGAAAGTATTTGAAAGCCAAGTTAACAAACAGATCACCGAACATTTAGAATTCCACTGTACCTTCTCCGCTATGCAATCTGGTTTCCGAGCTGGTCATGGGTGCACCTCAGCCACGCTCAAGGTCCTAAACGATATTATAACCGCGATCGATAAAAGACAGTACAGTCGTGGTCAAAAGTTTTGAGAATGACACAAATACTAATTTTCACAAAGTCTGCTGCCTCAGTTTTGACTATGGCAATTTGCATATACTCCAGAATGTCATGAAGAGAGATCAGATGAATTGCAATTAATTGCAAAGTCCCTCTTTGCCATGAAAATGAACTTAATCCCCAAAAAACATTTCCACTGCATTTCAGCCCTGTCACAAAAGGACCAGCTGCCATCATGTCAGTGATTCTCTCGTTAACACAGGTGAGAGTGTTGACGAGGACAAGGCTGGAGATCACTCTGTCATGCTGATTGCATTAGAATAACAGACTGGAAGCTTTAAAAGGAGGGTGGTGCTTGAAATCATTGTTCTTCCTCTGTTAACCATGGTTACCTGCAAGGAAACATGTGCCGTCATCATTGCTTTGCACAAAAAGGGCTTCACAGGCAAGGATATTGCTGCTAGTAAGATTGCACCTAAATCAACCATTTATCGGATCATCAAGAACTTCAAGGAGAGAGGTTCAATTGTTGTGAAGAAGGCATCAGGGCACCCAAGAAAGTCCAGCAAGCGCCAGGACCATCTCCTAAAGTTGATTCAGCTGCGGGATCGGGGCACCACCAGTGCAGCGCTTGCTCAGGAATGGCAGCAGGCAGGTGTGAGTGCATCTGCACGCACAGTGAGGCGAAGACTTTTGGAGGATGGCCTGGTGTCAAGTAGGGCAGCAAAGAAGCCACTTGTCTCCAGGAAAAACATCAGGGACAGACTGATATTCTGCAAAAGGTACAGGGATTGGACTGCTGAGGACTGGGGTAAAGTCATTTTCTCTGATGAATCCCCTTTCCGATTGTTTGGGGCATCCGGAAACACCTTGTCCGGAGAAGACAAGGTGAGCGCTACCATCAGTCCTGTGTCATGCCAACAGTAAAGCATCCTGAGACCATTCATGTGTGGGGTTCTCAGCCAAGGGAGTGGGCTCACTCACAATTTTGCCTAAGAACACAGCCATGAATAAAGAATGGTACCAACACATCCTCCGAGAGCAACTTCTCCCAACCATCCAAGAACAGTTTGGTGACGAACAATGCCTTTTCCAGCATGAGCACCTTGCCATAAGGCAAAAGTGATAACTAAGTGGCTTGGGGAACAAAACATCGACATTTTGGGTCCATGGCCAGGAAACTCCCCAGACCTTAATCCCATTGAGAACTTGTGGTCGATCCTCAAGAGGCGGGTGGACAAACAAAAACCCACAAATTCTGACAAACTCCAATCATTGATTATGCAAGAATGGGCTGCCATCAGTCAGGATGTGGCCCAGAAGTTAATTGACAGCATGCCAGGGCGGATTGCAGAGGTCTTGAAAAAGATGGGTCAACACTGCAAATATTGACTCTTTGCATAAACTTAATGTAATTGTCAATTAAAGCCTTTGACACTTATGGAATGCTTGTAATTATATTTCAGTATACCATAGTAACATCTGACAAAAATATCTCATAACACTGAAGCAGCAAACTTTGTGAAGACCAATACTTGTGTCATTCTCAAAACGTTTGACCACGACTGTACTGTGCAGCCCTCTTCATCGACCTGGCCAAGGCTTTCGACTCTGTCAATCACCACATTCTTATTGGCAGACTAAATAGCCTTGGTTTCTCAAATGACTGCCTCGCCTGGTTCACCAACTACTTCTCAGATAGAGTTCAATGTGTCAAATCGGAGGGCCTGTTGTCTGGACCTCTGGCAGTCTCTATGGGGGTGCCACAGGGTTCAATTCTCGAGCCGACTCTATTCTCTGTGTATATCAATGATGTTGCTCTTGCTGCTGGTGACTCTCAGATCCACCTCTACGCAGACGTCACCATTTTGTATACATCTGGCCCTTCATTGGACACTGTCTTAACAAACTTCCAAACGAGCTTCAATGCCATACAACATTCCTTCTGTAGCCTTCAACTGCTCTTAAACACTAGTAAAACTAATCAATCTAAAACAATCGAACGCTGTTTGCACCCGCCCGCCCGACTAGAATCACTACTCTCGGCGGGTCTGACTTAGAATATGTGGACAACTACAAATACCTAGGTGTCTGGTTAGACCTTAAACTCTCCTTCCAGACTCACATTAAGCATCTCCAATCCAAAGTTAAATCTAGAATCGGCTTCCTATTTCTCAACAAAGCCTCCTTCACTCATGCTGCCAAACATGCCCTCGTAAAACTGACTATCCTACCGATCCTTGACTTCGGCGATGTCATTTACAAAATAGCCTCCAACACTCTACTCAGCAAATTGGATGTAGTCTATCACAGTGCTATCCGTTTTGTCACCAAAGCCCCATATACTACCCACCATTGTGACCTGTACGCTCTCGTTGGCTGGCCCTCACTACATATTCGTCGCCAAACCCACTGGCTCCAGGTCATCTATAAATCACTGCTAGGCAAATCCCCGCCTTATCTTAGCTCATTGGTCACCATAGCAACACCCACCCGTAGTATGCGCTCCAGCAGGTATATCTCACTGGTCATCCCCAAAGCCAACACCTCCTTTGGCCGCCATTCCTTCCAGTTCTCTGCTGCCAATGACTGGAAGAACTGCAAAAAGCTGGAGGCTCTTATCTCCCTCACTAACTTTAAGTATCAGTTGTCAGAGCAGCTTACCGATCCCTGCACCTGTACACAGCCCATCTGTAATTAGCCCACCCAACTACCTCATCCCCATATTGTTATTTATTTTGCTCATTTGCACCCCAGTATCTCTATTTGCACATCATCTTCTGCACATCTATCACTCCAGTGTTAATACTAAATTGTAATTATTTTGCACTATGGCCTATTTATTGCCTTACCTCCATAACTTACTACATTTGCACACACTGTATATATATTTTCTATTGTGTTATTGACTGTACGTTTTGTTTATCCCATATGTAACTCTGTGTTGTTGTTTTTATCGCACTGCTTTGCTTTATCTTGGCCAGGTCGCAGTTGTAAATGAGAACTTGTTCTCAACTGGCTTACCTGGTTAAATAAAGGTTAAATAAAATAAAAAATAAAAAAAGTAAGAGGGGAGCCATTTTCTCTCCCTCTATATTTAAGGGAAAGTGAGATCATCTATAAGCTCAAATCGTGGGTGTGTGTGTAAATTCATGAGAAAAAGCTATTAAAATTTGACATGAAACAGCCCAGGCTGAACGTATTCACTGTGTAAAGCCTTTGTTCAGTACTTTAATGATGCTTATGTGATTCACTCTTACAGGAGAGGACAATCAACCGAAGACACAGGTGCATTACTGCCTCCCTGTATGTCTCTCACAGGGCCAATGGGAGAGGTGACATTAGCCCAGGCCCAGAGCATCAGAGAAACATTCACGACCAAGCGCTTATCTTCAGGGTACAGTGCCAAGCAGACAAAGGCTGGGACCCATAGTGTGTTATCATAATTTATGCATGCCTATCTAACATTAACCTCTTTAACAATGCCAGTCTAAATTATGCAATTAGCAAGGATCATTACTGAGGCAAGTGTACATTCAGTACACTACCACACTGCATCTTCTGTCAAATTAGTGTGTGTGTGTGTGTGTACAATATACTCTTACATGTGCTGCGAGGCGTTGGGGAATGCAGTGCTGTACTGTGGTGCTGAGTCCTCCGGCCCATGGGGGGCAGCGTGGCTCAGGACCATCATCACTGGTCGGTGGGGGTACATCCTCTTGGACGAGCGGAAGTAGTTGATGCTGTCATTGGTGATGATGTCTGTGAGGTAGTCCTGTGAAAGCAAGAATCACCTGACTATGAGGATCTGAACTCTAATATTACCTCCTCCCAGAAAGGGAAAGATAAATACAAATAGAGAAATTGATCTTATCATAACGGCTTCCTTATAACAATATTTAGATTCAGAATAATCTGTTTACTATACTGTCTTATAACAGTATTATAAAACATGAAATTGGATTATTAAATTTTGATCTGAGTAGGTTACTCCAATGTTTGACGGAAAACTGAAAAAGGACGAAACCTTTGGATAGTGGCTGCCATGCTTCTCCCGCACGCCGTTCCTGCACAGAGTGTAGTTGTAGAAGCGAGAGTTCTTCACCAGCGCTACCCACTCCCTCCAGCCAGGGGGCACATAGGAGCCGTTATACTCATTCAGGTACTTCCCAAATAAGGCTAGGATACGAGGGGGGGTGATAAGTACAAAGTGATTCTCTATGCAATAAAGTGTGTGTGTGTGTGCATCCTGCACAGCTCAAACTCACCCGTCCTGTAGCCTGAGTTGTTAAGGTGCATAGCGAAGGTGTGAGGCTCATGGTGGGCCTGCCAGGAGGGTGAGGAACAGTTCTCGTTGTTGGTGAAGGTGTGGTGGTTGTGAACGTACTTCCCTGTGAGAATAGAGGAGCGCGAAGGGCAGCACATGGGAGTGGTGGAGAAGGCATTAGAGAAATGGGTGCCTCCCTGCTCCATGATACGCCGTGTCTTATTCATGGCCTGCATTGAGCCTGGAGGACAAAGAGAGGGGGAAGAGGAGAGAGAGGGGAAGGGTGAGGGGAAGAGAGGCAAAAAGATAGAATGGGGTGAGGGATGCAAGAGAGGGAGAGAGAGAGGGAGAGAGAAAATAAATACTTTCTTTTTTGTGAACAATTGTTTTTTATTAGGTCACGAGGGCAATACAGTCATAAAAATAAAATACAAATATCACACTTTTCCCCCCTTTTTTTGTTGAACTTACACTCCCTCCCACCCCACCTATTCCAAACATACCTCTGGCAGCCCCAACCTATCCCCAACCTTGGACAACCCATAATATATTAAAAAAAATATGTATAAAAAAGTTTGAATCAAATTAAAATAAACAACACGCACTACACTAGAATATACACAGCAAAGTCATTTGCTAATACAACACCATCAAGTAAGCATTTTACATCACACACCTACATCATATCCAACAGTTTAGAGATTTCTGAGGTGGCTACTTTCCATGTTTCCAAAGTGCTAGCACTGGCTTTATTGATACGGGCAGTGGATAACTCCAATATAATTACGTTCTGAAAGTATGCTAGCCATTTCCTTGTGGTGGCAACCAGCGCTGAAAAACACGTTTTTTGGCAGCAGTCAACCCAGCCAGCCAAACCTTTTGCTGTTTCTCATTCTGCTGCATACATACCTGTATCATCGTTAAGCAACAGCGGAATTGGTTCAAGGGGTACAGTTTTATCAACCATGTCAGAGAGAATAGACAACACTTTCCTCCAAAACTCATAAACCTCAGGACAATCCCATATCAGTTGTTTGTATGTGCCAAGTGTGTTTAGGTTACATAGGTCACAGTATGAGCTTTGAGCCTGTTTTGCATGACATTTTACAAGTGTTGTCCAGTATGATCTATGACAAAGATTTAAATGAATTAATTGATGGTTTGGGCTCTCTGATGAGTGAAATATATTCTCCCAGACATTCTCCCAATCAATAGCCTCATCATCGACAGCCAAATCATTTACCCATGCTTTAACCATTTAAATATATTTTTGTTTTAATAGTTCAAGATGAGATTAAATAGCAGACACAGAACCTCTGGATGGGAATGTAAAAATCCACTCTATCACCAGGTGCCTTTCCAGACTTGTACCCCATGGGACGCCATAGGCAGGAAGCGCTGACCGTAATCTAATATAAAGAAAGAATGAAGACCCTGGCAAATCAAAATTAAGACGGAGTTCCTGAAAACTGAGAAGACCCTTTGAGTTGAATATATCCCCTCGATTATTGACCCCTTTTGCAGACCAGGCTCTAGACTCAAAAGGTTTATTACCGGAAGTAATAGTCTTGTTATGCCATAGAGGGGTATGGAGATGCCATTTCCAGTTACCACCTACACACTTCTCAACCTTCCTAAAATTCTCTATTGTATTAGAAATAATAGGACCAAAATACAAAATGCATTTCTTATTAGCTATACCAGAAAATAACACATCCTGCAATCTAATAGGTGAAACAGAGACAGATGTAGACTGATCAAACCATGATCTAAGTAGGCGTAACTGGAAAGACTGGTGGTAAATAAAACAATTTGGTAATGCAAGTCCACTTCCATCATTGTAACACCTCAAACCTAATATTTGGATGTTTGCCATTCTAAAGGTATTTACGTATACGTTTATCAATCATCCCCCAATAACCTACTGGTGGAGGGAGTGGGATCATCATGCTCAGGAATCTAATACGTGGCAAAACATTCATCTTTATGGAAGCAACCCTAGTTTGTAAAGAAGCAGGCAACTTCTTCCAAACGGTTAAATCTCGTTCAACCTCCTAGTAAATGTTCTCATAATTAAACTTCACCAGACCATGCATATATGTTTGTATACTAATACCCAATACTGTGTTTTCATAGGAATTAATTAAAGATATCGGACGATAATTTGCACAATCTGTGTGATATTTCCCTTTCTTTGGCAGTAGAGAGAATAATGCCCCAAAAATGTAACAACAGTTCAGGTGGAATGCCATCCAGGTGATTTACCCTTTTTAGCACCTTTCAGTGCTGATTCCAGTTCCTCTAGTGAGATGGGTTGGCCCTCATCCGCAGATTGCTTCTCATCCAATATGGGCAAATCAAGAAAATCTAAAAACTTCTTGCATTTGTCTGGCTCAAACTGGATAGAAGATTTATATAACTCCTGGTAAAAAGACTGAAATGTTGCAGTTTAATAGATTCCTCTGTAGCTCAATTGGTAGAGCATGGCGCTTGTAACGCCAGGGTAGTGGGTTCGATCCCTGGGACCACCCATATGTAAAAATGTATGCACACATGACTGTAAGTCGCTTTGGATAAAAGCGTCTGCTAAATGGCATATTATTATTATTATTATAGAAGTACAAGATTCACTTTGTTTCAGTTTTAAGGCTAGAAGCCTGCTTGGTTTGCTCCCATTAAAATAATAGTTCTGCCTCACTCTATGCATGATAAACTCAGGTCTCCTCCTTAATAAATCATTAAGCTCCAGTTTAACCACCCTCAAATCATTGCTGACATTATTTGAGTGATTCCTTTTCAGGTTCTGTTCAAGTGATTTTAATGTACATTTTTGATTCTGTGATTCCTGGCTTTATTGAGGTGAGACGCAAAAGTCTCTGATAAACCCTTTAATAACCATCCATGTAAACCTTGGGTCCTCTACAGAGTCCTTGTTTTTCGCTAAGATTTCAACTACTTTAAATTCAGCCACAAACAATTCGATGCCCGGATTCTGAACTCGCCACACATCAGAGATATTGAGATTTTCCTTCATTGCATTCAACGCTAATGATGCTGATTGTTGGGCATGTGAAAAAGTTTGCGTGGATCTATCAAGCCTGAGATCAAAAACTACATTCATAATTTATCTGCCCCTAAAACCAATTCGTACTCTGAAAGTGATAACAATTCTTTGGTAAGCCCAGGAAAAAGCTGTCCTCAAAAACAGCGGGTGCATTGACAGACATAAATGCTACTTTCTTGCCATATATAAATGTGCAAATGTAAGCTAAGCGGCCTGACGGTTCCTTGCTAGTCTTTTCAATAACTAAAGTTACATTCCTTTTAATCAAAATAACCGAGCCTTTGGACTTAGAGGCTCCACTAGTGGAAGCAGCAACTTTATAAGAATAAATATTTTCTGTGATGTGTTGCCCATTTTAATTCATGTGTACTAAAGGCTTTTCATGCTGATGCCGATTGTTTAGTGAAACAGATGCTCAACCATAAATTCCTGGTTTTCAATGGAGTTTTTCTCACCAATCAGAGCGGGACAAGGGGTGTCAGCGAGGCCATTATACTGGCACTCCAGACCAATACGCAGTTTAAAAGCTTAAACGGGTAGGGAGATGGCCAGAGTTTGGCACTCAGACAATGGATACCATAGGCCACTCACTCCATGCCAATAATTAAGTTGGCGATGGGGTTCTTGACTTTGAGTGGGCAAATGGAGAATGCACGCACGCACACACACACACTCGCATGCACACACACACACACACACATACACACACCCTGCTAGTCCTACTGTGTCTTACCCAGTTCGATGTCCTGGTCATCAGTGAGGATAAGGATTATGTTGGGTCGGACGTTGTTGCGGGCTTGACGGTCCCTCTGCAGACGGGTCCGGTGGCGCTGACCAGAGAGGAAAGACGAGCCCTGGGCCAGGGAGACCACCCACAGGAGGAGGAGCAGAAGGAGGCCCCATCCTGCCATGGCTCTACCTTGTCTTCTTCACCTCCTTTTTACTGCAGCACGGGGCACTCTGCTGCTGCCGCAGCTCCCTCACTCAACCTGACAGACACAGAGTTGAGAGCAGACCGAAAACATTACGTAACATACAAACTGCTACAATCTGGTAGCTATGCTGTGACAATTATAAAACATGTAATATTGACAAGTGAGAAACTCTGTGCTGTATGGTCATCAGGAGTCTCTCTCTCTCTCTCTCTCTCTCTCTCTCTCCCTCTCTCCCTCTCTCCCTCTCTCTTTCTCTCTCAACTGTATCTCTCTCACACAGACACACTCTCTGTCAAAAAAGCAAAGCCATTACAGGGTGCTCTTCCATACAATGACCCCGCTTGGGCTCCCCTCGTTAATAAATCATTAATGATGCATTAGAGCGGTGTCATTGCCTCAGTGTAATGATCTCTGTTGACAAACACATGGCTGCCAGTCTGGGGCTAATGGGCCTGGGCCTGAGCCAGGGGCCAAGGGCCAACGCTCCCTCACCAACCAAAGAGAGCAGGGGGAATGGAGCGGGGCAGAGGTGAAGGAGAAGAGAGAGTTTAAAGACTGGATGAGATTTACCAGAGAAGACAGAGGTTATTGAACAGGAGGGCATTGTGGAAAGAATACAGTATGACACAGAAAGAGAGAGGAATGCTTTGGTGAATGTTTGAGGAGAGAAAAAGCTCAAAATACATGCTGTTCTCTCAAATACTTAAAAAGTGTGTGTTGAAGAGTCAAATAACAAAGTGCTCATGAGATTGATTTCAGACAATGTAGACGTGGTAATGTGGTGGTGCAATTATCTGATTTACTAACTTTGTTAGTACAATTTCCTCTAAATTATAGCTTTATGCGTAATTTGCTAAATGTATACTTGTTTTATATTGACACCTCTGACTTCTTACAAATGAAACCCCCACAGAGTTTAAAACTGTTAATTACATATACAGTGCCTTCAGAAAGTATTCATACCCCATTACTTATTCTACTTTTTCTTGTGTTACAGCCTGAATTCAATTGTTTGTTTTTTTCACCCATCTACACACAATACCCCATAATGACTAAATGAAAACATAAGTAGACAGTTTTGCAAATTTATTGAAAATTAAATACAGAAATATGTAATTTACATAAGTATTCACACCCCTGAGTCAATACTTTGTAATAGCTCCTTTGGCGGCGATTACAGCTTTGAGTCATCGTAGATATGTCTGTAGATCAGCTTTTCACAAAAACAATTAACCAACTGACTGAGCACATTGACAGGTTTCCCCCTGTTATAATGGGCTGTGTTTGCACAGTGTTGTGTGGGTCTACAGGGAGCGCATGCCCCCCCAGCATGGAACCTGTATGAACACAAAACAACACACAACAACAGTCCAACCCCAGA
Organism: Coregonus clupeaformis; assembly: GCF_020615455.1. Classification (NCBI taxonomy): domain Eukaryota; kingdom Metazoa; phylum Chordata; class Actinopteri; order Salmoniformes; family Salmonidae; genus Coregonus; species Coregonus clupeaformis. The sequence goes on along the minus strand of NC_059201.1, from coordinate 30,964,737 downwards.
CTCCCTATGCTGCGAGGCAACACACTCAACAATAACAACCTCACCGGGATGCTATTGAATAGGGGGACAATAGAGCACACACACATGCACGCGCACATGCACGTACGCACATACATGCAACTACGCACACACACACACACGCATTTAGTCACGCACACACATGCACAAACACACACATACACACATTCACACACTCACACATGCACACATGCACTCACGCACATACAAGCACAAACACACACATACACACACACACACACACACACACACACGCATGCACACGCATTCATGCACCACGTGGACACACACTTCACATTAAAACTAAATAGCCTACAGCGCCAAATCAATCAAAGGCTTAGAATGTGGGCTATTAATAAAACTATATCACCACATCCATCAATCTCAAGAAAAGTCAGTTGGTTATGTTACTATTCCAGAGGAGGGGTGGCCACCTGTTTCTGCCACCCCCCTACCTCATCATAATGTTGATGCCCAGGGATATCCTCATGGGAAACAGACCTCTAGGTGCCAAAATGTACCAGTATCCAAGCAGGTCATTCTGTCGGTGTACCTCCTGATTCCATAACACAGTCATCCCCTCTCTGTACTAACACTCAAGCTCCTCTATCACACGCACTCTCACACACACATATTATTTGCATCCACCCCACCCTATTTGCATGCAAGTATGGACCCACACACATAATTTGCACTCATGCACACCCACACACACGCACCCACACACAAACAACCACACCCACCCACACCCACAACCATACGCACGCACACACAGCTGTGTTGTCTTTTCTTTAATTCCTTCTCCTCTCTCTCTGTCTCTCTCTCAGGGCTTTGTTCCCTCTCTGGAGAATGGATGAGGTTTTGAACTGGGGGCTCTGCTGTTTTACATTCTCACAACTCCTCCTCTCCTCCTCTCTTTACCCCTCCTGTCCCCCTCTCCATCCTTCCATTTTCCTCGCATCGCTGGCATGGGATGAAAACTAAAACAACAACAAGGAACACTAGACAAAAACTTAATTAAACAGCTCTGTCGCCAAACACCAGAAATGCCTGGCCAACACTGCTGCCAGCCAGGACTTTGTCAACATATAAAGGTTCACTCCTTCCATTGTGAGTGTTAGTGCTGTATGAAATACTGCAGCAGCAGCATTAATGGTCTAACTATTGTTGCTCCTCTTCACTATGTGTTAAAAAGATGATCCAAGCAACACAGGGTTCTCATGTCAGGGATGCAAACTGTATATTCGCACAGTTTGCAAGAAACGTCCAGTTGAATTTTACACGCTGCCTTGATACATCAATAGATATAATGTAAATGTGATCGTATAGACGAGGCAGAGCAGTGAAAACTGTCCAGTGTTATTCTCCTGAGACCTCAGTGTTTCCCTTATAGGAAGTCAGATTGGATTTAATGCCTTTTATCAGTTTCATGGACACATTCACAAGCATTCAAATTCACAAACTCTTTTGTTTGCGCTTCCCTCCATCTCTCTCTCTCTCTTT